>NC_079340.1:33969663-34269663 GCF_029582105.1 Oenanthe melanoleuca | reverse complement strand
CCTGTCCCATCTTCATCCCTGTCCCATCACCATCCCTGTCCCATCACCATCCCTGTCCCATCTCCATCCCTGTCCCATCTCCATCCCTGTCCCAACACCATCCCTGTCCCATCTTCATCCCTGTCCCATCTTCATCCCTGTCCCATCACCATCCCTGTCCACACCATCCCTGTCCCATCTTCATCCCTGTCCCATCTTCATCCCTGTCCCAACACTATCCCTGTCCACACCATCCCTGTCCCATCACCATCCCTGTCCCATCTCCATCCCTGTCCCATCTTCATCCCTGTCCCATCTTCATCCCTGTCCACACCATCCCTGTCCCATCACCATCCCTGTCCCATCACCATCCCTGTCCCATCACCATTCCAGGGATCCAGGCTGAACAAGCCCCATCTAAGATTTGCTGTGGCTGCCCCATCCCAGTGCCCAAGGCCAGGCTGGACACTGGGGCTGGAGCAGCCTGGGACAGGGGAAGGTTTCTGCCCATGGCAGGGGTGGCACTGGGTGGGCTCTGATGTCCCTTCCAACTCAAACCATTCTGGGATTTTAGGATCCATTTCTCTGGGAAAATCTTATTTTCAACACAACAGCTCTAGAACTTTTTTTTTTTTTTTTTTTTTTTTTTTTTTTTTTTTTTTTTTTTTAACCAAGACTAACAACAAATAGTTAAAAAGAAAAAAAAAGCTGTGGGGGAAAGCAGAACTTCAAGAGCTGCCTCTGCCTGTGCTCTCCTTGGGTCACTGCCATTGACTCCCTGGAGTTCTGAGGCCAAGTGACTCATTCCCAAGTGGCATCTCCTGGCTGATCCCTCCTCTCAGGGAAAGCCCTGCCCTGCAGGAATCTGCCCTCAGGGGCTGTGCAATGATCAGGAGAAGCACCAGCCCTGCCTTTCCGTGTGGAATGTGCTCCATGATGTGGGACAGCGCTCCAGCAGCAGCTGCAGCAGCCTGCCCCAGGCACCGGGTCAGTGTGGCAGCTGGCTAAGCTGGGATTTGGGCTCAGGACTCCCCTGCCCTTCAGCCTTCAGCCCCTGCTCCCTCAGGGAAAGTGGCTGATGCCCAGCCAAGGGGCTGTGCCCGTCTGGCTGATCCCAGTCTGCTCTGGCCGGGCTGCAGGGATGCTCCAGGCTGGGATGAGCCCCCAGCCCAGCCAGGGTTTGCAGGGCACTGAGGGAGTTCTGCAGAGCTCTGGGCAGCAGCAGGAGCAGCCTGGGGCTCTCTGAACCCAAACATTGCTCATTACAGCCAGGCAGGAGCCCCTGCCCAGCAGGCAGAGGGGCTGAGAAACCTGGGCTGTGCTTGGGGCAGCAGAGTGAACTCAGGGAACCCTGGCACTGAGAGGTGATGGGGAGCCAGGATGGAAACTGGATCTCAGTTTCACAAGGACACTCCAGGGTTGGACTCTCCTGCCCAGGAGCTGTGGAATCACAGAATAGCTGAGCTGGTGGGAGCAGCCAGGGCACCCCAACCCTCACCCTGGCATCCCTGAGAGGGGACTGGGCAGTGTGAGTGTCACAGGTGGGGGATCACAACAAAGGAGCTCCTGCTCCAGGGAGATTCCCAGCTGTGAGCTCTGAGACCCAGAGCAGGGGCTGGCAGTGCTCAGTGTCCTGGTGACCTGCTAAAGAGGAAAGGGCAGGACAAAAACCTGCTGATAACAGAGGATTATGTAGGTCAATCAGGAAAGAGGACAAGGCAGGCAAGCAGAAGGAAAAAAACCCCAATAACCTCAAACCAGAAAAAATAGGTAACTTAGCAACATGAAATTCAATCTGTGAAAGTACAAGATAATCTACATTTAAAAATACAATTTGACATATCCTGCACACAGAGATTTAGGAGGAAGGATCAAGCCATCACTGAGGACATCTGTTGTGCACACAGCAGTGTAAATAAGGTATTACAGTGGCAGGAGATGTGAAAGCAGAGGAGAAGCATTATGATGCTGCAGAAAGCTAAATGGCAGGCACTCACTAATCCACTCCAATTCTCCTAAATGAAACATAATAGGTGAGACCAGGTGATAAAAGAGTCAGGATCTGGGATGGTTTGGAAGGGGCATTGAACAGGAAGTTATTAAATGGTTGATACTGTGTAGGTGAAAAGGATGTTTCAGTCACTTTTTTGTACTAATGCAAGAACAAGAAACCACCCTGTGGGCACTGGCAGGAAATAAAAGGATTTTTCCAGTGGAAAGATGAATCTCCCACACACCACAAACCCTGGGATCATCATTCTGCTGCTCCTGGGGTCAAACACCACTGGCCAGGCTGGACAGGGGAGGAAAAGACAGGAGCTGAGTCCCTGGTGCTGGAGGCAGTGCCCAGCCCCAGAGCAGCCACAGCAAGTCAGCAGCCTGTGGGGGAGAGTTCTGTTATTGTCCTTCCCAGTTATTATTTCTGTGCTGGAATCACAGCTCCTGCTTTGGCCTTGCTTGGTGCAGAGAGCAGAACGGGACAGGCCCAGCTGGGAGAGCCCTGCTGGGCAGGAGGAGAGGGGAGGGCACAGAGGCTCAGGAGTGGGGACAAGGGGCTGGGAGGAGAGACCCCACTGAACTCCTCAGGATGAGAGCAAGCAGCCTCAAGTTGCACCAGGGGAGGTTTGGGTTGGAGATCAGGGAAAAATTCTACACAAAAAAAGGGAAAGGCTTGTCCTTTGCTGCCAAGGGCAGGGATGGAGTCAGCAGCCTTGGAAATGTTTAAAAATATGCAGATGTGACACTTAGGGACTTGGTTTGCAGGTGAACATAGTGGTGCTGTGGGTCAGGAGTTGGATCTGATGATCATCAACCTTATCAGTTCTGTGATTCTATGATTCCATGATTCCATGATTCTGCTCCATCCCTCAGGGATGTCAGCTCAGGGCACAGCCACCTGCAGTGCTCAGGCAGCTGGGGGAGAGCTGATTACCCACGGGTCAGCAGCTTCACAGCTCCTAAAGGTACTGAGGGTTCTGCAACTCCTTAAAAGCTTCTTAAAAAGTACAAGGAAAACATGTCTAACAATAATAACGGCTTCAGGAAACAAATCTGCAATTGAAATGACCACAGACACACTGGAAATAGCAGCCCAAGAGCATTTTTCTGCCTAGATAATACATATCTTGGCAGCATTTCAACAGAGCCAGAACTACCTCCAAGTGTCAAATGCTACATTTTGCTGGTGCTCAGGAAATGTCCCTGTCGTCCCTGCAGCCTCCCTGCTGTGAGGGAGCCCTCCTGTCTTTCCTACAGCAATCCCAGCTCCCTCCTCCGTGTACAGATTCCTCTGGATGTGACACGCGGCTCTGCGGGCTGGAGGAGATGAAACAGCTCCGGGGACAGCGAGCCGGGGAGCGCGCACCGGCCGGAGCGCAGCGCACGGACCGCGGGGCGAGCGATGGAGCGGCCCCGGGCCGGGGCTGCGGGGAGTGCGGGGCGAGGGGAGCGGGGAGCCGGAGAGCGGGCCCGGTACCGGCACCGGGAGAGCGCAACCGGGAGAGCGGAACCGGGAGAGCGGCCCCGGTACCGGCACCGGGAGAGCGGGGAACGGGAGAGCGGCACCGGGAGAGCGGCCCCGGTACCAGCTCCAAGAGAGCGGGATCGGGAGAACGGATCCAGGAGAGCGGCACGGGGAGAGCCGGGCACGGGAGAGCGGCCCCGTTACCGGCATCGGGAAAGCGGCACCAGGAGAGCGGATCCAGGAGAGCAGCACCGGGAGAGCGGGTCCGGCAGATCGGCCCCGACACCGGCACCGGCCCTGGCAGAAGTGCCCTTGGCACCGGGCAGGGCTCTCCGGCCCCCCCGGGCCCCTCCGGCCCCGCCAGCCCCGGCAGCGCTCGCTCCGCCCGGGACGCGCATCCCGAGCCGGCGGCACCGCCCGCGGCCGCTCCGAGCCCGGCATCCATCCCGGCACAGCCGTGCCACCCCGCCCTGCGAGCCGCCCACAGACGGAATTCAACTTACAGAGCGCTTTAATGGGATTTAAAATTCATCTCCGGCCGAAAAGCCCCGGCGCAGCTCCGGAGCCCCGCTCACCTGCGCTCCGGCTGTCACGGCTCCGGCTCCGAGCGCTGTGACTCAGCAAACGGAGGGAGCAGCTTTGGGTTTTTCAGATGGAACTTACCAAACCGTGCCAGTATTACGGGGAGGATCTGCTTCCTGCATCCGCCGCTCTGCCAGCCTCTCCCGAGGTGTTCCCACTGAGCCCTCCCCATCTGGCTGCGTTACGGCAGGAAACGATTTCTTGGGGGAAAAAATCAAACGCGGAGCCTGCGTGGGAACCGGGCTGGGCGAGGGGGAGAGGCGCCCGGGCTCCACCTGCACTGCACCCAAAAGCAAAGGTGGCGTTCACTGGGAAATCACTGCTGCCAGCCTGGGAAATAATCACTGCTGCCAGCCTGGGAAATAATCGCTGCTGCCAGCCCCACATCATCCTGGGAGTGCAGGGCCTGTGCTGAGCGGGAACGGGAACAGGAACGGGGATGGGGAACGAGGATGGGGATGGGAACAGAAATGGGAATGGAAATGTTAATGGGAATGGGAACGGAAATGGGGACAGAAATGGAATGGGAATGGGGATGGGGATGGGAATGGAAAAGGGAACGGGAATGGGAATGTTAATAGGAATGGGAATAGGAATAGGAATAGGAATGTGCATGGGAATGGGAATGGGAATGGAATGGGGATGGGGATAGGAATGGGAATGAAAATGGGAACAGGAATGTGCACGGGAATGGGAATGGGAATGGAAGTGGAATGGGGATGGGGATGGGGATGGGGATAGGAATGGGAATGGGAATGTTAATAGGAATGGGAATGGGAATGGGAATGGGAACAGGAATGTGCACAGGAATGGGAATGGGAACAGAAATGGGAATGGAAATGTTAATAGGAATGGGAACGGGAATGGGAATAGGAATAAGAATAGGAATGAGAACAGGAATGTGCATGGGAATGGGAACAGAAATGGAATGGGAATGGGAATGGGAATGGGAATGGGAACAGAAATGGAATGGGAATGGGGATGGGAATGGGAATTGGAATAGGAGTCCCTGCCCATGGCAGCTCTGACCAGGACAAAGGACAGTGTTCCTTCTCCCATGGAGAGGGAAAGCTGAAGTTACTTCCAGAATGATCTAACCAGAAGTGCCCCAGAATCCAGCCTGTGACAAATAATCAAACACGTCCTTTAATTACAGAAAGCTTTTCCCTTCTGTTTTTTAATTAGAAGCACAAATGCAGATGCCATTTACATAAAAGGACTGTCTTGTCTTGCTTCCTGTGCTGGCACCCAAACACATCCTGCAAATTTCCATGGATTTAACAAAGTCCTTGAGGTTACAAAGCTTCTGACCAGGTTTTGAGACACAGGGTGCTCCAGCAGCAGCCAAAAGTTGGTGCAGCAGAGACACAGAACACATACATACAGAAGGGATACAGACAGAATTCTGACATCTCAGACAGACAGAAATCTGTTCAAACCACTAAAATATCAGAGAGCATCAGGTACAGTTTTCAGGTGTGAAACAGTGAACAGCATCTTCTTTAAAAAGAGAAATACAAGATGCAATTGAGAGTTTTAGAATGGGTTCAATGAGTGAATGAGTAAGAAAGCAGAATGAAATTTTCATGTCATGCAGGAGACATGAGGTGAATACTTGAATAAAAAAGTAATAAAAACAGAAAAAAAAATCAATATTAGCCTGAAGCAGTAGAGAATCCCAATTTCAAAGAGCCTGCAAAGCCCAGGAGAGCAGGGCTGTGCTCCTGCTGCTCCCAGCCCCGTGCACTGGCCGGGTTCAAAGGGAAGGGGGGCACAGCCCCGACCCCCCAAGGACAGAACCCAGCAGACTGCCCCTAATCACACACCAGAACTCCTCTGGGAGGGGGAGCCAGGCCCAGGGAAGGCTGCAACCTCTCCAGACTCAGCCATTTCTTTCAGCAGTCTGACTGCTGTATTTGTTAAATCCCTAAAATCCCAGCTTGGGTTGGGTTGAAAAGGAGCTCAAAGCTCCTCTGACTCCACCCCTGCCATGGCAGGGACACCTTCCACCACCCCAGGTGGTTCCAAGCCCCAGTGTCCACTCCCAACCCATGCCAAGGGCTGGAACCTTCCAACAGAGTGGGGAATAAACAGGAGGGAATGGGAATGAAATAATGAAATTCTGTGAGCTGAACAGAGATTTTCAGTGCTCAGAGCTTGCCCTGCTCCCCTTTCTCAGCGGGGCCAGGCTCTCTGGGGGTCTCCAGCAGCATCCCAGAGCACAGCACACATCCCTCTGCCAGCTGGGGTAGGGAAACACAATTCTCTTCCCTGGCAAAGGGCTTGTAGCCACAGAGATTCTGGAAACAAGCCCTTGCTCAGGAGCAGCTTCCCCAGGCAGGGCTGAGCGCTGAGCACAGCCCAGAGCTGCTGCTGTTGCCATGGAGGCCAAACCTGCTGCTCCTCTGCCTTTCCTTTCCCTTTCTAAAAACGGGCAATGATGCTGCACATCGGTGCCTGAGGTTCCCAGTGACCCTCCCTGCAGCACAAGGAATGTCTGACACACAGGATCAAAGAAATATTCAGCTTGGGCAAGGAGTCCAAGCCCTTGGAGTCCAGCCTGTGCCCACCCCCACCTTGTCCCCAGCCCAGAGCACTCAGTGCCACCTCCAGTCCTTCCTTGGACACCTCCAGGGATGGGCACTCCAACCCTCCCACAGCTGCCTGGAGCAGTTTTTGATGATGGATTTATTTCTGGATCATTTTAGTCAAAACATTAAGCGGGGAAATTGAGATGCTGTCAAAAACGAAAATGAAATGTTTTAGAATGGCACTTGAATTTTTAGAAGCACTTATGTTTAATTAAAATCAAGAATTTTAAAGCCTTATTTTGAAGCTGGAGCCCCTCTGGAGCCAGGCTGGGAGAGCTGGGGGTGCTCCCTGGAGAGGAGAAGGGTCCAGGAGAGCTCAGAGCCCCTGCAGAGCCTGAAGGGATCCAGGAGAGCTGGGGAGGGACTGGGGACAGGGATGGAGGGACAGGACACAGGGAATGGCTTTGAGCTGAGAATGGGTAGATTTGGATGGATTTGGGCAGGAATTGTTCCCTGGGGGCTGGGATGGAATTCCAGATTTGCTGTGGCTGCCCCTGGATCCCTGGCAGTGCCAAGGCCAGGCTGGACACTGGGGACAGTGAAGGTGTCCCTGCCATTGGGGTGGCACTGCAAGTGTTGTGAGATCAACTTTGAGGAAATCTCCTTACTCAGCCAGGAAGGAGGATGGGGTTTTTCTGCTTTTGCCAAAGAGAAGGAGCTATAAATGTTGCTCTTTCTCCTTTATCATCTCTGATGACTTAGCAGCAAATGCTAAAAATAATTTTTATGCTTCATCTTCAAAGTCGATGTGTTGCAATTTAAAAAAAAAAAAAAAAAAAAAAAAAAACCAAAACAAATCCTGTATCCCAGCAAGAATATTACAAATATTTCATCACCCAAATGAAACATTCTGAAGAGGTGCTGCAAGGCTGCCAAATGTGACATTTCCCAGAGAGCTGCTCTCTCTGAGCTGCCTCAGAGCCCTCTGCTCACGAGGAGACAGCAAGTGAGACAGTGACACAGTTCTGAGGGCAGCCTGGCTGGGAGTGCTCACTGCACTGAGCATCCTTGGGAAGCAGGAACCTGCTGGGGCTGCACAGGAAATGACACCGGGCTCTGACCTCCAGGGAAAGCTTGGCCCAGTCAGGTTTTCCCTTCACATTTTTGCTTTATTGTCAGCAGTGGGCAGGACACAACTCAGAGCCAGAGATGGGTCTGAGCATGAAAACAACAGCAATGAAATAACAACTGGAGTAGCAAATGACTCCTACCAGCCCTGCATGGCTGATGGCCTGAATTTAGATGGAACAAAACTGATTGGGGTGATAGGAATATGAAAAAACATCTCAAAAAATTTTACTGTCTGTGAGCCAAGCCAGCTTGGAATTCAGAACTCCAGGGAACCTGGAAGGACCTAAGCTCACAGGCAGGTTACTTTAAATAGATGACTCTCATTAATATGAAATAACAGACATGAAATGATGATCCCAGAGCCATTTCATTCATATGAAATAGCAGACATGAAATCATGTTCCCAGTAAAGCTGGGACACCTGCCACAGCCAGGTTCACTGGGCTCTGTGCCATGCAGTGCTGTGTACAACACCTCAAACTCCATCCAAGGATGCAGCTGCTGCTCCAACAGCCCTGGGCCTTTGCTGCCTCTCACTGTGATGGGGGATGCAGGAGTGCATCCCTGCCAGGCCACACATCCCTGCCTGTACAGACACATCCCTGCCTGTGCACAGACATCCCTGTCATTGCACACACACATCCCTGTGCACACACATCCCTGTGCACACACACCCTGCCTGTGCACACATCCCTGTGCACACACATCCCTGTCATTGCACACACATCCCTGTCATTGCACACACACACCCCTGTGCACACACATCCCTGCCTGTGCACAGACATCCCTGTCATTGCACACACACACCCCTGTGCACACACATCCCTGCCTGTGCACACACACCCCTGTGCACACACACCCTGCCTGTACACACATCCCTGCCTGTACAGACACATCCCTGCCTGCGCACACATCCCTGCCTGCACACACACATCCCTGTGCACACACATCCCTGCCTGCACACACATCCCTGTGCACACACACCCTGCCTGTGCACACACATCCCTGTACACACACATCCCTGTGCACACACATCCCTGTGCACACACATCCCTGCACACACATCCCTGCCTGTACAGACACATCCCTGCCTGTGCACAGACATCCCTGTCATTGCACACACACACCCCTGTGCACACACATCCCTGCCTGTGCACACACACCCCTGCCTGTGCACACACATCCCTGCCTGTGCACACACACCCCTGTGCACACACACCCTGCCTGTACACACATCCCTGCCTGTACAGACACATCCCTGCCTGCGCACACATCCCTGCCTGCACACACACATCCCTGTGCACACACATCCCTGCCTGCACACACATCCCTGCATGCACACACACCCTGCCTGTGCACACACATCCCTGTACACACACATCCCTGTGCACACACATCCCTGTGCACACACATCCCTGTGCCTGTACACACACATCCCTGCCTGTACACACACATCCCTGTGCACACACACCCTGCCTGTGCACACATCCCTGTACACACATCCCTGTGCACACACATCCCTGTACACACATCCCTGCCTGTACACACATCCCTGCCTGGGAGCCACGTCTGCTCCGGAGCTCCCTGACCCTCCCCGACCCCCCCGTGGTGGCTGGCAGGGAAATGGAAGCAGAAAAGAAAACATTTGTGCCTGTGTAATACCCCTCAGTCTCAAATTCAGCTGTTGGCTGGCTTATTTTTAACCAACAGCAGTGATATTTTTAGCAGACATTTATTTCTCTTTGCTTTCACATGTTTATGCAGAACACCGAGCTAACCAATAACCTGTTCCCCTCCCAGAACTGTTACTGCTCTTGGTAAAACAAATCCAAACTTCAGCTCAGCTCCTGCAAGGAAAAAGGACCCCCACAGCAAATGGCAGGGAATTTACAGGGAAAGGAGGGGAGAAAGCTTCACACCAAGGCTTTCCCCCCAAGTTTATACAAGTCCTTTATTGAGCTTGGTGTCTGTTCACGCTCCCATCCTCCTGGGGGCTGGGATGTGCCACCTCTGCCACTGCCAGACTGACTCTGACCCTCTCCTGCCACCCAGGGCCAGGCTGGGGTGACCTGGGACAGTGGGAGTGTCCCTGCCCACGGCAGGAGGTGGAACCAGACCCTGGAGCTTCAGGGTTTCAGACTTTTCCCTCTGAACAAACAAAATAATAACAAAAAACTGCCAACCCTCCCTGCCTCCCCAAACACCAAAAAACAGCTTTGAGGGATAAGACCATGCTTGTATTTGTCTGCTCCTGCTCTTGGTGAGAGCTCTGACAGCAGCCTTAGAGCCTGTCCCCAGCCCTGTGCCCCTGCTTTTCCTGTCTCCATCCATACCCATCCATACCCCTCATTTCCTGCAGGACAGCTCTAGGAAGCCTTCAAGCATTCCTGGCTTTTCCATTCCTCTTTGTATCCATGATATATCCTATTCCTGCACTGCTTGTTTCTCCACTTTGTTTTTTCACTTGATTTGTGGTTGTAAAACCTTGTCAGGACAAAACCATATGGGTGCTAGGACACACAATGATATTTTACTAAGAGGGGAATTTTAAAAAAAATTAAATTCCAGACCAAAGAAAGCAAAAAATTGCCTTTGTTTATGAAGTGCTGGCTGGCAGAGCTCCCTCAGCCTGGAGCCAGGTCAGTGCTGGCCCTGCTGGGTGACTGACAGGTAACAAGGGGCACCTACCAAGCAACAGCTCCTTGAACTCCTGCTGTCCCTGAGCGTATCCTGAGGGGACAAATCCTAATGAGATCCCCTTCCCCTGCAACTCTGCAAAGCAGCCAAGCCCAGAGCTTTGGCAGTGCTGGTTCTGTCCCTGTAAACTGGGATCTGCAATCTGTGGAACTACAATTTCTGCATGTGCACATTCAGGAGCCAGCTGTGTGTTTCTGAAAGGGGGGAAAAACTAAACCCAAAGCCCACCCTGATTTTGATTTGTCTCTGACTGTGCTGCTAACTCACAGAATTGTGGAATGGTTCTGGCTGGAAAAGGCCCCTGGGTCACTGAGTTCAGATGCCAGCCCAGCACAGCCAAGGCCACCCCTGGCCATGTCCCCACCTGCCACGTCCACACACACAGCCTGGGGCAGGGCTGGACGAGCATTCCATGAAATATTTTCTACCAATATCCAACCTGAGCATCCCCTGGCCATTCCCTCTCCTCCTGTCCCTGTTCCCTGGGAGCAGAGTCCAACCCTGAGGCTCCTTTTCCCCAGGCTGAGCCCCTTTCCCCACTGCCTGTTTCCCCAGAGGGGAGGGGGCAGAGGCAGGGCAGAGGGGCTGGGATGGGGCTGGGGGTGCCAGGAGCCCTGCCAGCCCTGCAGAACAGCTCTGGCAAGGACCAGGGCTGGCTCACAAACCCCAAATCCACCCCAGATCCTTCAGGGACAGCTGGGAATGTGGTGGGCACAAGGATCTACCAGTACAGCAAATTTTTAATTAGCCATTAGTAGCCACAGTAGAAATCCCAAAGGCATTTTGATTGGAGAGAAAAGGCTTTTAACCACTGCAGGCATTTATTATTATTAATTATTATTATTATTATTATTATTATTATTATTATTATTATTATTATTATTATTATCATTATTATCATTATTATTATTATTATTATTATTATTATTATTATTAAACAGATACATTCTGACCATTGAGTGTTTTCCAGTTGCTTGTTATACTACACAACAAATCAATTTTCCTTCGAGAGCATTCCCTTGTATCTCAGACCCAACACGGGGACACGGCTCAGCAGGACCATGGACAGCGACACTGAAACAACGCCCTGAGGGCAACCAGGTCGGCACCGTGGCCACCGACTCCTGCCCTGACCCGATAAATGCTTCTAACAAACATAACACTTTATGCTTCATCATCCCATTACTGTAAAAGGCTGAGCTGGAACAGAGACTGGGCAGAGCAAAACGGATAAAATAGGAATTTATTGAAAGGATTCACCTTGGGCAGTGCAGAGCCTGGATGGGGCTGCACCCAAACAAACCCCAGATGGATCCCGGTCATGAGTTTTACACTTTTATAAGTTTTGGTTCATCCACACATTGGGGTCAGCTATCCAAGCACAGCCCCAGGCTGTGAAACACCAGCCCCTGCCTCCCCCTTTCCATGATCCCATCCCAGGGTCCTGCAGCCCCTCCCTGGGCAGCCCTGCTGAGCTGGGACCACCAACAGGGCAAACACAGCCAGAACATGAGGTGAGGGCGTGGAAAAGACACTTTCTGCAGCTAAAGTGACCCTTTTGTAGAGCCCTGTTGGCCATGACCTTGCCAAGGTCGAGTGACCAGTGCAGCAGTTCCAGCCCCAGGATCTCCTCTGGGTTTCAGGAAAGCCAAGGCTGCACTCCCTGCTGCTGGCCTGTGTGTCTGGGAAAGGCCTTTTATCCTGCAGACATCCTCTGAAACCCTTCCCAGCTGTGTCTCCTCAGGCTCTGTGAAATCCACTGACCCCTCCTCTCAATTCTGAGCAGCAGTGGGTAACAAACCCCTGAGCAGGAGTGCCTGCAAAGAGCTGCAGCTCTGCACGAGTGAAGAGACTTTCAAACATCTGCCACGAGGCCATTCTCCACGAGAGTCCTTTCTACAGAATTCCACTCAATTCCTGAGACCTCTGGGGGTTTATCTGGGCATGGCACGTTTGGCTGTACATGCAAAGGAAAATCAGGAATTTGCTTTCCAGGTTAAATGACTGCTAGAAATGGAGCAGCATTTTGTCACAGCTGCAGCCAACACTCCCTGCTGTGGGGAGAAGGAAGCTCTCTGAACTCTGCATCCAGGTTCATGCTCCTGGACCACTGTGGGCAAAAAAAGACAGAATCCCACAAGTGATTTCATTGGGATTTCTGAAGCATTGGTTAATATTTGTCTGCTTTTACTATAAAATATATTCATACAAATGTTATGTGTCTTTAAATTGTTCAGTGCTGTTAGGATCTCACTCCCAGAGTGGTTGGATGGTTTCAAATCCTACATCCCAGTCAACCAGGATGTGTAAAATGTTTAGGATTTGCTTTCTAAATTATTTTTCCATTTTAAGCTGAGCCTCTGTCCCTGATCATACATGAAGAACTGCAGCACAGAAGGTGACAAGCTGAGAACACATGTTTTAAGGGAAATTGTTAAAGATCATTATTTAAAGGACTTCACTTGTTAACATTCATTTGCTGGTGCTACTTTGAATTCAAGCCATCTGCAATAAAAAGTAATATTCTGGAGATGCATTTTAGGGGGAAAAAATGCGAAGCAAAGTTTTACTCTTCATGTAAACTGACAGTGCACTGGGAAACTTGGTGGAACTTCACCACGTGGGAGGTGTTGACAACTGAGCATAACCAAGGGAGGGATTTACAGGCACACAGTTCCACAAATATATCCCAGACTGGTGTTTGTCAAGACAACCCATGAGCCTTCAGCACATTCTCTGAAGCCTTATTCAAGGGGGGTGTTGTTTTCTCCATCAGGGCCCTGCTGACAAATGCACTTTCCTCTGGTCAGGCCATTCTTGTGGCCCCACACATTGGCCTTTTAATCACCTCTGCAAACACCAAAATTCCGACCAGTCTGCTATTTGCAGGTGAAGAACAAGGGGTTAGAGTCAGGAAACTGCCAAGAGCCAACACAAACCAGGCAGAAATTCCACTGCAAAGCCAAGTAATCCTCTAATCCCTGAGAAACCTCCAGTTGCTGAGCACAAATCAAACAGCAGCCAGCCCTCACACAGACAGAGGAGCCCAAGTGCAGAGAGGTGGCAGCTCAAGGATGCTGCATGTCAGCTGAGAGCCCAGGCTGGCAGCTGTGAGTCTTTCTTGCCAGGAAATTATTATTTTGTACTACACACACTTCTCTGGCTGTATCACAATGTGTGAAATGACAGGCAAAAGTCAACCCAACTGCAATGTGCTTTCTAGTTTCTGCCTCCATTTTTAGCAGTGTCAGTAGAGGCATCCCATGAGCTGAAAAGTAATCTGGATGAGATAAATCACATTTAAAATGACTGAGGGAGCAAGCAGCAGGAAAGAAAAATAAAAAAACTTTCTCTTTTTAGGTCAAACAGCACAGAATAGAATGAAAAGCTCAGACAGGTTTGGGTTGGGAGTCACATTGAAGCTCATCCATTCCAGCCCTACCATGGACAGGGACAGCTCTGCCAGGGGCTCCAAGCCCCATCCAGCCTGGCCCTGGGCACTGCCAGGGATGATTTCCTGATGGGAACAGGGATGCTTTCCCCGTGGGGACAGGGATGGTTTCCCCGTGGGGACAGGGATGGTTTCCCTATGGGGACAGGGATGGTTTCCTGATGGGGACAGGGATGGTTTCCCTATGGGCACAGGGATGATGATTTCCTCAAGGGGACAGGGATGATGATTTCCCCATGGGTTCAGGGATGGTTTCCCCAAGGGGACAGGGATGGTTTCCCCATGGGTTCAGGGATGATTTCCTGATGGGTTCAGGGATGGTTTCCCCAAGGGGACAGGGATGGTTTCCCCATGGGTTCAGGGATGATTTCCTGATGGGTTCAGGGATGGTTTCCCCAAGGGGACAGGGATGGTTTCCCCGTGGGGACAGGGATGATTTCCTGATGGGTTCAGGGATGGTTTCCCCATGGGTTCAGGGATGGTTTCCCCGTGGGGACAGGGATGGTTTCCCCGTGGGGACAGGGATGGTTTCCCCGTGGGTTCAGGGATGGTTTCCCCAAGGGGACAGGGATGGTTTCCCCGTGGGTTCAGGGATGGTTTCCCCAAGGGGACAGGGATGGTTTCCCCGTGGGGACAGGGATGATTTCCCCGTGGGGACAGGGCTGCCATGGGAAGCAGTTCTGAGACACACAGCACAGAGTTCAGCAAACAGGAAATGCCCAGATCAGTTCCTCGGTCAGCACACACACAGATTATCTGTCCCAGCAATCCACCAGGGCGTGTGCTGCCCCAGCCAGCAGCATCTCAGCTGCAGAGGAGGTTCAGCACTGACCTGGCATTTCCAGGGCATCACACACCACACAGACTCCCTGCAGTCCCGAGGGATAAAGGAGCAGGAGGGTGCAGCTGGGCCCTGGTGCCAGGCAGAGCCATCCCCTTCCTGGCACCGAGAGCGAAGCTTTGCCAATCAGAGCCACGGCTACATCCAGCCCTAAGGGAGGACGGGGAAACAACTCAAACACAGAATGCCAAATGTCTGAAAACAGAGCCCACAAGGCCCTTAGGCAGCAGCAAATGTGCAACAAATCTGTCTGTGTATGTGTCTGTCTATCTATCTATCTATCTATCTATCACACATTATGTCCATATTTATATTTACATTACACAGGTAAGCACTGATTAATAAGCACAGGTAGGCACTAATTAATAAGCACAGGGAGGCACTAATTAAGCATCACAGTTAGGCACTAATTAAGCAGCACAGGTAGGCACTGATTAATAAGCACAGGTAGGCAGAAACATCTCTCCTTCATGCCGCACACCAGTGCCTGCACTGCACTTCAGATAAAACCTATAGACTGCTCCAGCAGACACATTTAAAACGATTTTTATGATTCACACTGCAAAAGGATAGAAAAAATAATCCATCCCTGCTGCATATGGTTCTGTTTTCCATCTCTGTCCTCTGAACAGGAGTGATGATGCATCGATTGGTCCAGGGAAGCACCGAGAGGACAGAGAAGGAAAATAAAATAAAAACGACTAAAAATCCCGCAAGAATAGAGTAAAATGTGCTCACCAGGTAGTGCGGAGGCAGATCCGAGCAGAGCTAAGGGCAGGTGAGGCCGGCAGGCTGCGGGATGAGCTCAGCGCCGGCGGGCACAGCCATTGCGGAGCGCTGCAGCGGGCAGCGTCAGCTGGGGATGCTGAGCCCTCCCTCCTCCTGATCCCGGCACTGCTCCTGATTCCTGAGCCCTCCCTCCTCCTGATCCCGGCACTGCTCCTGATCCCGGCACTGCTCCTGATTCCAGAGCCCTCCCTCCTCCTGATCCCGGCACTGCTCCTGATTCCTGAGCCCTCCCTTCCTCCTGATCCCGGCACTGCTCCTGATTCCTGAGCCCTCCCTCCTCCTGATCCCGGCACTGCTCCTGATTCCAGTGCCCTCCCTTCCTTCTGATCCCGGCACTGCTCCTGATTCCTGAGCCCTCCCTCCCTTCCTGAGCCCAGCACGGCTGGGGAAGCTGAGCCCTCCCTTCTTGATCCCAGCACTAGTCTTGGCTCCAGATCCCATAAATCCCATCCCATCCCATCCCATCCCATCCCATCCCATCCCATCCCATCCCATCCCATCCCATCCCATCCCATCCCATCCCATCCCATCCCATCCCATCCCATCCCATCCCATCCCATCCCGGTGAGGATGCTGCTGCTCTCGCGCTCCTCTGGTGCTCAGGACTCCGGGCTCCTGCGAGGATCGGCATTTCCAGCTGGGAAGGGCATTTCCAGCTGGGATTGGCAATTCCAGCTGGGATGGGCAATTCCAGCCGGGATCGGCATTTCCAGCTGGGATGGGCATTTCCAGCTGGGATGGGCATTTCCAGCTGGGTGAGGAAGCCAAAGCTCTGCACCCAGCACAGCTGGAGCCCGCAGGGAGCTGCTCCTCCAGCCGGGCTGCATTGCTGGAGAGGGCAGGGGCATTGGAGGATATTTGGATTTAAAGACAGCTCTTGCTCCTAGCAGAGGAGATGGGATCAGGTTGCAGCATCATGGAATCACAGGCTCCTCTGGGCTGGAAGGGACCTTAAATCCCATCCAATTCTACCCCTGCACAGGTATAAAATCCTCCACAGGTATAAATCAGGTCTGTAACCCCCAGTGTGCTGTATCCCACTCCTCCTGAGGAAACACCATTGTCAATATTCACTCACCCACTGAAAATTCCCCTTTCCATCAGAACCGAGTCACAAATACACATCAAATAAATGCATTTGGTACAAGGTACTTCTGACAGCCCCACACCACAACGTTCTCTACAGGCAAATAGGTTATAGGGCATATTTGTTTGATTTCGTGTCTTCCTGACCTGAGAAACAGTGAAGGCCACTGGGAACTGTTCCCAGTGTATATCCATGAACTGCTGCCAGGAATGGCAGAGTCATCTGAGTGCAGGGCTGGGAAGCAGAAACCTACCCTGGAGCACAGTTTCACTTTCAGAAAGGAGGGTCTAGGGGTTTTCCCCCTTAAACAATAGCAAAGTATCTGGAGCTTTCCATTGAAAATCTCCATTTTCCCTCCATCCAAAGCTCTCAGCTGTGCAGGACAAGAACCATGTGGCTGCTAAGCAGATTCCTTAGAAAGCTGCTCCTATTTTTGAGGATCACTAATGCTGTGTTCCTCCTGCCTGTTCCCTGCTCAGTTATCCTTTGCCAAGGGGACATGCAGCAGCACTTGGGGACAACAGGACTGGTGTGGCTGAGAGCTGTGACAACAGCGGCTCTGGGATAAATAAAACTCTTTTCTATTTTTAGAGCTGAATTGCAACACTTTGTGGGAGTCTGTAAACAAAACAAGTCATGTCCCAGGCAGTGTTGTAAGACCTACAGCAAGAGCCCAGCAGTGGTTTGCATCACTCAAAGAATTGGGGTTTGTTTTTCAGCTGGCAAGTGCTCAGGAGAAGCATTCCTCTGGCAGCTTCCAGGGGCTGAGCTGGACAAAGATGGGAATGGGCTTTAAAAACTTGAAGCTAGTAAGAAGAGCTGAAAGAATTTTCATGCTCTGTTTTTCTGATTCTCACTGGAAGTGGTCAGAGTTTCTTCCACTGTAGGACTGAAAAGCAAACCAGCAGCACTCTGGGTTTGGTTTAAGCCCTGGTTTGAGCCCAGCTGTGGCAGCACAGGGGTCTGAGCTCACTGTGGCACTGAGTTCAGGTCAGGCAGGGATCAATCACCCCGTGCAGCCACACAAAGTGTGTGGGCACTGCTGGGGAACGTGACAGACGTGGCCCAGGACACCCAGCACAGCCACACCACAGACAAGGCTGCTTCATGAACTCTCCAAATGGAATGGAATCAGAGAATCAGAAAATCACAGGAGGGTTTGGGCTGCAAGGGACCTTAAGGCTCATCCCTCCATCCAGGGACACCGTGCACTGTCCCACAACAGCCTGGGCAAGCAGCAGCAGCTCAGAAAGGACTCAGCTGGGTGGTTAATGATGAACCTTATTCCCAGAAATGCTCAGCACTAAATACACGCACGGTTCAATTTCCAGAGGCAGCCAGGGAGGTTAATGACCAACCCTGGGTGGGATGGAGACAGAGTGCTCGGGTTTCAGCAGGGTTTGAGCCTGTGTCTGCACAGGAGCAACAGTCACAGAATCCCAGAATCGTTTGGGAAAATCCCTCCCAGCCCAGCGACTCCAGCCTGTGCCCATCCCCACCTTGTCCAGAGCTCCCAGTGCCACCCCCAGGAGTTCCTGGGACACTCCAGGGATGGGATCCAACCCTCCCTGGGCAGTTCCAATCCCTGAGCTCCCTTTCCATGGGGAAACTCCTGCTGGTGCCCACCCTGCCCTCCCCTGCCCAGCCTGAGCTGTTCCCTCTGCTCCTGTTCCTGTTCCCAGATCCCAAATCCCCCCAGTGTCCCCTCCTGGCAGGGAGTTGTAGGCACATTTTCCCAAATCTGAAATTCCCACTGTCTCACATTGTACCACTGGGAAGTGGGTGGATTCCTTTGATTTTTATTAGTAAGAAACCAAAGAATTGTCAGTGAATATTCAATTCTAAACTAATGCAAGTTTATCCCTGGTTTGGGATTACAAACACCTTCTGTGCAATGCCTGAAATGCATTTCAGTGTCCCTCCCAGCTGGGCTGAGCCCACGTGTCAGGCCCAACCCAGAGGCTGAAAACCAAAGCCAGAGTTGAAGCTGTGTGAGCAGCAAGTGTGAGCCCACACTCCAATCACTGCCTCAGTTAGTCTGTGGAGGAGATGGGTCACTGAATCTGGCTTAAATAGAATCAATCAACACATGATTGGTCTGTGACATGGCAGTCAATAAGATTAGAGCGAGTCCCAGCTGTGCAGAAGATCACAGTGTAATGAATCAACAACCTTTGAAGGACTTCATCCAACAACAGGAAAATTCACAATGTTTCCTGATCACAGCACAGTGCCTTTCCCTCAATAACCTGAAAGTTTTGCCATCAAATTTTACATGAAAATAAAAGTGTTCACCCAGTGACTGATGCAAGAGCAGTGCCCAAGGCAAGGATGGGCATTGGGGTTGGACATTGGGACAGGGGAGGTGCCCCTGCCATGGCACTGGGGGGGATTTGGAGTCCCTCCAACCCAAACCCCTCTGGGATTCTGTGATTCCATGACCCCTGTCCCTCCTGAGCCGGGTCCCCTTGTCGTGTGAGGGCAGTGCTGAAATCCTAATCCTCACACAGCCGGGGAGAGGGGCACATTCCCGGGAATCCCGGAGTTCTGCAGGGATAACCCGCAGCGCTGCCCCAGAGGGGCACAGCAGGAATCCCGGAATTCCAGCAGGGAGCAATCCCGCAATTCCAGCGGGGAGCAATCCCGGGGTTCTGCAGGGATAACCCGCAGTGCTGCCCCAGACGGGCACATTCCCGGGAATCCCGCAATTCCAGCGGGGATAACCCGCAGCGCTGCCCCAGAGGGGCACAGCAGGAATCCCGCAATTTCAGCGGGGAGCAATCCCGGAATTCCAGCAGGGATAACCCGCAGTGCTGCCCCAGACGGGCACATTCCCGATGAATCCCGCAATTCCAGCGGGGATAACCCGCAGCGCTGCCCCAGACGGGCACATTCCCGAGCAATCCCGCAATTCCAGCGGGGATAACCCGCAGCGCTGCCCCAGACGGGCACATTCCCGGGAATCCCGCAATTCCAGCGGGGATAACCCGCAGCGCTGCCCCAGACGGGCACATTCCCGATGAATCCCGCAATTCCAGCGGGGATAACCCGCAGCGCTGCCCCAGACGGGCACATTCCCGGGAATCCCGCAATTCCAGCGGGGATAACCCGCAGTGCTGCCCATGAGGGGCACATTCCCGGGAATCCCGCAATTCCAGCAGGGATAACCCGCAGCGCTGCCCCAGACGGGCACATTCCCGATGAATCCCGCAATTCCAGCGGGGATAACCCGCAGTGCTGCCCCAGACGGGCACATTCCCGGGAATCCCGCAATTCCAGCGGGGATAACTCCGTGCCCGGAGCAGCAGCAGGGAGCAGCAGAGCGCTGCGGGATGAGCGGCAATGAACGCACAGGGAACAACATCCACATTTTCCCACTCAAAACAAAACTTTTGTTCCGCACTGCACAATTCTTCCCCGAGTTCCTTAGGGCAGAACTGGCTCCATTCCCTTTACCATGGGCTGCTCAGAGCGCAATGCCCACATCCACAACATCCCGACCTTCCGGGAAGGTTATACGCAATATTAATATTCCTCACTATCGCAATAACTCACAATTTACTGATGATTCCACCTGGGCTTTGTGACTCGGCTGCGGAAAGGTGCAAGTGAAAACAATTCCAGCCAGGACAAGAAAGCCTGCACGCTTTGAGTTAATACTTTGGCTAAATAGAATCAGGTTTGATGCATTTGTCTTTACAAAGTCCCAGCAGTAAATCAGTATCTGCTTTCAAATAACAACACAAGTTAAATGGTTCCCGCTGCCCAGAGACCTGATGGCATCGCGTCAATTAAAGACTAAAAGGAGAAGATTTATTATTTATTATAATTTATTTATTATTAATTATGATTATTTATTAACCTTCTTGGGGCTGTTCTGTGCAGGACTGATGCTTGTTGGTCCCTTCCAACTCAACCACTGTGTGATTATTACATGTTTTAAGGTAATTTATGATTCGCTGTCGGGGCTGGCTTAGCGACGGCAAGCTGTGATTTTGGAAAAGGAAAAAAAACCGTGTCTGATCTGAAATCTCATCTGTGTCTGAAATCTCAGTGTCTGATCTGAAATCTCATCTGTGTCTGAAATCCTCTCTGTGTCTGCTCTGAAATCTCATCTGTGTCTGAAATCTCAGGGTCTGCTCGGAAACCCCTCTGTGCCCCGTGTGACTCCGAACGCCGTGAGGGAGGCCCGCGGGCGGTGCGGGCGGAGCGCTCAGCGGGCAGAGAGCGGGACTCCGGCGGGATCTCCTGCGGGATGTCGTGAGGGATGTCGTGAGGGATATCGTGAGTGACGTTATGAAGAATACCCTGCGGGATCCGTCCCCGTTATCCCGGTCCCCGCCCGGCCCCGCTCCCTCCCCGCCATAATGGCGGCCTGAGGGAGCGCGCGCCCCGCCCCGCCCCGCCCCGCAGCGCCGGCCAATGGGCGCTCGGCGCGGCTCTGACGTCACGGGCGGCGCGGCGGCGCAGCGCGCGGGCGGTGCCGCGGTCAGTGCGTGCCCGACCGCCCGCCCGCCATGTCGCGACAGAGCCCGGCCGAGGAGAACCTGCAGGGTAAGGCCGCGACACCGCGGGGACACCGCGGGGACACCGCGGGCACTGCCCGGGCACCGCGCGATGGGGGGCGGCACTGCCCGGCTCTGCGGGCCGCACCGGCGCGGGGCCCGTCTGTGTCGCGATAGTCGGTGATTGCGGTAGGAGACGCGCGCGGCGCAGTGCTGTCTGTCGCGGGCACGGGCCGGGTCAGTACCGTGTTAAATGGCCGGGAAAGGGGCGATCGCAGCGCAGGCGCCGGCAGCGCGGGTGGCGCGGTGCTTGTCGCGATTTAGGGGACGATCTGTCGGAATCCCGCTGGGTTCCCAGCTGTGCGGTAAGAAGGTGCAGCGGCGCAGGGCAGGTCTGTGCCCGCAGGGCTCGTACCCGTGTCGGCCCCGCTGTCCCGGGTTCATCCCGCCCCGTCCTGGGCTTTGCGCTGTTGGCGTTCCCGGCTCCATGAAAACACAGCCCCTTATCCTTAAATTAAATAGTGATCCACAGCCTGTTCCGGCTGCTGCTTTCTCTGAGTGCCCGAAAGGAGGAGGGAACAAGGGAGAATTGCAAACGCATCTTCTCTCCTCTTGCTGCTGCAATCCCAGTCCTCTCCCTGCTTTATCCTGCATTCCCAGTGAGACTCCAGAATAAAGTCTTAGTTTGGGTCTAGAGGTTGCGATCGTTCTTCGGTGACAAGCTGAGCTCCCACAGATTTCGGGGAAAGGGTGGGAAGGGTTGGTGTGGCTCTGGACACGCTCCCTGCCACATACTGGCACTGTGACGTGCGGGAAAAATCCCAAACAAACCCAAACAACAACAAAAACAAACCTCTGTGAAGGGAAGGGCTGCGGGAGAGAGGCGGCTCTCCCGGACTCGGTGTCCTGGGATGTTTTATCCAGGTCTCCTGGGATGTTTTATCCAGGTGTCTGGGATGTTTTATCCAGGTCTCCTGGGATGTTTTATCCAGGTGTCTGGGATGTTTTATCCAGGTCTCCTGGGATGTTTTATCCAGGTGTCTGGGATGTTTTATCCAGGTGTCCTGGGATGTTTTATGCAGGTCTGTGGTCCTCGGGCTGTGCAGATGTTGGTGTCTGTATTTCAAAGGAGACACTCGTGGTGTCCATGCACACGGGGCAGTTCAGCTTTGTGCTGTCCCCGTTTGATTTTGGAGCCCTCGGTCTCCTCCCAGCCAGGATATCTGGGGTATCTTTGTCTGAAGTTCCTGTTTCGGCTAAAGCCCTGCACGGGTTTCTCCCCAGCTGCATTCCTGCAGTGCTGCTCTGCCAGCTGTGCTGCCTGGGAGGGACCCTGCAGCTCCAGCTGTGCCAGCTGTGCCTCTGTTCCCTGAGCCTTTATTCCCAGCCAGCACCAGCAGCCCGGGCACCTCTGTCCCTGTCTGTCCCTTTCCCTCCTGGTTCCTCAGACATCCTTCCCCAGAGTCTGGGGAGTTCCCCCTGCCCTCCTGTCCTCTCTGTGCACTGCTGTGCTGTTCCACTGTGGATTCCTGAATCTGTGTAATTCAGGTACTCTCTGTCCCCTGAGCTCATTTCCGGGGGGATGGAGGGACAGGACACAGGGAATGGTTTCCCACTGCCAGGGCTGGATGGGATTTGGGCAGGAATTGTTCCCTGGGAGCTGGGATGGAATTCCCAGATTTGCTGCCCCTGGCAGTGCCCAAGGCCAGGCTGGACACTGGGGACAGTGGGAGGTGTCCCTGCCGTGGCAGGGGTGGCACTGGGGGGATTTGGGATCCCACCCCACCCAAAGCATTCCAGGATTCTGTAGGGGAGGGAACAGCCCCAGGCCCTGCAGGGAGCTGTCCCTGCCCAGGAGGGAGTTGTTTTTCCCTCCCTTAGGAAAACAAAGCCCATGTGACCGTGTTAAATATACTGCCAGGAGCAAACCCATGACAGCCCTTGCCACACACCCGCTCTTGCTTAACAGCAGCACCTACAAATGGGGCTGGAAAAAAGGCTGCACAAAGCAGTGCCTGGATCTGGAGCCCAAAATACTTTCAATAAATGGATAACAGCTTTGGCAGCAAAAGCCCTTACGTTATTTTGACTGCCACCTATGTTGAGCAATAAAAATGGGATATATCCCAAAATAAAAGATCTGTATGTGCAGAGAGAAACACAATGTACTGAGCAGCTGCTGCCCAGCCTTGTGAGCCTTCCCAGCTCAAGTCTCTGCACTCTGCATTCCAGGCTGCTGATGGGCTGGAGGCAGGGCTGGCCCTGTGTCCCTGTGTCCTGGTTTAAGGACAGGTGTCTGCCAGTAAAGGCAGGAGCTTCTCTTTGAAATGGAGAATGTAAACCCCCTCCATCCAAATTATTATAGTTTTGAAATGAAGGGGCTCTCAGGCAAAGAGATGGGAATTAGGAATAACAGTTCTTGACTAGGAAAATTAAAATAGCAATGCAGTATTACACAGAACAATCCCAGCCCTGCCAGAGTCAGAATCCAAGCTGACACCCGTCAGTCAGTCAGGGTGTTGGCACAGTCCCATTCAATGGTGGCTGCATCCTCCTGCAGGGGCAGATGTGGTTCAGCTGGAGCAGTGCTCCTGGAGAAGGTGCAGTTTCCTCTGAAGCTCCAGGGATGATGTGGAAAGGTCTGGTTTTCCTCTGGAATCCAGTGGAAAGAAGGTGCCTTGGTGTCCCAAATGTCAGTTTTTATCTGGGTAGGAAAGGCTTGGCTCCTCCCCTGGCTGGAGCATCTCCCATGGGATGATGGAATTTTATCAGTCATGCCCTGGGACTCACTGGCCATGAACAGGAGATATCTCCTGGAGGGAGGATGGGCTGTGGGAAGATAAAGATGATTGCCCAGCTGGTTTAAAGATGGCCCATGAGCAGATAATGTGTGCCAGGAGATCAGGGGCACTGCCCCAGCTGGGGTAACAGAATTCACGTTTCTAGCCACATCAACCCAACAGGGTCTGAGCTGTGCCTTGTGCCCACAGGGTCCTGGGTGGAGCTGCACTTCAGCAGCAATGGCAGTGGCAGTGGCAGTGGCAGCTCAGTGTCTGGGGGCAGCCAGGAGCAGGTGCCAGCCTCGCTGTCCATCCACAACGGGGACATGGAGAAGATCCTGCTGGACGCCCAGCACGAGTCGGGCAGGAGCAGCTCCAGGGAGAGCTCCCACTGTGACAGGTGAGCAGGGGGCACTGCCAGGGCCACCAGGGGCTGCCAGGGGCAGAGACACAAGTGTATTTACACACATGGATTACATACATGTGCCTGGGTACATGACACACATTTACATGGGTGTGGATTTTGTGTGTGCTGTGGGTTTCCCTCTGAGCACATCTCCAGGGGTGGCACACAAGAGCTCAGCCCTGGCCAGGTGCTCAGGCAGTGCCATCTGTTGGATTTTGATGGGCTGGGAGGTCTCCAGCCTAAACTGTGTTTGGAAAAACCCAAACTCCACAGAGGGATGTGGAATTGCCTGGCCTGGCCTGGCTGCTGGGGGTTCAAACCAAACCCACTGCAGTCCTTGCTGGCTGCCTGTTTCTGTGGCAGTGCCAGGCCCAGCAGGAGTGTGGGCAGGGCTGGGGGTCAGAGTGGTGGCTGGGGTGGCAGCTCTGCCCCTGCCAGCCCTGGGCACTCAGCTGCAGGTGCATGGAAGCTCACTGCTGTGTGCTGTGTGCTGTGTGCAGCCCCCCTCGCTCACAGACCCCCCAGGACAGCCACAGAGCCCTGGAGATAGAGAGCCACAGCAGCGGGGAGAAGAACAGCTTCCAGGTAAGATCCCACCTGCTTGGAGCCCAGGGAGGGAGGGAGGTGCTGGAACACACACTTCCACAATTCCCAGGAGCCCTGGCACATCCAGGCTCTGTTTGTTCTCACACCTGGGGTGTTTGGGTTTGGTCTTTCCAATCTGTGACTGAGGTTTTCAGAAGGATTTCCCCTCTCTCCCTTTGGCTGCTCATGGGGTACATTTCCTGCATCCCCCACCAGTGCTGAAATGCACCTCCACCAATTTAGTAGGAATTTTAAAAGTTATTTTGACAGCAGCAAGAATTTTAGAGTCACTTAAATGTGGCAGCCAAAAATACACAGTTTCCAAGCCCTGCCACACCTTTGGTCCCAGGTATTTTAACAGTTAATGCCAAACCTGAGTACATGCTGCTTTGGAAAACTCCCTGTTCTTTCTGATTGCACTTGGTAGGTTTGTTTACCTTGCAAGGAAAATTAATGAGCACATCTGCAACAAGAGTGGGGGAGAGGATGTACATTGACAATATTTAATCAATACAGGGCTTATTGCAGGATGACAGGCTGAAATCTGAAGTCTTCAGTGTAATAAATTAGCTTTTAATATGAAAAGAAATGACTTAGAGAACATTTTGAGGAAGGAAGTAATTCAAGGAGGTGAATTTTTCTGCATCATTTCTGGAACTCCTGCCAGACTCCAAGGACCCAGCTTTAGGTTAGCTAAATGTGGTAGTGCAAGTTAATTATTACTGGAAATTATAATTTTTATATTGTCAGAAACACCCTTCAGCTGTTTTAAAGACCATTATTTAGACTTTGAGAACAAATAACCCCAAGTTAAAAAGCCATCAGGATCCCAGCTCCTGGACAGTTTTATTTCCATCCTGTGTGTGTCTGTGCACAGGGAGCTGTTGGAATTCTGGGAGCAGGATCTATTTTTATCCCAAGGCCTGGCAGTGTGGAATGGAGCCCAGCTGAGGCAGGAGCTGTGCCCTGACTCAGCGTTTGTGCTGTAACTGCACCAGAGCTGGGGCTGGGGGGCTTGTTCTGGGAGCTGCCACCTGGCCAGGTCACCAGGGACTGGGGTTGTTCCAGCCAGGAGGTGACAAGGACTTCAGTGACATGGCCAGCTCTGAGCGTGGGATTTGGGGTCCCTGTGCCCAGTGCCCATCAGGGCTGGGAACTGGGCATGTTTTGGGTCTGTGCATGAGGATGAAATGCTGGGCTCTTGGATTTCACTGCCAGGGCACATATGGGATATGGGAAATGGGATATGGGATATGGGAGGGATATGGGATATGGGATATGAGATATGGGATATGGGATATGGGATATGAGATATGAGATATGGGATATGGGATATGGGAAATGGGATATGAGATATGGGATATGAGATATGGGATATGGGATATGGGAAATGGGATATGGGATATGAGATATGGGATATGAGATGGAAATGGGATATGAGATATGGGATATGGGATATGAGATGTGGGATATGGGATGTGGGATGTGGGATATGGGATATGGGATATGAGATATGGGATGTGGGATATGGGATATGGGATGTGGGATATGGGATATGGGATATGAGATATGGGATGTGGAATATGGGATATGGGATATGGGATGTGGGATATGGGATATGGGATATGAGATATGGGATGTGGGATATGGGATATGGGATGTGGGATATGGGATATGGGATATGGGATGTGGGATATGGGATATGGGATGTGGGATATGAGATATGGGATGTGGGATGTGGTATATGGGATATGGGATATGGGAAATGGGATATGGGATATGGGATATGGGATATGGGATATGGGATATGGGAAATGGGAAATGGGATATGGGATATGGGATATGGGATATGGGATATGGGATATGGGATATGGGATATGAGATGGATATGGGATGTGGGATATGGGATATGGGATATGGGATGTGGGATATGAGATATGGGATGTGGGATGTGGTATATGGGATATGGGATATGGGAAATGGGATATGAGATGGATATGGGATATGGGATATGGGATATGGGATATGGGATATGGGAAATGGGATATGGGATATGGGATATGGGAAATGGGAAATGGGATATGGGAAATGGGATATGGGATATGGGATATGGGATATGGGATATGGGATATGGGATATGGGATATGGGATGTGGGATATGGGATATGGGATATGGGATATGGGATGTGGGATATGGGATATGAGATATGGGATATGGGATGTGGGATGTGGGATGTGGTCTCTGCCGTTCTCACCCCACTGAGCACGGATCTCTGCTCCCGTCACTGAGGGGCATGGGAAGGGTGGGAAGGTGTCAGGGCTGGCCTGGGCAGTGGGGCAGGAGCTGTGGCACTGCCAGCTGTGCTGCCTGATGGGTGCTGGCTCGTGTTTCAGTCCGAGGAGGATTTCCTGGAGAGGAGGAGGGAGGTGGAGCGGCTGCTGCGGAAGAACGCGGACTGGATCTGGGACTGGTCCAGCCGGCCCGAGAACATCCCACCCAAGTGAGTGCAGCCACAGCTGCTGGGAGAGAGAGCTCCTGCAGCTCCTCCAGCCCAAGCACAGCTCACCTTCCTTCCCAAATCCAGGGAATTCCTCTTCAAACACCCCCGGCGCACGGCCACGCTCAGCATGAGGAACACCAGTGTCATGAAGAAAGGGGGGATTTTCTCTGCAGAGTTCCTGAAGGTTTTCCTCCCATCCCTGCTGCTCTCTCACCTGCTGGCCATTGGACTGGGGTAAGGTTCAGTTAAAAAAAAGTAGATTTTTTTTACCTGCTTTCTTGGAGGCCTGATTTCAATTCCCAGTTCTGGCCAGTGTGCCCTGCACTGGTCAGTGTGTCCTGCACTGCTCAGAGTGTGTCCTGCACTGGTCAGTGTGCCCTGCACTGGTCAGTGTCCCTGCACTGACCAGAGCTCTGCTCTGCCCCCAGGATTTACATTGGCAGGCGCCTGACCACCACAGCTTCCAGCAGCACCTTCTAGAGGCACGTGGTGGAGGAGCTGGAGCAGACAGACTCAGCTGGAGCACAGGAGGTGCAGAGGAGGGGAGCTGGTCGTGGCGCCGTCGTGTGTGTGTCCTGTCCGTGTCCTGTTTTAGTTTAGTCTAAAAATGGGAGGGGAGACGCTGGAGCTCCCGTGTCACATAGAGCCTGCTGGAGCAGTCCCTGCTGGAGCAGTCCCTGCTGGATCAATCCCTGCTGGATCAATCCCTGCTGGATCAATCCCTCGAGCACGTGGCAGATGCTGTAATGTCCCTTAGTGCTTTGTAGTGAAGTACCTGAGAATTAGAGCAGCTCCGTGTTGAAACCAGCCCCAGCTTTCAGCAGCCCTTGTGCTGGGCCCTGTCCCTCCCCTGTGCTGGGAGCTTGTCACTGTCCCCACGGGGAGGGAAGAGCCCAAACCACGAGTGGCCTTACAGATTGATCCGGGAATTCCCAGGGCTGGCACCGGCCCCGGGCACTTTTAACTCTGGCAGTTGTTGCTTTGTTCACTTGGGTGGGAGGTCTAAGGTGTTGAGACACAGTGGGAAGAGGTGAGCACGTGGGTAAAACTCCATCAGTTTGTCCTAGTTCAGAGGTAGAATGTGGATTTAGTGCCTACTAAAAGCTGCTTTTGCCAGGACATTTCTTGAAGCCCTAGCAGTTACTCCAAGTTCTCTGCTGTACCTACTGCAGGCTGTTGCTTCACAGGCTTTACCTGTCCCTAAAACCTGCACCTGACCCCAGCCCTGGGCACACCAACCACAGGGTGGCTTCTCCTTGGTTTTTACTGATGCAATGCCTTTCCCTTCAGTGATTTTATCTTATTTAATGAGAAAATGAATGTTTGCCAAAATACCATGTTTTATATATTTAAATAAAAAGGTTCCTGGTGAACTCAGAGTGTCCTCGTTCCTTTTTCTGCAGTAATGGCTGACAGGGGCTGATGAGGCTCTTGGCCTCTCCCTGCCCCTTTCCCACTGGTCACCTCCTGACATGGAATTGAGAAGTTTCCATGGAAAAAGCATCAAACAAAGGTCAGCAGGCCCTGGGTAACCTGCACTCACTGCACACACACAGGGAGGAGCTGGAAACCATGGAATTGTTGAGGCTGGAAAAGCCCTGTGAGCCCATCCAGTCCAACCATCCCAGCACTGCCCAGGCCACCACTGCCCCGTGTCCCCAGGTGCCACCTCCACAGGGCTGTGAAATGCTGCCAGGGCTGGCAGCTGTGCCAGGGCTGGGCAGCCCTTTCCAGGGAGGAATTTTTCCTACTCTCCACTCCAAACCTCCCCTGAGGCTGGAGCCAAGAGCAGAGGTGGAGTCAGAACCCCCCAAGTGCTCTGGTGCTGCTTCCAGCTCCCATGGGACTGAGAGCAGCAGGTCCCTGCTGGGGAGGGAAGGGGTTAAACCACAGTGTCCCTTTTTCACTGCCACTGTCCCCAGCTCCTTCCTCCCTGGGGTCACAGCCCTGGGGCAGGGCTGGCTCCTGCTGGGCACAGAGGTACTGCAGTGTTCCATGCTCTCATTTTCATTGATTCATTGATTTGAATTCAAGTCCCACAATGTGTGGGACTGCCCAAAGCCATGGGGCAGAAACAATCCCAGAAGGGTTTGGGGTTCTGCCCCATCCAGTTCCTCCCCTTGCCATGGGGGCCACAACCTTCCACTAGACCAGGGTGCTCCACTAGGCAGCAGTTTCATCCAACTTGACACTAAAATCTGGTTTTAGATAAAAGGATAAAAATTGCAAGAGAAGTTAAAAGCTAATGGAAAGCAAAGAGGATACAGGTAGGAGATTGCAGCCTATCCTTTGTACTGACACTCCCCCTGCCCTGCTGACAGAACAGATCCAGGCAGCAGCCCCGGCCACTCCACCCATCCCAACTGCAAACCCCCCCGGGCGAAGGAAAGCTTGTCAAAACACGGGGAGCACGGCCAGGTAAACATTTAAAATTTATTAAACTTTTTGGTCAAAAGAACTGAACAATTATGTACAACCCCACGGATCGGCTCGAGCAGGCGTTGGGAACGCGGTCGGATCGAGGCTCCAGCCACCCCCAGCTCCACATCTCAGAGTTCCAAATGTCACCCCAGCCTCCAGCTGACCCCAGCCTCTCCTGGGAGAGCTCAGCCTTTGTCCTTCCCACCTGCCTGGGGCCCGGGGCTGGCGGGATCCACGGTTTGCTCTTGGAATGGAACACGCCCTCGCTGCAGGGAACACAGAGTGTAACCACACCTGGGACTGGCTGGGGACAGCCTGGGGCTCTGGGAAGGGTTCCCAGGCTGCAGGCACCTGGCAGAGGCAGCCTGGGCTGCTGGACGTGGCCCCGGGCTCATCCGGGGGAAGGGGATGTCATTTAGGCCTCTTTGGAAGAAAAGAAAAACAAAGAAAGAAAGAAAGAAAGAAAGAAAGAAACAGTACCTAAGGCTTAAAACAAGTGAGCAAGAGAGCTCCAGCAGCTGCTGTCCTGCCAGCCTGGGCTGCACAGCCCAGAGTGGCTCTGCAACTGCACTGGGAAATACAAGATACTACAGCAAATACTTAAAATAAACTGTTCCCTTCCTGACAAAGACTAAAAAGGTTAAAAACCATAATGCACGTCAGGTCTGTCTCTGGCTGAGGCTGAGATGCACCAGAGCAGCTGCATGTCTGCCCTCAGAGCAGAGAAGGTGGCGATGGGTTGGTTCCCTCCGTGCAAGGCCGACACTTGGTTAAGGCTGTGGATGTTTTAGGACCCTTTCCATCTCCTACTTGGCACACACAGAGCCTTTGACAACAAATCCAGTGCAACTCCAACTCTATGACAATGCCATGGAAATTCTAAATTTAGAATCTGAGATACTACACAAAAAAGTTCGTATTAGTCTGCCAAAAACTCGGTGTTTTGGGGCAAACCCTGTCAGAGGCGCCACCAGAACTGTTCTGCACCAGCTCAGGACATGCAATACAAAAAGAAGACTGAATACATCCCTCCAGCTCTAAGAACACGTTTGCTAGGCTGTTATTTATTAAGTGGTTTCCACCAGAAGGTGTGGTTATAGGTACAGTTGGTGAGTAAATAGCCATGGACACCTGCCTAGAGCCCACCTCAAGCCCTGCAGAGCTCCAGGGCCAGAGCTGCCCCGGGCCCCAGGAGGAATGGACAGGCATCAAGCACGAGAAATGTTCTGAAAGGCCCAAATATTACAGCAGAGAGAGCGAGAGAGAGAAATTACACTTTCATGACAACTTTTTCTTCTCGGGTGTTAAATTTTTTTGGTCTATAAACTGGAAAGGAAGGCTCAGACATCAATAAATACATTTGTTTAGAGTGTTGGCCTCATTGAGCACCGTCCACCAATTCTGCCTCGGGGGCTCTCCCCGAAAGGCGCAGGCCCAGCCACCCGCCGCAGGCAGAACCACGCCAGGAACTCAAGCCAGGCCAGATCTCTGCCACAGCTCAAGGGAATAAGTGCATCAACGCTCCTCACTGATGGGACAACAAGGCCTTCTGGTACAGATAAACAACTGAGCTCAACTATGCGAGACCGCGCTCCGCCCATCCTTAGTTAACCTTCTCCTGGAATAAATACAAGTTATTGGTGGCAGCCACGGCGATGATGTTCTCCATGGGGTGCCAGGCCGTGTGCAGGATCTTCTTGTTGAAGTCCAGACTGTCGACGGTGATCTCGTCCTTCTTCCTCTTGCCGCTGGTGCAGACCTTGCGCGGCTTGAGCACGGCGCGGGGCTTGCTGCTCTCGCGGGACGCCTCCAGCGTGGCGTCGCGCCGCGAGCTCCGCTCAAACGTCCGGAAGAAGTTGTTGTAAGATCCCGTCATGATGGTGCTGGTGCGAGGGAAAGGAAGGCACATCTTGTTAGAAACGGGATCCACCCTGCGGGAGGCTTTGTGTCGGGATAGAGGTCGTCAGGGACAGAACTCATTCAGTCTAAAAGTTGCTGTTACATTTATTGTGAGAGTGAAAGTACATGGAGTCCTGCTGAGGGCTGCTGGCTGCAGCACAGAGCAGGACAAGGAGTGAGAGGGGGTTAGAGAGACAGCAATGGGATAAGAGGGTGAGGGGGTAAGAGAAGAAGGGAGAGAGAGCAAGAGGGGTAAGAAAGAGTAAAAGCAAGAGAGTGATTTCCCATTTACAATTCAATAAATCTTCCATGATGAATATTCTAATTTCCAAGAACCAATCTAACACAAGATACAAATTCTATAGCATTTACATACAGCCTATAGGAATCCTTACATTACCATAGTGTGTTACACTTTAAAAACTACCCTTTGGACCCTAGCAAGTCTTCTCTGACCTTTGGACTTGCCATCTAGCAGAAGGCATTGTTCTATCAAGAGGGGATTACCCCTAGCTGGCCATCCCATTGTTTCATGGCAATTCAGTAACTGAGGCTTGGTATCTCAAACGTGGCTTTCATTTCAATTTCTTTCATGGTTTCTACATTCCCAGAATCTGAGCATTCATATTTTTAAGATTTTCCTGTTTCATCTTCCACAACACCAGCCCTGCTCTGGGTCTTACATGTTCATGGCCAGGCCATGGATCCATCCCTGTCCTCTGCTCCACTCCTCTGGGGCTCAGCACTGCTTCTGCAGGACTTCTGTGAGCAGCTGTGCCCTGCTGTGCCTGCTGCCACTGGCACCCAGCTGCACTTACACTTTGGTCACCTGCACATCAGCAAAGCAGCTTCTCCTGGTGCTTCTCTGTCCCTTGTGCACACAGGTCACTGCCTGGTCTGGGTTGGAAGAGACCCCAAATCCCCCTCAGTGCCACCCCTGCCATGGCAGGGACACCTCCCACTGTCCCAGTGCTCCAGCCCCAGTGTCCAGCCTGGCCTGGGCACTGCCAGGGATCCAGGGACAGCCACAGCAAATCTGGGAATTCCATCCTCACGCAGCCAGGGAACAATTCCTGCCCAAATCCATCCAACCCTGCCCTCTGGCAGAGGGAAGCCACTCCCTGTGCCCTGCCACTCCAGCCCCTTGTAAATCATCTCTCCAGTTTCTTATTGGCTCCTTCAGGTGCTGTGAGGCCACAGTGAGATCACCCCAAACCTCTCCTGCCCAGGTGAACAATCCCAGCTGTCCCAGCCTTCCCTCCCAGCAGAGCTGCTCCATCTCTGAGCATTTGGTGCCTCCTCTGGGCTGCAGCAGCTCCAGGTGCTGCTGTGCTGGGCCAGCTCTGCAGGTGGGGCTCACCTGGGCACAGGGGCAGGAGCAGCCCTGGCAGTGCTGTTTGTGTGAAGTGCCTGCTCCAGGCAGCCCCTGTCAGAGCAGCCCCCCAGTGCTGAGCCCAGCCCCTCACCTGTCAGAGCCGTTCCAGCAGCACTCGAACTTGTCGAAGATGCAGTCGTTCTCGTACAGGGAGCACAGCTTGCTGCGCAGGTACTCGTGCACCTGGGGAAGGGACACGGGTTGGACACGCCCCGGGCACGGGACAGGGCACAGGAGGACACACGCCTGCTCTACCTGGTAGGTCTCCACAGGCTTGTTCTCCATGTTGAGGTCCCACACCTTGACTGACAGGTAGTCTCTTGTCATCATGTATCGCCCGCTGTGGCTGAATTTCACATCAGATATCGAGGATATTATTTCTGAAAAAAATGATCTGCTGCTAGGATCTTCAGGTTCCTCAAAAACTGCAGAGAGAACACACAGTTCCACATGAAACCAACGCCAGCTCACGGCTTCCAATGTTTTCAGTACTGGAAAATCTTAAATCAGTGACTGGTTTCTTTTTGAAGAAAGTTGCTGTTAGACACATCCCAGAAATAATCCCCTTTTTAGCACTGTGGTGTTCCAGGTCACCAGACTGCCAGATGTCCATCTCCAACACTCAACTGGAGCACAGCACCAGCAAAGCACAGCTCACAGGTCTTGGGGACCAACCTGAGCAGCAAACAGCAGTGGGTACTGTACCCACCAGAGCTGATCTCCACATCACCCAGAACAGGAGCAGACAGAACAGCAGCAACCCAAACACAGGACACCACTGTACCACGTACATTTCTTTAGCTCTGAACCACAACTGTACTGAACCACTGAAATGTGGTTGCAACACAGTTTGTATGATTTTAGAGAGCAGATTGTGGTTTAAATGTTTGGTTTAAATCCACAAGCCAACCTCTGAAATCAGAGATTCCTGACCCAGGCTAACCAACCTCACTCATGTTTGACAGAGCCCTTGCAGCAGGATGTGATTCAGTCACAAGAAGTTAAAAATAAAAGTGCTTTTAGGTGATTTAATGCAATACTGAAGCAGATCAGTGAGGTGGCAGGATCATTGTGGTTCCACAGTCCCTTTCCTCACCTGCTCGAGCTTTGGTGGCTCAGCAGCCCAAGAGCAGCCACCCTGCACCCCTGGCAACTCCTACGGATTCATGCTATCCCAGCACCTGCACTGCACTGGGGACAGGGATGCTGGCATCAGCCCAGTTTGCAGTGCAGAGGTGGAAGAGCTGCCCTGAACTGGCACAGGGTGGGTAGGTGCCCTGAGAGGCACCCAGCCTGAGTGTGGCCAGCACACAGGTGTCACTGGTGCCCAGAGCACTCGCTCTGTCTGAGGCAAAAATGGGCAAACAGGAGCAGCCAGGCAGTGCCTCATGGCTAGAACAAGAGAACTGAGACTGCCCAGCACCCCACAGCACTGCTGCCCTGTCACACCCCAGGGAGGTCAGGCGGGGTCCCACATGGCCAGAACAGCATGGACTGAGGGCAGGAAGGAGGGAGGGAGGGAGGGAAGGAGGGATGGAGGGATGGATGGATGGATGGATGGATGGATGGATGGATGGATGGATGGATGGCAGGCAGATGGGAAGGAGTGAAGGTGGGCAGGAAGGAGCACTCACACTTGGAGTGCTTGTCGCACAGGAGGGAGGGCAGGCAGACAGACAGGCAGACAGGAGGGCACACAGGCACACACACACACAGACACAGTCACACACACAGCCACACACACACACACAGACACACACACACACACAGACACACAGGAAGGAGCACTCACACTTGGAGTGCTGGTCGCACAGGAGGGAGGGCAGGCAGACAGACAGGCAGACAGGCAGGAAGGAGGGCACACAGGCACACACACACACACACACACACACAGACACACACACACACAGACACACACACACACACACACACAGAGGAAGGAGCACTCACACTTGGAGTGCTGGTCGCACAGGAGGGAGGGCAGGCAGACAGACAGGCAGACAGGCAGGAAGGAGGGCACACAGACACACACACACATACACACACACAGGCAGACACACACACAGGAAGGAGCACTCACACTTGGAGTGCTGGTCGCACAGCGCTGCCGAGCGCATGTCGCACAGGCAGGAGGGCACACAGGCACACACACAGGCAGACACACACACAGGCACACAGGCACACACACACACACACACACACACAGACACACACACACAGACAGGAAGGAGCACTCACACTTGGAGTGCTGGTCGCACAGCGCTGCCGAGCGCATGTCGCACAGGCAGGAGGTCACACAGGCACACAGACACACACACAGACAGGCACACACACACACAGACAGGCACACACACAGACAGACAGGCACACACACAGACAGACACACACACAGACACACACACACACAGAGGAAGGAGCACTCACACTTGGAGTGCTGGTCGCACAGCGCTGCCGAGCGCATGTCGCACAGGCAGGAGGGCACACAGGCACACAGACAGGCACACACACACAGGCACACAGGCACACACACACAGGCACACACACAGACAGACACACACACAGACAGACACACACACACACAGTGGAGTGCTGGTCGCACAGCGCTGCCGAGCGCATGTCGCACAGGCGGATGGTGCCCTTGCTGCTGCTGTACACGAACACGTTGCAGTGGTGCGGGTGGAACTCGGCCGCTGTGATCACCTCCGTCAGCTCCTCCATGTTGGCTGGCTTGATGTCCACGATGTCTGCCACAGCTGGTCAAGGCTGCAACACTCACACCCCAGCCCCTCAGCAGCTGAGCAGTGGCACAGCTCCAAAATGCAGGCAGGGAACTGGGCAGGAGCCTCCTTCCCACCGTAAGTTACAGCGTGGGGGAGAGCCTGGAGAGCTCTGGGTTTGACAAGTCACAGAATCCCAGAATGGGCTGGGCTGGAAGGGACCAACATGGCCTTGGACACTGCCAGGGACCCAGGAACTTCCCACCCTCCCAGGGAACAATTCCTTCCCAATATCCCATCCAGCCCTCTGGCAGTGGGAAGCCATCCATTCCCCTTTGGCCTGTCTACATGCCCTTTTCAAAGTGCCTCTCCAGCTTTCTCCATCATCCACAGATGCTGGGCAATTTCCTGGAGTGAAAGAATATCTCACAAGAATCAAAGTCCAGCAAGTCTCCTCAAGCCTCCTCCTTAATGCTTCCTATTGCACACCAAGTAAACCTCATCTCTTTTCCTAAAGCTTTGGAAAACCTGACCTAGAACTTTAGAAAATGACCTATTTAGGCGCCAGTACTTCTGCAACTTTTATTTTACTGAAGACTCATCAATGTAAAACACACTGTTAGTTTTAGTTGCACAGGTTTGCAAAAAGATCTGAAAATTAATTCTGTAGTTAATGGTATCATTTGACATCAAAAAAATATTGGGATTTGGTTTCAAGAGGAGTGTCACTTGGTTAATAGACCACAAACTTGGAAAGAGATATCACTGTTCATACCCAACAACTCTTATTTAAGCTGATTGAACTCCACAGGTTAGGGATGCTCCCCCAATTTTTCCTCAGAAATCAAAACCTCTCTGATGTTTCTACTGACAGTTTTGCCCTCAGGAACGACTGAGATTCCCAAAGCCTCTCACTGCGTTACACCCCCAGACTCAGAATCCCACTTTAACCCCTGCCTGCAAACAGCACTGATCAGTAACATCAAAGGGACGGTGTAGGCCAGCCCTGGCTGTGTGACACCCAAGGATACTGAAGCTCCTGTTGGTGACCTCCAGGTGCCAGAGGTTGATGCGCAGGTCGTCGGCAGACAGGTATGTGGCGTAGTCGCTGTTGACGGAGATGGAGTTGATGTGGTAGGTGTGGGCGTTGGCAAAGGTCCTGCGGGGGCTGGCCTCCACCATCAGGTCCATGGGCTTCAGGGTGGGCACCTGGGGGCACAGAGCACAGGGGATGGGCACAGAGCACACAGGCTGGCCTCCACCATCAGGTCCATGGGCTTCAGGGTGGGCACCTGGGGGCACAGAGCACAGGGGATGGGCACAGAGCACACGGGCTGGCCTCCACCATCAGGTCCATGGGCTTCAGGGTGGGCACCTGGGGGCACAGAGCACAGGGGCTGGGCACGGGGTACACAGGCACAGAGCACACCGGCACAGAGTGCAGGGGCTGGGCACGGGGCACATGGGCTGGGCATGGGGCCACTGACAGCCCCAGTCACTGCTGAGCCACAGGGTCACTGCTGACAGCTCACACATCACCCAAGCACAGAGCTACTGCCTTAGCAAAGTTGAGTCCACTCCCCCAACACTGCTGAGGCCACCACTATCCCCCATCCCCAGGTACCACACACAGCTCCTCCAGGGATGGGGACTCCAGCCCTGCCCTGGCACACGAATCCAGCCAGTCCAGTTTCCTGCCCCCAGCAGCTGCAATCCCACTCACCTTCCATCCTCTGCCAGCTCAGAGGGTGCCCTCCATCTCCTCAGCCAGATCATCAATAAAGACCTTAAACAGAACTGGCGCCAACACTGAGCCCTGAACCCCACAGCTTGTTTAATGACAATTAATTAATTGCACTGCACAGATTTCTGTATTGATTCAGTGACTAAACACTTCTGAAATCCACTGAGCACGAAAAATACTGAGAGAGCACATGGATCCTGACTTTGGATACTGCCAACAGCAAAGCTCCCAGCCACAGCCAGCCCTTGGTGCCTCAACCAACAGCACGTGGGCTGTGTTTGCAATGGCATCCAAGGGTTATAGAAACAAGCCAGAAATGACCCCAGACCTCAGACAGCTGCTCAGGAAACTGGAAAGAACAGTCTCCAAGAAAACTCCCAATTGTTCATGAACAGTCAGCAGCTCAGGCACACCTGGCTGTACTGCTCCCAACACCCAGCTGAGCTCAGGGGTGCCTGAGACAACCTGGAACAGGGACTGACATCCCAGAGCTCCCTATCTGCATCTCCCAGCCTGTTCACATCCAGCTAACTACAATTAATCCATTACTTATTATCAGGCCACTGTCCTATCTGAGCAGAGTGCTCCCAGCCTGGCTGTGGCAGCACAGCTGCACTAATGGGAAGGATCAGCAATGGGACTGGAAGAGCCACAGTCTCTGTGTGAAGTGCAGCTTCTCCTCCATGGCCACGTCCCCATCTAACAAAACTGCCAAGAGAGCCCCAAAGCTCCTGGTACCCTCTGGCTCCCCAAACCCTCAGCATTCCAGCACATGAAGGTACCTCCAGGTGTGGCTTTTCCTCCAGGCAGCTCTTGTTGAGATCTGGCTCATCCATCAGCCCCTCTCCAGGCTGAAGTGCCTGCAGCAGTGCAGGGACTGACTGGAGAGGTTCCTGCTGCTCCCCTGTGCAGGACAGTGCCCTAAGGAGCCCAGAGTGCCCCTCCAGGGCCCCAGCTGGTGCCTGCTCTCACCAAACCCCCAGCTGCTCCAGGGCAAGGCTGCAGAACCCACAGCTCCACCACTGGATCTAAGGGATGTCCTTGGGTTCAGCTGCTCCCACTGAACACTCAATCCAACCCTGCTTGCACACACTGAGGCAGTGGATATCCCTTCCCAGTGCATCCTATTCACCCAAAGCTTCTGTTTAGCCTTGGCAAAAGCAAGACAAAACCCCAAGAAATGCCTCCAGCTGAAGTCCCTGCCATGAGGGGTGGCTATGAGAGCTGTGAGAGCCTCAGTTCTGCTCCTGCTGATTATGAACAACATGAACCCCAGGAAAAACCCCAACCCCACCTTTCATTTCCTGGGCCCTGCTCCAAATGATCCCAAGGCTGGAGCACTAACCCTACCACTACAGCATGATGTCCCAGACTGTTCCAGTGCATGTTAGGTTATCCAAATGCTTGGAATTTGCTCTAACAAACACACCTTAATCCAGCCCCAGAATAGCCTATTCCAATTTTTGACCATCCTCTTAGAAACACAGTATTATAACAATGAAAGTTTCCCCCAAGCATTCCAGAGAAACTTTTAAAATAGTTTTTATATATAAGAAAACGAAGTGTCTCAGTTTTTTTCTGACAGTTTCCCATGGCCCTGAGCCAAGCCCCATTTTTGCTTGGCCCATTGCAGTCTGGCAGGACAAGGACAGAGCATGCAGACACACAGAGGCCGAGACAGACGTACCCGCAGCTCTGTGACTCGGAACGGCTCCCTGAGTCTTCCGTCTTCATCTTTTAGGTTATAACCTTCCGCTCGTTTGTCCCTCTCACTGATCTTCCATAGCTTAATAGTTTTATCTAAAACAAAAATTGACATGCTTGAGAATGAATTGAACACAGACTGCAGTCACTGAGTATGGACTCAGCAGAGTGGACACCAGTGACCTGGCTGTGGCTCCACTGCTTGCAGCACAAGGGCCCTGATGGAGCTTCTCACCCACAATGTGAGGTGCAGCTTGAATAAAACCCCAATTTGTGCCTCCTACTCCCCCAAATGCCTGGGGAGAGTTTCACACACCAACTCCCCAGATGCCCCACTGAGCCCTGGATGATTATCTGAATTACATGAACAGACCCCTGCTAGGGACCAAACCCAGCACACACATGAACTCCTTACAGTAACTGTGCTAAAGGAAGCCAGGCTTGTCCCAGGTCCCTCTCAGAGCCCAAGGCAGAGATCAGGATTTGGGGTTCCAAGGGAATGCACATCCCAGGGTTACCAGGGTGCTCCAGTGCAGCCACTGACTGCACACTTGTCTCACCAATGGAGAGATCCTTGGCTCACTCCTCCCCAAACTCCTGCAGAGCACTTCAGACAGTTTAAAGAATGCTTTATTAAGACTTCTATCAGAGGAAATTATTTTAATTCAGACAGAAGTCACTCCTGCTTTCAGAATTTCACCAGGACCTCACAAAGTGATCCAAACTGTTAGGAATAATGTATCCCTCATAATAAGAGCAAGTTTTTTCCACATAATAGTTTAGGTTGGAAAATATCTTTAAGACATGAGTCTAACTGTTCCCCCTAACCCACGTTCCCAGTTCTACAATTTTATTTACAGATGTTCCACAATGCACCAAAATTAAACAGACCCAATATCCACAAGACAACATTACAATCAAAACATATTCTGCATGTAATTAGAGAAAACATTAAAACAACATCAAAACACATAAAAACAAAACCAAGTGTATGACAGGTGAGACAATATTCCAAGGACAAAGAAAGGGCTCTTACCATTTGTAGACAGCAGGAAGTGAGCAGCATTCTGTTGTGGTAACCACCTAATTTTATTAATTTTTTCCTCAATTTCTAGACTTTTCAAGTAGTCAAACTCAGGCTCGTGACTCTGGAAGGTACTGTAAACATTGTATTCTCCCCGGCACAGAGGACGGCTTTTAGTCTGCAGGAAAAAGAGCATTTCTTGATGGCACTGGCTCCCTCAGAAATGGCCCATACACATCAAAAATTGTCAATCAGAACTTCAGCTTTTCCAACAGCTCTTGCATTCTGAATCTTCAGTCTGAGATATTGTACCCAGTTTAGCAGGAGTACAGTGCACACAGCCTTCCTCTTCAGAAATGCAGCTGTATGTATAAATAACTACCTGGGCACCCTTCAGGCTCTGCCATCCTGTGTGGTGGCTGTGGGAGCAAGGAACAGAGAGCAAAGTCCCAGGGCTCCCAGATCTGCATTATCAGATCTGAGGCAGCTCATTATCAGGCTTTCCCAGGGAGCTGGTGGCAGTGCTTGTGCTGCAGAACAGCCCCAGGGCTGCAGTTTGCCCTGCAGTGGCTCAGTTTCCACACTCTCATTAACTCTCAGACTTTCCATGGTTTTCTCCCTACATGCCACTGACTTGTAAGAATTTTGGGCATGTTCCTCTCACCTGGCCCCATCCAGAAGTTCCCTGCACTCAGGGTGAGCTGCCTTGGCACTGCTGCTGTCCCTCTCTACTCACACATTTGGAATAATTGCTGCTTGCAAGTGAAGTCAAGTCCTATGAGGCAGGGCAGGATGCAGAGCCTTCCCAAATCCCAGTGTCTGGGGAACTGCATAACCACCCTAAGCTGTAACTGACTTTGTTAACCCAGTCTAAAATCCAAACTGGGTAACAAATATACTTATCATTTTAAGATTCCAACATCAAATAGTTATTCTGGATTCTTTCCTGCAGTTTTGCACGTGACTAAAGAAATGTCCCTCATTCCCAACTCTTCCCCCAGTCTCCATGTGTTCCCAAGGAGACAGCTGAATTTTCCTGTGTGAACAGTCTGACTTGGGGTTTGTTTTTCCCCACCCTCTGAGGAACTGCTGTGACAGGAGGGTTTTACCTTACAGAAAACAGAGAGCCAACACATCATAGTCCCCCTTCATGTCAGGCACGAGATCCTGAGAAGTTCAGGATGCTCCTGAGGCACTTCTGACCTTGTGAGCCTCAGCTAAGTCTCTGGCCACCCTGAGTAGATGCAGAAGGAGCCTGGAGCTGTGTGGGTGCAGCCAGGGAACATCCCAGCAGTGCTGGTAGCTCCCTGCTCCAGCACAGCCTGAGAGGCACCTGTGGGACAGCACTGGGACCAGCAGCACAGCCAGGAAAAATACAAAATACAGCCAGGTGTTCATTACCAGAGCATCATCTGAGCCCCACAAGGACAGCAGAGGGGTTCTGCTGCAGAAATCCCACAGCACCTGAAGATTTGTAATATTAATGCACAGACAAGCTGAATTAAAATTTCAGTATAAATTCTGGTATTTCTGAGCCAGGAGAATGCTCAAATTCCACTCAACTCCTCAAAGGACAGGATAAGCAGACACTTTGGTGAGAACTGCCATGTGGAATGCTGGCTTTGTAAAGAACACAGTCCCACCTCCCTCCCAGACATGACAACTGCTTTCCAGCACTTGTGCACGTTTCCCATCCCCTCTGCTGCTCAGGATGAACGCACAGGAACATGACAGCAGTGCCCCACAGCTGAGCTCCACACAGAGGAGCTGGGGAAGTGCAGGAGGGACAGAGCTCCCACCCTCCTGATGGGAAATGCTCAAGTGCTTCTGGAGAAGTGGCTGTTCCCACTGGTTTTAAATCCTCATACAATTTTAACCACCCTATCCTGTAGTCCTTGAAGCTTGTTTCCTGAACTTCTTTTACATTCTCTCCCAAAGCATTGTGATTTATCTCAGATCAGCCTGATCCAGTGGAAAAATTCAGGAGAAAGTGCAAATTCTGCAAAGCAACACTGAGGACACCAGGTACATATAAAGAGCTCACTTGGATTTTGGGGGCTCTTTTCTTTGGAAGGAGGGAGGGGAACCCTCACCAGAACAATTTACCAACTACAGCACAGGGCAGATATTTACAAACTTGGCTAATTTGGGGTTTTCTGAGAAAACTCTCCATTCAAACCTCAGGGCATGAACAGATGAAGTGAGACTGTGCAACACAAGAAGAGTGTAGTAACAACACTTTTGTTTTTTGAGTCACTGACCTCTTGTTCCCTTTGAAATATAACCACTCTGCCACCTTTGTCTCCTGTTGCAAGAAGATCACCAGTGTAATTAAATTCAACTGTTGAAATTATATCAGCTGTAGAGAGAACAGAAATAAACCAGCACTGTAATGTGGAAAGCAAATCAAAGAGCTCCAAGACAAGCACAAAAAAAGCATTACAACTCTTATTAATGCAATGACACAATTCCTCATTTACACCCCCAAATGCAGCCTCATTCCAAAGCCTGACACACTTTTACTGACAAGCTGAAACACTCATTCACTCCTCTGAGCTGGCCTTCAGTCACCAGAGCCTTGGAACCCAAGGTGTGTGTGCTGCTGTGGGCAATATCCATGGGGCTGTCCCTGCCCTGAGCTGCCCAAGGTGTGTGTGCTGCTGTGGGCAATATCCATGGGGAAATCCCTGTCCTGAGCTGCCCAAGGTGTGTGTGCTGCTGCTGGGCAATATCCATGGGGCTGTCCCTGTCCTGAGCTGCCCAAGGTGTGTGTGCTGCTGGGCAATATCCATGGGGCTGTCCCTGCCCTGAGCTGCCCAAGGTGTGTGTGCTGCTGGGCAATATCCATGGGGAAATCCCTGCCCTGAGCTGCCCAAGGTGTGTGTGCTGCTGGGCAATATCCATGGGGAAATCCCTGCCCTGAGCTGCCCAAGGTGTGTGTGCTGCTGGGCAATATCCATGGGGAAATCCCTGCCCTGAGCTCCCCAGTGTGTGTGCTGCTGTGGGCAATATCCATGGGGCTGTCCCTGCCCTGAGCTGCCCAAGGTGTGTGTGCTGCTGTGGGCAATATCCATGGGGCTGTCCCTGCCCTGAGCTGCCCAGTATCAGTGTGAGCAGTAACACTGCATGTCCATGGGGCTGTCCCTGCATCCTGCCAGCTGTGCTGTCCCCAGGATCCAGGTGAGGCTGAGGCACACCTGCCTTTCCTGAGCCCAGCACTCAGGGACTCACTTCAGGAGCCTGGAACAGGCAGCTCCCCTCAGCCAAAGGGGGAAAATAGAAACAAAACTCTTCCAGCTGAAGAATTCTTCCAGCTGAGCTTCCTGAAGCAGATCCCTCCAGAACATCAGCAAGGACAGGAGGAAGCAGGAGAGCACAGAAATGCCCTCAGCACCTGCAGTGCCCTGGGGCTGCTGCTCATCCCCAGGGCAGCCACAGTCCCCCTGGGAGGTGGCAATAAAGAAATAATTGCCACTGAACAGCCCCAGCCAAGGGGAGGGGAGATAAGGAGCTGGAAATGTCTGTCCCAGGCTGGGGCAGATGGTAACAAACCCAACAAAGCACTCAGCAAACACTGCTCCTGCTGGGCCTGCTCACATCAAATATTGCATTTATGATGCAGATAGCAGAATCCTGAGGTTTGAAGTGTATCCTATCAATTAGTTGCAGAGTGTGCAATTGGAGACTCCCTGGAAACTCCTTTCCTGTATTGATTCTGATGGGCCATCTCTGAAATTCCTTTCAATAATGCCCCACTCTCACGAGGAAGGTGACTGGAAACCCTAATCAGTTTTCTCAATATAAGTTCATTTTTCATCTTTTATCAATGATGCCCTTAACGTTTTCTCCTAGTATGTAGAGATGATAATTTACCTTATTGGATTAAAAAATGATTATTTAAAAGAACTAAATAAATGAGCAACTATCATTTTTCTACAGATTTAAGCCAGCCTTCAACATCACACTAGTAACCAGCTTTTGGACACATTCAGTTTTACAGTCACCTCTCCTTAAAGGGAATTACCAGTCAATTATCAGCTATTATTAATTAGACACAGGGATTTTAAAGGACACCCTGGGAAAGCAGCAACCCAAGGAAAAAGAAACAAACTGAGAAGGCAAGCAATCAGTGAAGTGAGTGCCTTCACTGAGAATTTTATGGCATTTTCAGCACTCAGATATGAAGAAGCCCTTGCATTATGAAAGTTTTATTAGTTGCAAAACTAATATTCCACTACCACCACCACTGCAAGCACTTCTAGCAAGGATCCCTTTTACCCTTGGAGACTCAGGAGTAATAGCAGCAATAAATGCCTCCTTGACACATGCAATTCTTTCAAAGTCACAAAGCTCCTTTCCCATTTCCTTTTAGAAAGGGAAAAAGTTATTATTAGCTTCTCCCATTTTCTACTGGAGTATTCACACAATTACTTGCTCAAAATAATCTGTTTATCACTTTTGTTTCCCAAAAATGCCCAAACCAGCTGCTGACACAGCCATTATTCCCCAGCAGTGCTATCCAGACAAACAGAACCTTGGGTGGAAACACACCAAAACACAGACACTACCCAAATTTCATGGCTTGAAACAAGAAGTGCAGGGAGAGGAGGTAAAGAGCATGCACTGAAACAGTCTGAACCAACATGCTCTAGGGAACAGGGAACTGGGTGGGCACAGTAGGACAAAAATAGAGAAGCTTCCTCCAAATATTTTCTAAGTTACAAAATTTGGAATATGAGCAATCACCTGTTTTAATAGCACTGTACTTGTTTTATCCATAAATGTATGAATTATAAAGTTTTCCCTACAGGCATGTTTAATTGAAGCAGCTCAATCCCCCAAATCATTCCACCCACTATCCTCAGCACTTTTCCATCTCAAAGCAGGTAAAATCAAAAAATATTCCAAGACTCCAAGTAAAGCACAGAATGAATTCCAAACCATCCCTCAGCACTTCACCCACCTACATTTGCTCTCCACTTCCAAGTCAGCTTAAAACTTTTAGGAAAGAACAAAGCAAACCTCTGCAGGTTCTTCATGACTGCATTACCTCTGGGATCTCTAAGCTCTTTTATCAGATGCACAACTGCTGCTCAGGTACACAAGCACCAGTGTTATCCCTCCATGCCAGCACAGAAACTCCCCATGGAAGGTGGGACAGGCTGAGCAGAGCCAACCAGCACCCCAAGGCTCTCTTCTCAGCTACTGCTTTTCCAGAAGCAGAGCTTTGTCCAACTGTCCCTCCAGTCTGTTCCTGGGGGGCTGGGACTTGTTCTGCATTCAGGTAAATCCTGCTCCTGTAACCACGGAGGGCAGCAATCCCTGGGACTTCACAGCAACATACAAGCTGGCAATACTTCTTTCCAGACATGAAAAATTCATGTTTAGCCTCACTTCTGGAAATGAGTTCCAACTTGGTTGCAATGCATCCAGAGGAGAAACCGGGCTGTTTTCACAGCTGGTGTATTAAAAGGATTGCTGGCAACTACACTGTGATTCTGTAGTACCCCCAAATTCAAGAGCACTGATCACTTCCACGGGTAGCAAACTCCATCCCAACACATCAGAGGCCACAAACATCCAGCTCTGCAGCAATGTGTGCCCATCCCCTGCCTCAGGACAGCCCTGTAAGCCCTGGCTGAAGTGTCAAAGTTCAGCTTGAGTGCTCTGAGCCTTTCACCTTCTCTGCTGAGTGAGAACCTCCCACAAACAACTCCTGCCACAATGCTGGCAAGTTTACAGCCTCCAGAGCCTCCTGGGCAAGTTGTGCAGGGAGTGGAGGGGGCCAGGGTGGCAGAGAGCAGCTTTGGTTAGGATTTGGAGATGACAGCAAGCTTATACTGCACACTAACTTCACCCCCAGGACTCAGCCCGGGTATTTCTGACACCGGATCAACGGCCGGGCTCTCAGCTGAGGTAATGGAGAATGCAAAGGGATCCACAACATCTACATCAGGTGCCTAAAATTAGCTCCTGTGAACTTTTCCTCTCCAGGCTGGCTGGGCATTGCTGCTCTGGTTCAAACCCAAACCTGGAAACATGGCATTACCTGATGGCTCACCCAGGACAGAGGCAATCTGCAGCTGCAGTTCATGTTCTGTTCAACACTGACAGGGTCAGCACCAGTGCCTCCCATCCCATGAGCTGCCCAGAGCCTCTTGTCACAAACCCACTCCTCAGACATGGAGTGAAAAGGAACCAAACACTCACAGCTCTCTATCAGCACCTAACAAGGAGGCTGCTCCAGCTTCCAGGGCAATTTAACTCACAATTTTCCATGTAATGGACCACACAGCACTTCAGCACACAGCCTGAACAATGCCTGCCTGAAACCTGGCTCCTGTCCTGCTCCCTAAAGGGGAGTCTGAATGCACAGCCCCTTCTTCCATGGCCCACCCTGGGACCAAAGCAGAGCTGCAGTGAGGCAGGAAACCTGTGCAGAGGCTCCTGCCTTGAGAGGACATGGCTGGACTGGCCTGCAGGCAGGTGACTGGCAGGAGACTGCCAGTGGCAGATGAGCAGAGGAATATTTCTGTGGCTCAAAGGTGACACACCTTTCCCTCCAACACTGTTATCCTACAAAGCTGTGGGAGGCACTGTGTGCTCTCCCACAGGGGATGGGAAGCAAGCAGAGTGTGCAGAAGGGATCAGCACAGGCTATGTGCTCCTAAATGGACTCAGAGCAGACACTGGATCTCCCTGGAATGCTGTGCTGAACTGTGTGACACAGCATCAGAAGGAACACAGCTCTCTTTGCAGCACACAGGGACAGCAGAGCACTCTGAGGGAGCAGAGGTGACAAACATGGGCACTGAGAACAGCAAGGAACCATCACTTCAGAGCAACTCAGGAAAGACTCCTCAAATAAAAAAATACAATAGGAGCAAATAGGATCAGTGAGAGAAACAGAGAGCCCCTTTAGAGGGAAGAGATTATCAAAGAAAATGAAGCAATTTAGAGACCAGCACCTGCTGAAGAGCAAATCATAGAAAAGATGTTTAAAAAACCAAAATCCTACTGGAGCTTAACAAGTTGCAGACACACAGGGCCACTGATTTGCAGGAACTGCACTTCCCAAAGAGTCCCAAACAGGAACAGGCAGCTGCACTGAAGGGTTTGGGGTGGCCAGAGGGAAGCAGTCTGAGCCCAGCACTCACTCCTGCCTCAGCCTGTCCATGTCCCTGAGCTGCCTCCAGGTGAAGGAGAGCTGTCCCTACAGCTGCCAGCACAGGGGGACAGAGGAGCACCCTGCTGGGTGAGCAGGGACTGACTGCTCCTGCTCTCAGGGCTCCTAAAATGCTGTTTGCTAACAGCTGACAGAAATCACAACTGCACTGAAACATGAGCCAAACTTCCCAGCTGTAATAACCAATAACCACCTGACAATATACATATACATCCAAGTTACTCAAACCACCTCAGAACATGCCTCCTTGCACACTCAAATTTACATTTCCACTTTCAGGATTTCTTTGTAGAGTTACCACAGGAGTGAGGTGTACCAGTTTACACTGTCAAACACTCTGCCAATCCAAAATATCCATAAGGATGGCACAGCACAACCGGGGTGGCACAGCACAACCAGGGGTGGCACAGCAACCTCAGGGATGGCACAGCAACCTCAGGGATGGCACAGCACAACCGGGGTGGCACAGCACAACCAGGGGTGGCACAGCACCATAGAACACTAATTCCAGTAAGCTTTCTCCTACTAGAAGTACATTTAATTAATTCATGCTATTGTTAATTTTTTCTAAGTAGCTCATTGTGATGGTTTTGGGTGCACTTCTATCAGGAGTTCATGAAAGTCTTAACATGATAAGAAAATCAAGTTTTTCTTTCAGCTGAAGCTCTCCCACCTTCCCATTCTTTAAAAAAGTGGCTTTTGCTGTTTTTCATCAGGCTTTTCCCTCTGCAGGGACAAACCCAGTGGCTCCCACTGCTCACACAGGAAGACTTGCACCAATTCCTGCATTCCCACTACTCAAATTGCTTTGTTGTGCAATCCCACTTACAACCCTGCAACTGATATTCACTGCTGGTTCAGACTCTTCACCACTCACAAGCTACATTTTACCAAAATATAATGATGGGATCCCAGCCTGGTTTGGGTTGGAGGGACTTCAAAGCCCACCCAGTGCCACCCCTGCCATGGCAGGGACACCTTCCCTGTCCCAGGCTGCTCCAAGTCATTAATCCCCTCCTTTCCAGCTCCTACAGAAAAAAAACCACATTATTAAAGCTTACAACCAATTCGTGCAACTCCCTTCATGTAACTGAACCAGACATCACAGAACTGCACCTCTACTGCAAGAGGTTTTTTTTAAAAGCACAAAATCATGCCAGAATTTCCTTTAAGCACAGGAGAATTCCTGAACCACACAGGATGATTTGCAAAGACAATTTCTAGAGAACATTTCTAAATCACTTGTAGCTGCACTCAGGATTACAGGCTAATATATTTTTATTAGATTGTGGCTGTCTTTGCTCCCTGGCAAACTGCTGAGGTGTCTGACCCAGCACCCAACAGGCAGCAAAAGCAGAAGAGACCTGGCTGAAGTGATGGTAACAAGGGATGTCTCAGTCTGGCAGGGCAGTCAATCAATACCAGTCACTATCTGGAGAATTTAAAAAACCAACTTATTTCTCAGGTCATTAACTGGAGATACAGAACTGTACCCAGAAGTGGTCATGAATTAGATGCAGAGCATCTGGCCCAGAGGAATTTGGGCATATCTGTACATTATTCAATAAACAGATCTACATTTTACTTGCCCAAAAAAAATGAGCCTCCCTAAACAAGACGATTTTGAACATGCAAAACAAATTCAACACTGAAATCATGGAAGTGATAAAGTCTCTGGCAGCATTTGTATTCTCTATTTAGAAAGGTCTTTCTACAAAAAAAAGCAAGCCAAGGATTAAAAGTTTCATGGGTACCAGTACAGGTTTTGGAGTCATGTGGTTAACAGTAACAACAAAATCACAACACAATCTTTCATTCAAATTATGATTGCTGCCATCCCCAATATTAAATCTGTTTTATCCTCCAGTCCTCTTCCCTGAATCCAACTAAACTTGTCTGTTCTAGAAGAGTCAAATCCAACCCTTTCCCAAATCCATGCTCAGTAATGATGGCTGATCCTGCTCTTGCAGAAATGCTCAGACTGAACAGTGCCCCCTCTTTCTTACACAGAGCTGAACAGAGGTCAGGGATTAGTCACTGAGGAAAGGCAAGGCACGGACAAGACAAAGAGGAGACAGTGATTTTCTGTATTAATGACCCACTTAGGAAAATCCAGCTGCCAATCTGATACAGCCTCTTGTCCCACTGTTTGTGTTGAAGCCAGGCACCTGAGAAACAGCTATGGAATAGAAAATGTATGTGAGAACTGCACTGCAAAAAGAAAGGATTTTCTGGTCAAGTTTTCTGGCTGAGCAGTTTCAGCTCCTGAATAGAGCTCTAAGAAAATCCAGCAAAACATTCTGCATGGAACAGGCTGGACAGCAACTCCATGCTGTCCTCTTTCTCTAGAGAGCTGATTTTTCACAAAATAGACCAAAAACTGCCAGCAGTTGTGAGCTTGCACTGTCACAAAAATTGATGTGCAATTTGAAGCTATTTCAAGGCAACAGTTGTCCATCAAGCAGGTTTACATGGGCAGTTTGATAAGAGAGGATTTCAAAGATGGTAATGAGCAAGTAAGTGCCTGAGGCCCAAAATCTAGCAATGTATTTGTACTCTTACTAGAGAATTAAATTTGGCCAATTATTAGCCAATAAATAGTGTATTTTTTATAGTTAATTCCAGTTTCAAGGCAAAATCTAACAGGAAGGGAAAGGCCACAAATCAAAATAAAATCAAAAATCACAAAGCCTGTAAATAGTTCTGGTATTCCTATAGGAAAATGAAACTTTAGTGGCAGTTTTGCAAAACCAGGTGCTGAATGATTCCTGGAGCTTCCCTGCTCTGTGCCAATCCACGCTGCTCAGGGGTTTCCTGGGAAGCAAGGTGACCCAGAACTACATCCTTTACTCAGGGAGAACTGACTTTTAGTCACACAGGTGACAGATCCAAGAAAAAAGAACCATTTAAAAAACATAAAAGCTACTTATATACATTTCTACAAGATTTCTGGGAACTTCAGAGCAAGCTACAAAATGCACAGAGGAGAGAAAAAGGAAGAGAACAACTGAGTGAGTCGAGTTTCTCGAGCAGTTCCCAGTCTATCCCTCCCATGGCCATTATTTTAAATGGAATGCCAAACAAGTGGCATGAAAATGAAAACACTGTCAGCACAATTTCCCCATTGCAGGCAGCAAGGGAAAATATTTACTGCATCCAGTAACAAAAATAAAATCCCAAACCCAAGCTGAGCACACACGGCCCTGCAAGTCAATTCACACTTTAGAGAGGAGCACTGCCAGCCTGGACAGTTGGAGCACAGGAAATTTAGGGGCAAAAAAAGAACTTTCTCATCAGAGTCAAGCAAAACTCCATCCAGGTTCTGCACATCACAGAAAACACTTTTCCCAGTTAAAACATTCCTTGTTTTCTACTCTGTCCAACACATGAAGCGTTTGGAAGATTTCAGAGAAATGTGAAGGTGTGCCCTTTTTCCTGCTTAATATCCCTATTTATAGCTCCCAAACAAGTGGGAATCAAATCCCTCCACAGCTGCAGGAACCCTTTAAACTGCACTTTTCAATGCAGCACAAATGACAGAGCTGCACTCTCTGTGCGTCAGAGCGAAACTTGACAAGCCTGACAGACTCCACTGGTGTTTCTTTTTTCCCTCTCCCAGTATCGTATCACTGTTGTTACCTTTTATCCCAAGCCCAGAGCTGGAGACAGTTATCCTAGGCCCAGAACTGTGCCCAGCTCTGGCTCCTCAGGACAAGAAATCCAAGGAGCTGCTGGAGAGGGTCCAGCAGAGCCCACTGAGGTAATTTTGGGACTGGAGCATCCCTGAGATGAGGAGAGATGAGGGACTGGGCCTGGCCAGTCTGGGGAAGGGAAGGCTGAGAGGGGATCCATCAATGCACACAGACCTCCCCAGGGCTGGCACAGCACGGTGCCAGACACAGGACAGGCAGCAGTGCAGGAACAAAAGCACAAGTTCCAGCCCGAGGGGAGAAAGAACTTCTGTCCATGGAGGGGAACAGCTGGAACAGCTGCCCAGGGAGGGGCTGGGGTCTCCCTCTCCAGAGCCATTCCAAACCCTCCTGACACGTTCCCCTGCCACCTGCTCCAGGTGACCCTGCTGGGCAGGGGGAGGGACTGGATCATCTCCAGAGATCCCCTCAAACCAGCTGCCTGGGGGCTCTGGGGCCAGCACTAAGGACCTGGAGGATGGCGCTGTGCCTGCTGTGTGATGCTCTAGGGGTGGGAGTCATGGCACACACAGACATGGCACACACACACAGAGCCATGGCACACACACAAACACACACAGACATGGCACACACACACAGAGCCATGGCACACACAGACATGGCACACACACACAGAGCCATGGCGCATACACACACACACACAGATATGGCACACACACACACACACACACACGCACACAGCCATGGCACACACATGTACACACACAGAGCCATGGCACAAACACATGTACACACACAGAGCCATGGCACAAACACACACACACACACAGAGCTATGGCGTGCACACACAGAGGCTTGGCGCACACACAGAGCCATGGCAGACATAGATCCATGGCACGCCCCGGCACACACACACACAGACAGTAATGGCACACACAGATCCATAGCACACCCTGGCACGCACACACACAGTACTGGCACACACAGATCCATGGCACACCCCGGCACACACACACACAGTATTGGCACACACAGATCAATGGCACACCCCGGCACACACACACACACACACACACAGATCCATGGCACACCCCGGCACACACACACACACACACACACAGATCAATGGCACACACACACACACACACACACACACACACACACACACACACACACAGATCCATGGCACACACACACACAGTATTGGCACACACAGATCAATGGCACACCCCGGAACACACACACACACACACACACACACACACACACAGATCCATGGCACACCCCGGCACACACACACACACACACACACACACACACACACACACACACACACAGATCCATGGCACACCCCGGCACACACACATACACACACACACAGATCAATGGCACACCCCGACACACACACACACACACACACACACACAGATCCATGGCACACCCCGGCACACACACACACACACACACACAGACACACACATCCATGGCGCACACACACACACACACACACACACAGATCCACGGCACACCCCGGCACACACACACACACACATAGATCCACGGCACAGCCCGGCACGCTCGGCCCCCGGACGCTGCGCCGCTGCCCCCCGCGTGCCGGGGCTCCCCTCACCTTCCGCCACGTCCTCGTCGATCGCCCCCTTCACCTGCAAGAAGCACCACTGCACCTCGTTGTTGCCGCCGCCGTCGCCTCCAGCTCTCGCCACTACTGCGGAGGGAGAAGGGGCGGTGAGAGAGGGAGGGAGGGAGAGAGGAGCCCCCCGCGCCCGGCCCCGGCCCGCAGCGCTCGGCGCATCACCGCCGCTGCCGCCCGGCGCGGCGCGGCCTGCGGCCGGTCCCGCGGCCCCCCGGAGCCCACCCGCGGCCCATCCCCGGCGCGGGCGCGGAGCCGAGCGCGGGGCGCGGACGCAGACCTGCCATGGCCGGGGGAGCCGCGGGAGCGGGGCCGGGAGCGGGGCCGGGAGCGGGACGGAGCCGCCCGGAGCCGCGGGAGGGTTCGCGGTTTCAAAATGGCGCCCATTGCCGGGCGGCCCGGCCGTGACGTCACCGCCGGCTCCCCTCAGGGAGGGCGGGCCGGGCAGCGAGCGGGGCGGCGATCGCGGCACCGGCACCGGGCCGGGCCGGGCCGGCGGGAGCAGCGGGAGCGTCAGCGGGAGCAGGAGGAGGAGGAGGAGGAGGAAGAAGAAGAAGGAGGAGGAGGAGGAGGGGGAGTGGTGGTCTCGGTGCCGCGGAGGCGCTGCTCCAAACGCGGCTCTACGTGAGGGCCGGGGCGGGACCGCCTCAGCGGGGAGATAACGCTGTGTGCATCCCGATTTAGTTCTGCCCGCTCCCTGAAGGGTTAATCGTGATGAGATAAAAACAAACAACAAAAAATCTCCAAACGTGATTCTGACTCGTTTCCGCCTCCAGCGCGCGCAGCGCCGGCGTGAGGGGAAGGAGAGGAGCGGGGGCAGCGCTGCTCTGGGGTGGATTTATATATATTTATATTTATATTTATATTTATATTTATATTTATATTTATATTTATATTTATATTTATATTTATATTTATATTTATATTTATATTTATATTTATTATCACAGAATCGCAGAGCTGCTGAGGATGGCAGTCCCTCAGGATCATCAGTCCAAGCACTCAGTGCCACCCCAGGAACTCCGGGGATGGGATCCAGCCAACCCAAAAGTTTTTTGTAGAGTCCTAAAGAGAAGTAAAGTCCCAATTAGGAATAGAAGCAGGGCCGACGTTGCTGCCACTGTTCCTGTCTCCTTCTGGATGAGGATGGTGGCAATGAGGAGAGAAGAAATGGGAGACAGAGACTTTCCCCAACATAGAAATTTTTATACACAAATTACCCAAGAAATTAAAACCACAAACCCCAACCATTTCTTCTGAATCTATTAGAATTCTGGTTTCTTGGCACACCAGGTTACGTATAAATGATGCATATGGTCTATCTTGTTCTATCTAAAAAATGTAAGTCATATTTTTACTATATGATGTCTAAAACTATGTTCTTGGAGCCTCCATGGAAACTCATTTTCAATACTAATATTTAGGATTGTGTTTCTCAGCCTTCACTAGAACTGTTCTGTTATACTGGTATCTTTACTCTTTAAAGCACTTAAAACATATTCTTACTTAATTAAACTTACTTGTCTAAAACTTAACCTTACACCTTTACTTCATGTGTGAGTGGCTTAATATACTTCAATCCATCTAAAGGCTTTAATTCAATCCCTGCTCTCTGATTTCTCTGAAAAATTCAGATGTTTTTGATTTAGGCTCCAACAGGGCTGTTCAGCCCTGGCTGTGGGCACTGCCTCTTCCCTGATCTCCTGCCTCAGAAAATGAGTATTGCTGGTGCCCCGTGGAGTTTGGTCTCTTACACTGACTGCTGCTTTTCCAAACAGGATACTGGAACTTGTGAAGATGCAATCTCTGCCCCTAAGTCTGAAAGAGCAGAAAGAAATGAAAATGAATTCTGTGCTTGCCCCAAAACCTCTGTGTTAATGTATTGCTGGTCTCTAAGTCCCTTGGAAAGTGGTACAGCTTGAAGAACTTTAAAGCCCACCTGCTTTAGGGAAGGACTAAGTGCTGGGACAGGTGACAGGTCTGCACTGCTGTGTCTCAAATCCTAAATCCTGGTGGTTGTAGGAGACAATTGAGACCTTGAACCCAGATGAGTGAAGAGCATCTTACAGAGTGAGAGTCTTGCTAGGGACAAATAAATCTCTCTTCTGGGAGTCTCTATGGTACTGAATAGAACTTTACCTGGAGTTCTTTGGGATTTTCCTGTGAAAGGACTGCAGTCCAGCACTTGCCTGAGTTCAGGATGGTTCCTCTCAGAGACATTTCTGCTCTGGGCTTGCAGCCTGTTCTTGGTAATTTAGATACAGAAATGTGTTTGACTCAAGTTTTCCTTATTTAATTTCTTGGTATGACATCTGTACCCATTTATAAATTCATTACTTGATTTGTGTTTATTCCTTATGCAGTGTGTTGTGTACCAAGCATTTAAATAAAACAATTTTTTGCTTACTCTCTTGGCTGTCTCCTCTGTAGCTGCAGGAAAGTCATCTTTAAGGGCAAAAATGCCTTTAAACCCTGTCCTCTGGGAAGCTATTCCTGTGCCCCTTGTAAATCATCTCTCCCCAGTTTCCTGGGGCTCCTTCAGCCTTCAACCTCTCCTGCCAGAGCTGCTCCATCTCTGAGCATCTGGTGCCTCCTCGGGGCTGCAGCAGCTCCAGGTCCCTGCTGGGCACAGAATCCCAGTCCTTCCCTGCTGCCCACGCTGGGGACAGGAGTGTTTCTGGGGTGGGAGTGCTGGGAAAGCTTTTCCTGGAGTCTGGGGAAAGCATTCCCTGCTCAGCTCAGGGTGTGTGTGGGGCTGGGCAGAGGTGTTGCACAAGTGGGGGCCAGGGCTGGGTCTGGTGCTGTTGCAGAATTCCCAGAATCAAGGCACAGGGTGTCAGCAGGGTTTGGGATTGGGTCTGGTGCTGTTGCAGAATTCCCAGAATCAAGGCACAGGGTGTCAGCAGGGGCTGGGCTGGGTCTGGTGCTGTTGCAGAATTCCCAGATTTAAGGCACAGGGTGTCAGCAGGGACCGGGCTGGGTCTGGTGCTGTTGCAGAATTCCCAGATTTAAGGCACAGGGTGTCAGCAGGGTTTGGGATTGGGTCTGGTGCTGTTGCAGAATTCCCAGAATCAAGGCACAGGGTGTCAGCAGGGACCGGGCTGGGTCTGGTGCTGTTGCAGAATTCCCAGAATCAAGGCACAGGGTGTCAGCAGGGCTGTTCCTGTCACTGGGTCACTGCTGTGGACTCAGGGCTTGCACTCATGAGGAGGTGACGTTCTGCCCTGGCCACATGGAGCGAGAAAAGCTCCTGAGAGCGAAGTTTCCAAAGGTGCTCTGGAAATAGGATCGTGCTGGGTCAGCTGCTCGTGCCCCTCCCGTGCTGAGGGAGGTGCTGCCAGCCTCAGCCCTGTCTCTCAGCCTGTTTTCCATCCTCTGCTTGGGACCAGCAGAGCCCTGAGCTCTGCCAGGGGACTCTCGCTGCTGCTGCTCTGAAAACTCAGGGTGCTGGAAGGGCAGTTTGAAAAAACACAGTGCAAAGAAAGCATGGAAAGAGTGTTTATCCTGAAGGGAAGTACACCTGGTGGGCACTCAGAGCCAGATTTCATTAACAGATAGAAACCACACACATATCATGTGCTAATTGACAGCAAAACACCTGATTATTATTAGGTGAGAAGCACAACGGATTTTTTTTCCCATGGAATTCTTGCCAGTGTTCCAAACTTTGGAGCAAACCTGTGGTTTGGCAGTTGGTGGGCTGCCTTATGAGCCCTGTGTTCAGTAATTTTACCTGTGTTTTTTACACTGTATTTATTCCTATGGTTAATAAAGATACCCTAGACTTCAGTCCTTGCCCTGGGTCACTCCTTGTTAACCTCTGGGGGTTCCTGCCCAGGTCCCTGCTCCCACAACTGGGCACAGACCCCACTTCCCCTGAAATACTGCATTGTATGGGGTTTGCATGGCATTCAGACTCTCCTGCTCCAAGGAGCCCTTGCATCCAAGGAAAGTCCTGGCAAATATCCTAAACCTCATGGTTCAGCTTTTCCCTCCCTGTTCCAGCAGTGCCATCACTTTCCTGGCTGTCACCAGCCTGTCCCGTGCAGGGCTCCTGTGAGTGCAGAGTGTCCCTGTGCCAGCAGAGTGTCCCTGTGAGTGCAGAGTGTCCCTGTGACAGCAGTGTCCCTGTGCCTGCAAAGTGCCCCTGTGAGTGCAGAGTGTCCCTGTGCCAGCAGAGTGTCCCTGTGAGTGCAGAGTGTCCCTGAGACAGCAGAGTGTCCCTGTGCCAGCAGAGTGTCCCTGTGAGTGCAGAGTGTCCCTGTGCCAGCAGAGTGTCCCTGAGACAGCAGAGTGTCCCTGTGCCAGCAGAGTGTCCCTGTGAGTGCAGAGTGCCCCTGTGAGTGCAGAGTGTCCCTGTGACAGCAGAGTGCCCCTGTGAGTGCAGAGTGTCCCTGTGGCTGCAGAGTGTCCCTGTGACAGCAGAGTGTCCCTGTGAGTGCAGAGTGTCCCTGTGAGTGCAGAGTGCCCCTGAGACAGCAGAGTGTCCCTGTGAGTGCAGAGTGTCCCTGTGACAGCAGAGTGTCCCTGTGAGTGCAGAGTGCCCCTGTGAGTGCAGAGTGTCCCTGAGACAGCAGAGTGCCCCTGTGAGTGCAGAGTGTCCCTGTGGCTGCAGAGTGTCCCTGTGAGTGCAGAGTGTCCCTGTGACAGCAGAGTGTCCCTGTGAGTGCAGAGTGTCCCTGAGACAGCAGAGTGTCCCTGTGGCTGCAAAGTGTCCCTGTGAGTGCAGAGTGTCCCTGTGAGTGCAGAGTGGCCCTGTGACAGCAGAGTGCCCCTGTGAGTGCAGAGTGTCCCTGTGGCTGCAGAGTGTCCCTGTGAGTGCAGAGTGTCCCTGTGGCTGCAAAGTGTCCCTGTGAGTGCAGAGTGTCCCTGTGGCTGCAGAGTGTCCCTGAGACAGCAGAGTGTCCCTGTGGCTGCAAAGTGCCCCTGTGAGTGCAGAGTGTCCCTGTGAGTGCAGAGTGGCCCTGTGACAGCAGAGTGTCCCTGTGGCTGCAGAGTGTCCCTGTGAGTGCAGAGTGTCCCTGTGCCTGCCTGGCACCAGCTGAGCCTGGCCCAAGAGAGGGGAGCCCTTGCAGGAAGGAGCAGCACAGCATTTTCCTTGCAGGAAGGAGCAGCACTGCATTTTCCTTGGAGGAAGGAGCAGCACAGCATTTTCCTTGCAGGAATGGGCAGCACTGCATTTTCCTTGGAGGAAGGAGCAGCACAGAATTTTCCTTGGAGGAAGGAGCAGCACAGCATTTTCCTTGCAGGAAGGAGCAGCACTGCATTTTTCTTGCAGGAATGGGCAGCACTACATTTTCCTTGGAGGAAGGGGCAGCACAGCATTTTCCTGGCTCTTTGTGTTTGTCCTGCCTGGCTCTGGGTGAGGGGACACAAGGGACAAGGCCATGTGCTGTGCTCTCTATTTCTGGCTGTAGAGGCACAGTGTGCCCTCTGAGTCACCGTGTGTGTCCTGCTCACCCTCAGGTGGCGTTTCCAGGTGTTCCAGAGGAGCCAGAGTGTGAGAAGGGAGGGATCACAGAGCCCTGCTCAGCCTCTGACAGCCCTGAAGAACCCTGGCAACATCAGCTTTAGACATCTGAAAGCAGTGATGAGTTTTTCTGCCCGAAATAGAAACAAAAGAATCTCTTTGATAGCTGAATCACCTCCTGACTGAAGAAAGTGTCTGTTCTATTGTGTTCTTCGTGTGATCCAGTAATTGCTCTCTGGCTTTATAAGGAAAGATCTAGAGCTAACCCAATGCTCCAGGAGCTTCTCCCACTCTGGGAGCACTTCTACAGCAGTGATCCTGCAGGGGTCATGTCAGAAATATTGCTGCCCAGAGGATCTCAGGAATGGGTGCTCCGTGCCCCTGCTGAGCAGCCACAGTGGCACTGGTGGGGATTTGGAAAATCCACAAAAACCAGGAAATCTGCCTGTTACTCAGGCCCAGGCTGGGGATCATGTCTCGTTTGGTGCCTGACTCGCTGTTCCTTAGGGCAGGAGCTGGGAGCAGCTGGGGGTGGCTTTGGAATCACCTCCTCTCGGGTTGTTTCATCTCTCAGTTCATCTTTCAGGCTGTTACTGCTTTGACACAAGTGGTGGGTGGCTCTGTCCTGCCCACCCCAGTCCCTGCCAGTTTGCTTCAGGGCTGGGTGCTGGCACTGCACAGCTCCTGGGCACTTCTTCCCAATGGGAATCACTGGTGGAAGGAGCCAGCTGTGCCACTGTGGTTCATTGGGAGCCAGATGTTTGTCATCTTACTGCAATGAAAACCAAATGAATCTCTGCCTTGCCACGTGCTGCCTTGTCTGAAGTTGGTCTCTCCCAATGTCTCTCAGCTTTCCCCACCACAAAGTGTCTCTTCCCTAAACAGGCTTTATTCAGTGTTGCTTCTCTGTGCTGTGCTGTCCATCCAGAGAGGGCCCTTTGTGCTGTTCTCACACCTCTGCAGCAAGGGACTGTGAATGCCCTCCCAAAATATTCATTTTCAAGTTACTTTGAAGGGGGCTGGTATTATAAATAATAGGAATTGCTCATCCCTCTGCTTCTCTCAGATTACAGTGAAATTATCTTGATCTCAGGAGTCAGAGAAGACACCTGTCAGGCCCAGCAGTGGTGACTCATATCAGTGACAGCAAGATTTCTCTGTGACACTTCCTTAAATGTCAAAACCTCATTCCCATTCCCCTGTAGCTGCTCCGCTCTCCAGCTTCAATTAAAACCTCGGAATAATTCCAAACATTCATGGGTTTCTCTGGCCTCACCCAGATTTTAATTGCTACCTGTGCCTTTTCCTCTGGAGAAGAGAGGTTCTGAACGTGTCCCAGCGGAGCTGTGAGTCAGAGCCCCAGCAAGGAGTGGCTGCAGGGAGCTGTGGCACAGCCAGCATGGGCAGCACTCATTCCTCAAGCATTCCTTCCTGCATGAAACTGGTGGGCATGCTTAAGGCTGGGTGGAAAGAAAAACACTTCACTTGGAAATGTCTGAATTCCTCTGTGGGCACTCCTGCTGGGGAAACACCCGTTTATTTCATAGAATCAGGGAATGTCCTGAGCTGGAGGGACCCACAGGATCATCCAGTCCTGCACAGACCCCCAAAATCCCACCCTGGGCGTCCCTGGTGTCCAAACCCTCCTGGAGCTCTGGGGCTGTGCCATCCCTCTGGGGATGAGCCTTTCCCTAAATCCAGCCTTGCCCTGCCCTGGCCCAGCCCCAGCCATCCCTGGTGCTGTCCCTGTCCCAGAGCAGAGATCAGAGCTGCTTCAGGAGGAGCTGCAGACCCCACTGAGTCTCCCCTCACTTGGGTCAGCTGCAAGGGGAAGCCCCCAAACCCTTTATGTGGGATGACATAAATGTGGGAAATGACATTTTTCCTTGATGCAGCTTCTCCAGTTTGAGATAGTGAAGGCTTTAATGAAAACTTCTTTTCCCCTCTTACCTTGCTGATGGCAGGGGGAGATTTCAAGAGGGTCAGGGAACCAAAGGGCCAAACTCAGGAGTTAAAAGTGAGCAGGATGAGCAAGCCCTTCCATGTTCCTTGTTGGCTGCTGCAGGAAATGCACATCCCAGCAGCAGTGCTTAGCAAACCCTCGGGGTGCTCTGCTCACCAGGCTTTGGCATGGGAAAAGTGTTCCGCAAAACTCTTAAAATTGAGGGGGTTTCTAAGGGAGGTGGGACTGAACAGGTGCTCCTACACTCTGCCCAACAGGGGGATGGTAGGTTTGGTTGGCTTCCAGACCCGTCATCCTCTCAAACTGGTTTTTGTTTCAGTTATTCAATTATTGTTTCCTTTATTCATTTTATTCAGAATAGCAGAGGAGTGTTTTAGCTGTAGTGAAATAGCAAAGAAAATTCAGTGCTGAAGCAAGTAGCACTTGACAGGACATATGGTGGAGCTAAATTGGGTTGGAAGTCTGAGGAAGAATCCTGTAGGGGTTGGTGGATGTTGGTAACAGGGTATGTTCCTGTGGGCCCATGGAGTGACATTTCAAACACTCTGCTGTCTCCAGCCTGCGTGCCCTGAGCACCTCAGTGATGGTGTGTGAGGGAGGGAGCTGCAAACCAGGGACTGCAGGTTTGGGTGTTGGTGAGAGAGGGAGACAGGGACTGCTGAGTCACAATCAGAGCCCCAAGTCACTGGAGCTGCAAATGCTTACACACCATTTTTGGGATGGCTGGAAATGTGCACTGTGTTCATTGGGTTAAACATCACACAGAAAACTTCACATTTCTACTGGGATGTCACTGCTGTCACTGCAGTGCTGTTATGGGATGTCACTGCTGTCACTGCTGTGCTGTTATGGGGTGTCACTGCAGTGCTGTTATGGGGTGACACTGCTGTCACTGCTGTGCTGTTATGGGATGTCACTGCTGTCACTGCTGTGCTGTTATGGGGTGTCACTGCTGTCCCTGCAGTGCTGTTATGGGGTGTCACTGCTGTGCTGTTATGGGGTGACACTGCTGTCACTGCTGTGCTGTTATGGGATGTCACTGCTGTCACTGCTGTGCTGTTATGGGGTGTCACTGCTGTCCCTGCAGTGCTGTTATGGGGTGTCACTGCTGTGCTGTTATGGGATGTCACTGCTGTCCCTGCTGTGCTGTTATGGGATGTCACTGCTGTCCCTGCTGTGCTGTTATGGGATGTCACTGCTGTGCTGTTATGGGATGTCACTGCTGTCCCTGCTGTGCTGTTATGGGATGGACACTGCTGTGCTGTTATGGGATGTCACTGCTGTGCTGTTATGGGATGGACACTGCTGTCCCTGCAGTGCTGTTATGGGATGTCACTGCTGTCACTGCTGTGCTGTTATGGGGTGACACTGCAGTGCTGTTATGGGATGTCACTGCTGTCCCTGCTGTGCTGTTATGGGATGTCACTGCTGTCACTGCTGTGCTGTTATGGGGTGACACTGCTGTGCTGTTATGGGATGTCACTGCTGTCCCTGCAGTGCTGTTATGGGATGGACACTGCTGTCCCTGCAGTGCTGTTATGGGATGTCACTGCTGTCCCTGCTGTGCTGTTATGGGATGTCACTGCTGTCCCTGCTGTGCTGTTATGGGATGGACACTGCTGTCCCTGCAGTGCTGTTATGGGATGGACACTGCTGTGCTGTTATGGGATGTCACTGCAGTGCTGTTATGGGGTGACACTGCTGTCCCTGCTGTGCTGTTATGGGATGGACACTGCTGTCACTGCTGTGCTGTTATGGGATGTCACTGCTGTGCTGTTATGGGGTGTCACTGCTGTCACTGCAGTGCTGTTATGGGATGTCACTGCTGTGCTGTTATGGGATGTCACTGCTGTCCCTGCTGTGCTGTTATGGGATGGCACTGCTGTCACTGGTTACATGTCCTGCCTGCTCTGTCAGCTGAGGAAGTGTCCCTTGGCCCCTGTCCTGCAGGGTGACAGAGCTGTGTCCTCGGGAACAGCACGAGCTGTGAAACCCAGCCTGGCTCTGGGACTGGGGCCAGGCAAACAGCACCTGCAGGACACAGCACAGAACAAACGCTGGCAAATGTTTGTCCCCGTGATTTGAGCTCCCTGGGTGCTCACCACAGGCTTAGGGAGAGTTTGCAGCCACTTCCCAACTGAGGTTACTGCTGCAAGTGGAATATCCTACTCATAAAGAATGCAAGTTTTATTAGTAGTACAACTTGTCTCAACCATTGAACTCTTTCAAGTCATAATTGCCAAGTGGAGCCTTTTCCACTGATTCATTTCCATTTCAGTGTCATAAAAGTTACCAGCTGGGGCACTCCCATGGAGAACACCTCTGAGGGTGCTGCTGAGCTGTTACAAGCCCTGGCTGGTTACCTGGGCAGGTACTGTCAGCTTGGCTGTGGCTGCAGCTGCTGGCTCCAGTTCCTCTCCTTGCTGCTTTGCTCTCCTCTCACCCACTTACACTCCACATTTTACATTTTAGCTGTGCCTTCAACCCATTCCAGTGCAGCAGCACACATCACTTGAGCTTTACTGATTTTTTGCTCAGTGTTTGCAAGGTTTAACCTTTCCTCTTTATCCTCCCACCAGTATTTTTGTCAGCATTCTCTTGTCTCTGTCCTATTGGAGCTTCCCCTTGGTGGTGAGCAGGGCAAGGAAACCCAGGTTTGGGTTCTGGGGGTGTGGGGAGGGCTGGTTTGGTGCTGGGAGGCTCCATCAGTGGCAGGGGATGAGCTGTGCCCGTCCTGCTGCTGGCCCTGGCCCGGGTGAGCCCCTGGCAAAGGTGTGCAGGTGCACTCAGCACACCAAAACCAGGCACTGTCCTCCTCATTTTACAGATTCCTGCCTTCAAACCTCTTGTCTGGGGCATGCTATACACATGACTTCTTGGATCATCCCAGGAAAACCCCAGATCCCTCTGCAGGGCTCCAGCACGGCACAGGGAGCCCCGGGCCCCCCAGATCTGGGAGTGATGAGCAGTGAAGTTATTTCAGCTGGGAGGACGCAGAACACCTTCCCCTGGAGAGCTGGAGCCTGTCCTGAGCCTGCTGCTGTCAGCCCTGCTGAGTTTGGAGCTGCTCTGATTTCTCTCCATCCTGTACAAACCTCTCCACCACTTGTGCCATCACATGTGCATTGCATGCACAAGTGCCCCGTCCCAAATTCAGTGCTGGGGTTCAGGCACTCTGATATTAACTGAAAGATGTTTTCCCCTCTAATCAAAGCAAAGTTGTTCTCTCCAGGGATCCCAAAGCCGTGGGAAGCAGTGGGGAGGGCTGAGCTTGCTAATGAGCTCTACACCAAAGACTCTTTTATGGCAGAGGGGTTTTTAGTGGGAAGTTGAGCTGCTTAAAGTCAAAGAAAGGGATCTTATTTTGGAGAAGGAAGCTGTGAAACGCGTTTCAGAATGGGTGCTGATCTGGGGAAGAAGGTGTGCACACCTTGCAGTTTTTCCTTGTGCCATTTAAATTCAAGCCCGTTTTACCTTCCTCCCAATCTTATCTCAGCAAAAAAAATTCAAATTGACAAACCCAAACCACTACACCGTCCAACGTCCCAACGAGGAATCCCAGAAATCGTTTTTTTCCATCTGCAGCGTCTCCACTTGGTGGCACCCTTGGTCCTCATTACACCGCATCACAGCTGCACTTTCACTACAAACCACCCAACTTTTGGGGTCTTCCCGACACAGCTTCTGCACATGAATGAAAAGAGGAGCAAGCGGGATTTTTTTGTTTAATGACTTCAAAATTATGGAGATTTATCCTAATGGACCGGCTTCTCTGGGTCATGGTTTTTTCATCTTTCTTTAAAGTGAAAATTGTGTAAAACACAGGGAAATGATTCTGAACCCATTTCAGCATTCCCACACTCTGAGTCCATGGGTGGAATACTGATAAATGAGGAATGTTTGGTATGGAAATGCTGAAGGTAAAATCTGAGGATTCATTTCTATACCCCGAAGAGTGAATGCATTATTGCCATCTGCTGATTCAGAAAGCCAGGGATGGGTTAATAACCACAGGGCAGAGAGGAGGGGCAGCAGGGTTGGGTTAGAGCAGGAATTCCCTAGCACTGCACCATTCCTGTTGTGTTTCCCTGCTGACACCTCTCCGTGTCTCCGTGCCCTGGGCTGGCCCCTGGTGCTGTGTCCTGAGTGCCCAGAGCAGCTCCAGGCTGTGGGAGCAGCACAGCCCCGGTCCTGCTGCAGCTCTGAGCTCTGCCTGAGCTCAGCACGAGCAGCTGTGAGGCATTTCCTCGGGTCAGATACACCTGGAAGGGCTGCCCAGGAGCTGCAGGGCTCAGCACGGAGCACAGGAGGAACTGAAGCTGTAATAGGAGTACTGGCAGTTGTGACACTGGTGGCATTGTGTCTCTCTGACATCTCTGCCTCAAATCCTCCTGGTTTTTATCTCATGGCTCAGAACATGGAAAAACACTTCTGGCTGATGCTGCAGAGCAGAGCAGGTCCAGCCAGGACCCCTGGCAGTGCCCAGGGTTGGACATTGGGGTTGGAGCACTGGGACAGTGGGAGGTGTCCCTGCCATGGGTGGGATTTGGGGCCCCTTCCAACCCAACCCATGATTGTTTCCCACTCCCCGTTCCTGCTGGTGGCCGGGTTGGGGTGCACAGCCCCAGACAGACAGTGCAGGATGTTTGGGGGTTGCCAGGGTCAGGATCAGCAGCAGAGGGGAATCACTAATTTCCTCTCTTGGACCCTGTTACCAGCGAACAGCTTCCTCCTGTAATCCCGAACAGGTCCCCGTGTTAATTGTGCTTAAACTGCATCAGTTTAACATTTTTCTTCCAGGCTGGCTGGAGCAAATTGGGTACTGGCACCTGTAATTAACTATTGAATGGGAAGTGTCTGATGTGCAGACACAGAGCATTTGCTGCTCCTGCAGTCTGAGCTGATGAGTTCAGCCCCGGGCTGGTTCAGCTGCCGATCGACCCCTGAGCCCCGGGCACGGACCGCAGGGAGCAGCGTGCTGGGAATGCCCCATCGTGGATGTGTCTGCACAGCCCCGGCTGCGGTGGGGCTCCCGAGAGCTGCTCCTGGGACCATCCCCAGGTGGTACCACTGCCAGTGATGGCTCCGGCTGCAGGGGGATGGGAAAACCTCTCGGGACACAGAGAGCTGCTCCTGGGACCATCCCCAGGTGGTACCACTGCCAGTGATGGCTCCGGCTGCAGGGGGATGGAACAGCAGCTGCGTGTCCCCATGCAGGAGCAGGGAGCAGCCGGAGCTCTCGGGCGCTGCGCTCTCACAGAGTCCTGCCAGGAGAGGGGAGCTGGGCTTGGTGGTTCCTGGGGGTTCATTCCCAGCACAGGGTCTGGCGTGGGGAACGCGGGGACCGTGGAAAGGCGGCTGGGTGTGTTCGGGGCAGGAGCGATGGGGGATCCAATGAAGGGCCCCGGGCTCGGGCGCTGCCAGCGCCGCGGGCAACAGAGGGCAGTGCTCCCGCACGGATGGAGGATGGATCCCGCATCCCGGGTCCCGGATCCCGCACTGGTGGAGGATGGATCCCGGATCCCGGATCCCGCATCCCGGATCCCGCACTGGTGGAGGATGGATCCCGGATCCCGCATCCCGCATCCCGCACGGATGGAGGATGGATCCCGGATCCCGGATCCCGCATCCCGCACCGATGGAGGATGGATCCCGGATCCCGGATCCGGATCCCGGATCCCGCACCGATGGAGGATGGATCCCGGATCCCGCATCCCGCATCCCGGATCCCGCATGGATGGAGGATGGATCCCGCATCCCGGATCCCGCACCGATGGAGGATGGATCCCGGATCCCGGATCCCGCACGGATGGAGGATGGATCCCGCATCCCGGGTCCCGGATCCCGCACTGGTGGAGGATGGATCCCGGATCCCGGATCCCGCATCCCGCACTGGTGGAGGATGGATCCCGGATCCCGGGTCCTGCACTGATGGAATCTGCATCCCCCATCCTGAACCCTGGATCCCGCATCCCCATCCCAGATCCCGCACCCTGGATCCCTCACCCCACACCCTGGATCTCGATCCCAGACCCTGGATCCGGATCCCGCATCCCCCATCCCAGATACTGGATCCCCCATCCCAGATCCCGCATCCCACACCCCGTACCCCACATCCCTCTCCCGGCTCCTTATCAAACCCGTGCTTGTCAGGGTGTAATCAACCACAGAGACTTCTCTCTTTCTTTCCTCTCTTTCTTTTCTCTCTTTCTTTTCTCTCCTTTATCTCTCTCCTTTCTCTGTTTTCTCTCTGTTTTCTCTCTGTTTTCTCTCTTTTCTCTCTTTTCTGTTACTGCCTGATGGTCGGGGGCAGCCACTGCCAGGGACCTGGCACGGGTTTAATGTTTGTTCTTCACGCTGTGAAAAGCAATAAGAGGAAGAAGCCAATCGAGCAAAAACCATTTCCTTAAATTATTTTTTTTAATTAGTACCTTACAAAAAATTCATATTAAAAAGTAAGGATTTACAACGGCACAAATGGGTTTTAGCTGCTTAGAATGAAACGACTGAGGAGTGACGAGTCTCTCCCAGGCAGCTGTAATGAAATATTAATTGGATAAAAGCTTTAATATAGATTTTTAAAGCAGCTTTTTTCCTTTCAATGTAACATATTACAGCTGGAAACTGCTCTCTGTAAGAGCAGATGAGGAGCTGACTCTCTGCCACTGTGGACATTTCCTACTGGTTCCTCACTCATTTTTTACAGCAGGAATTAAGAAAGAATTAGGAATGGGACAGGAGAGGAAATACAAAAGACAAATTGGAGGAGAGAGATGGAATCAGCGAGAGGCTGGGTGTGACAGAGCAGAAACCTCAGAGGGGAAATGAACTTGGGAGGAGTTTGTGCCCTCTGTTCAGACAGAGAAATCATAAATTCCCTCCTGATTTTTCAGCACAGAAACACAGGAGAACCTCTGGATTTCTGCTCAGAGAGCCCTGGCTTTACTCTTGGGCTCTGCTGGATCCCTCCAGCACCTCCTGCAGTTCCCAAATCCCACGGATGTGTTTTCCTGGTGGGATAGGAGGGAGCTGGGACAAACACCAGGAGCTTCGTGGCAGGGATCTGTGCCTGAAGAGCAGCAGCTGAGCCTGGGGGGCAGATCTGGGCTGGGCTGGGCTGGGCTGGGCTGGTGAGCCAAGGCTGGGCTGAGCTGGGCTGGGCTGGGCTGAGCTGAGCTGGGCTGAGCTGGGCTGAGCTGGGCTGAGCTGGGCTGGGCTGGGCTGGGCTGGGCTGGTGAGCCAAGGCTGGGCTGAGCTGGGCTGAGCTGGGCTGGGCTGGGCTGGGCTGGGCTGGTGAGCCAAGGCTGGGCTGAGCTGGGCTGGGCTGGGCTGAGCTGAGCTGAGCTGAGCTGGACAGGTGAGCCAAGGCTGGGCTGGGCTGGGCTGGTGAGCCAAGGCAGAGCCTGAGCTGGGCTGGGCTGGGCTGGGCTGGTGAGCCAAGACAGGGCTGGGCAAGGCAGGGCTGGGCTGAGCTGGAGCTGTGGCCCCCGAGCTGCCCCTGACGTGGGTCACACAATCCCACATGGTTTGGGTTGGAGGGGACCCCAAATCCCCCCATCCCACCCCTGCCATGGCAGGGACACCTCCCACTGTCCCAGTGCTGCAGCCCCCATGTCCAGCCTGGCCCTGGCTGGTTCTGTGCCTGGCTTGCCAGGAGATCTGCTCTGCTCTGCTCCTGGACTTCCATGCTTGCTGGGGCAGGTGGGGGCACAGTGCTGCTGGCACTGCAGGTGGAGGCAGCCCAGGGGCGGGGGTTGCTCCCCATCCTCAAGCCCAGGCTGCTTCACTTGCTCCTCATTTCCAGTGTGGGGGATTTTCCACAAACAACTCAAACCAGATTTGCAATCAGGACGCAGCCAGACATGAAACCCAATATTTCACTGCAACTCCAATGTATAATTTTTCTTTTCATCTTCCAACTCTGTAGCACTGTCAGACAGTTGATCAGGTTTCTCTAGAAAGATTTCTCCTTTAGAAATTGGTGTTTATTGCATGCCAACACACTGCCTGATTGATTGGAGCCATTTGTGTTTTCCCCTCTCAGAGTTGTCTCCAAATGGAGCAGCCCCTGCTGAAATAAACATCTGAGCCTGCTGCCCACAGGGCTGGTGCTGCAAGAGCTGCTCCTGGAGAATGTGAGCAGAAAAAACCCTTGAGAAAATAAAGCAGGGGCTCATGAGGACAGCCCTGCCCTGGGCAGTTTCAGAGGTGTGCCATGAGCTGGTTTCTCGGGGGAGCAGAGCTGCTGCACGGCTGGGCAGGGGGGGCTGCTGCAGGGACTCGGCTCCGGGGCTGCCAGAGGTGCCAATTCCTCTGACATTTGTCCCTAATGAAGATGAATCCAGCTGGCCCCAGGGGTGCTGGGAATCACCTCTGAAAAACTGCAGCGCCCTTGGCGAGGTGGAGAGCGGCAGTTCCTGTGTGTGCCGGGGAGGGCAGAGCCCGGGTGGGGACTCAGCACCTGCCAGGCGGTGCCAGGCGGTGCCAGGCGGTGCCAGGTGATGCCAGGCGGTGCCAGGCGGTGCCAGGTGTTCCCAGGTGTTCCCAGGTGATGCCAGGTGGTGCCAGGCAGTGCCAGGCGGTGCCAGGTGGTGCCAGGCTGTGCCAGGTGTTCCCAGGTGATGCCAGGCGGTGCCAGGTGTTCCCAGGTGATGCCAGGCGGTGCCAGGTGATGCCAGGCGGTGCCAGGCTGTGCCAGGCGGTGCCAGGTGTTCCCAGGTGATGCCAGGCGGTGCCAGGTGATGCCAGGTGGTGCCAGGCTGTGCCAGGCGGTGCCAGGTGTTCCCAGGTGATGCCAGGTGGTGCCAGGCAGTGCCAGGCGGTGCCAGGCGGTGCCAGGTGATGCCAGGTGTTCCCAGGTGATGCCAGGCGGTGCCAGGTGTTCCCAGGTGATGCCAGGCGGTGCCAGGTGTTCCCAGGTGTTCCCAGGTGACGCCAGGTGATGCCAGGTGATGCCAGGTGTTCCCAGGTGTTCCCAGGTGTTCCCAGGTGATGCCAGGTGTTCCCAGGTGTTCCCAGGTTGTGCCAGGCGGTGCCACCTGGGGCTGTCCCAGGGAGCTGGGGGCAGTGCCCTGGGCTGTGCTGTTCACACGAATGGGGAGCCCTGGGGTGTCCCTGGGGATGTTCCCTGGGTGTCACTGGTGTGTCACTGATGTGTCACTGGTGTGCCACTGGTGTGTCACTGGTGTGTCACTGATGTGTCACTGGTGTGCCACTGGTGTGTCACTGGTGTGTCCCTGTCTGTCCCTGATATGTCCCTCTCTGTCCCTGGTGTCTCCCTGGGTGTCCCTGTCTGTCCCTGGTCTGTCCCTGTCTGTCCCTGGTGTGTCACTGGTGTGTCCCTAATATGTCCCTCTCTGTCCCTGTCTATCCCTGGTCTATCCCTGCCTGTCCCTGAGTGTCCCTGGTCTGTCCCTGTCTGTCCCTGTCTGTCCCTGGTGTGTCCCTCTGTGTCCCTCTGTGTCCCTGTGTGTCCCTGCCTGTCCCTGGTCTGTCCCTGTCTGTCCCTGCCTGTCCTTGGTGTGTCCCTGGTCTGTCCCTGTCTATCCCTGCCCTGAGTGTCCCTGGTCTGTCCCTGGTCTGTCCCTGCCTGTCCCTGGTGTGTCCCTGTCTGTCCCTGTCTATCCCTGCCTGTCCCTGTCTGTCCCTGTCTGTCCCTGGCCTGTCCCTGCCTGTCCCTGGTCTATCCCTGCCTGTCCCTGGTCTATCCCTGTCTGTCCCTGGTCTGTCCCTGTCTGTCCCTGGCCTGTCCCTGCCTGTCCCTGGTCTATCCCTGCCTGTCCCTGGTCTGTCCCTGTCTGTCCCTGGTCTGTCCCTGCCTGTCCCTGGTCTATCCCTGCCTGTCCCTGGCCTGTCCCTGCCTGTCCCTGGCCTGTCCCTGCCTGTCCCTGGTCTGTCCCTGCCTGTCCCTGTCCCTGTCCGTCCCTGGGGTGTGCTGGCCGTGCCCTCCAGAGCAGCCCCATCCCACCCTCCTGAGCTGCTCATTCCCTGGAATGCCCCTCTGCACTCTGACTCCCCGGGCCCTTGGGCTCCCCTGCCCCAGGGCAGCTCTTTGCTGCCCCGTGCCCAGCTGGGCTGAGGTTCTGTCCCAGGCTGGCACATCCCAGCCCATCCTGCACCCAGGGCCTCCCCTCAGCCTGCTGGCTTTGCTCAGACTCTCTGCCTCTCCTGCTGCTGTCTGCAGCCCAGGCAGGGGGGCTGAAGCTGCCACTTGTCCTGGTGGCATTTCCTTGGCTCCCAGCTCGGGGCCCAGTCCTGTGCTGTGTTTCCAGCCAGTGCAGATTGCTGCTGCCATATGTTCTGTCCAGGCTTCATCCTCCTCCCCTGTTCAAATGCACTCTCCATGGGTGCTGTTGCCTTCTGCAAAAGCACTCCAATATTTCTGTTTACTCTTTTGGAGACAAAATCAATATTTGTTAGATGCAATTATGAAGAATGATGGATGCACTGTCAGTGGCATCAGAGTAGGAAAAATGATATTGTGGCACAGGCTTGTGCTTAATAGAAACAGAGAGGAGATGCAACCAGGCTGGCCTGGAAAGCCCATCCCAGAGCTGGATAAACAGGAGGCTTGTCAAGTGCTGTTTAAATTGGAGCTGATTGCCTGCTCTGGGCACAGGCTGAGCACCTGCTTGAACAGGAGCTGAACTGCTCAGGGTGTGGGTGCCCTTTTTGGGTTTGTGTGTCAGATCCTGCTGTGTCCAGCAGTGCCCAGGGCTGTCCTGCCCTCTGGGCTGCAGGCAGGGCAGGACAAGGGGCCTGAGCCACATGAGGAATATTCAATATTCTGCTCCCCAGTTCAGCTGTGGCTGGAGGAACTGGGCCGGGGCTGCTGCCTGAGCTGAGCTGAAGGGCAGACACAGCTCTGTGGAGACTCCATCTAATCCCAGCCCAGAGTTCAGATTTATGAGCCTCCTAGGTTTACTAATGGCTAATCTTTCTCCTTATTCCTTTCCTGCCTTGCAGATTTTACCAAGGAGTGAAGCTCAGGAAGTGTTTTTCCCAATGAGTTTTGCCAGGATGGGTGAGGGGATGGGGATGCTCACCCACCCTGGGAAATGGAACCATCCCATCGTGGGAAAGGAATCATTCCATCCTGGGAAATAGGAACATCCCATCCTGGGAAATGGAATTATCCCATCCTGGGAAATGGAAACATCCCATCCTGGGAAATGGAATCATCCAATCCTGGGAAATGGAATCATCCAATCCTGGGAAATGGAATCATCCAATCCTGGGAAATGGAACCATCCCATCCTGGGAATTGGAATCATCCCATCCTGGGGAAAGGAATCATCCCATCCTGGGAAAAGAAGGAAACATCCCATCCTGGGAAAGAACCATCCCATCCTGGGAAATGGAAACATCCCATCCTGGGAAATGGAATCATCCCATCCTGGGAAATGGAACCATCCCATCCTGGGAAAGGAAGGAACCATCCCATCCTGGGAAATGGAACCATCCCATCCTGGGAAATGGAACCATCCCATCCTGGGAAATGGAATTATCCCATCCTGGGAAATGGAATTATCCCATCCTGGGAAATGAAGGAATTATCCCATCCTGGGAAATGGAACCATCCCATCCTGGGAAGATGCACACCCATGTGCCTTCCCAGACCCAAACCCTTCATGGGTCCAGCTTGCTTTGGGTTTGAGTTTTTCCCTTCTCTGTGCTCAAGGTTAAAGCTCCACTACAGAGAATTAGCTGTAAGAGACAGAGAGCACTGCTCAGGAGGGGTAGGGAAGATAAATTTCACCAAAGATTTTCAGCTGCAGTACCTGAAGATAGATCAATATTTTCTATTTGCCTTAGCACTAAGCTTATTTTCCTTCATCACTGAAGAGATACTCACTTGTGCCTTCTACCAGAACATTAAAGTGTTCTCTGCTGATAAATGGTTAAGAAAGACAAACAATAGCACTTTCCAGGAGCTGCTTTATCTTGCAGGACGACATCAGTCCTCTTGATAACCAGAAAACCCACACTTCTGTCTTAACTTGGAGAGTCCCTGCTGGAGCCCAGCCCTGCTGGCTTCCTGCTGCTGGAATCCTGGTTCTCCCCATTTCCTGGAGCTCTCAGTGAGGTGTCCCTGCAGCTGCTGTCCCTGTGCCCCAGCACACCGTGCTCTTTGCAAAGCTGACACGTTCAGAAGCTTAAGGCCGACCAGCAGGGCAAGAGAGGCCAGAATTACTGGGATTATAAACGAGTTATCAGTGCAGAAATGTGCATGAGGGAGGGGGGATGGCTCCCCACTGCCACAGGGAGCTGGGCAGCATTCCCTGGCATGACCCTGCTGTCCCCAAGCTGGTGGAGAGGAGGGTTTGAACATTTCCAAAGGGAAAACACCACAAAATGTTGGTGGCCAGGTTGTTCCCTGCAAGGTGGTGAAAGTTTAAATGGTGGCAGAATGGTAGAGAAAGGACTGCCATGAGTTCTGGTGGGTGCAATATTCTGATTTTCACTGAATGTCTGGATTCTTACAAATAAATGAGTTTAACCCCTGTGTGCCAACAGCACATGGCAGAGAGGGAAGTGGGGCCATGGAGCAAACCCAGGATCCACCTGGTTTAGAATAGTTTGAGCCAAGGCCCCTTCACTTTGTAAGGAATTGTTGGAGTGTGTAAAACAGAAACCTCTTTGAGTCCCTCAGAGAGAGAAAGGAATGCAGGGATTGAATTAAAGCCTTTAGAGAAATTAAAATATTTTAAACCACACAGACATGAAGTAGAAGTGTAAGCTTTACTTTTAAGTAAGTAGGAATATTATTAAGTCATATAGATATGAGGTAGAAGTCTTAGTTTAAGTAAGTAAGAATATGCTTTAAGTGCCTTAAGAGAGTAAAAAGAGTAGAAAAGAGTAAAGTTTAGGCTTTGGTGGAAGTTCAAAACTTGGCCCCAGACAAAATGAAAACATAGCAGAACACTGCTTGCATTTCCAGAGAGAACAGCTGGAACCATTTGTGTGAATAGGTAGAACCATTGTGTATCACATGATGTCAGTTATGGGCAAGAATTAACATTACTTTGTGCTACAGAACCAGGGTTCTAGTAGGTGAAGAAGGAATGTTTCAGGTTCGTGTTTTTAGCTCATTGGATGATTTACAAATAAAAACCCCTGTATGGGGGTGAAAAATGCATCCACCACCATCATCATCATATCATCATCATCATCAATCACCACCTCACACATGGAAGAAAAAGAGACAGAGGAAGAACATGAAGAAGAAGAAGAAGAAGAAGAAGAGGAGGAAGAAAAAGAAGAAGAAGATGATGAAGATGAAGATGAAGATAAAGATAGAAGAAGAAGCAGGGATATCAGGGATAACAGGGATAACAGGGCTAGCAGGGATATCAAGATGATAACAGGGATATCAGGAGATCAGGATAACAGGGATAGCAGGGATAAAAGGATATCAGGGATATTAGGATAATGGGGATAAAAGGGATAACAGGATATCAGGATAACAGAGATATCAGGGATAAAGGGATATCAGGGATAGCAGGGATATCAGGATAACAGGATATCAGGGATAACAGAAATATCAGGGATATCAGGGATATCAGGGATAACAGGATATCAGGATAACAGGATATCAGGATAACAGGGATAAAGGGATATCAGGAATAACAGAAACAGGGATAACAGGGATAAAGGGATATCAGGATAACAGGATATCAGGGATAACAGAAATATCAGGGATATCAGGGATAACAGGATATCAGGATAACAGGGATAAAGGGATATCAGGAATAACAGAAACAGGGATATCAGGGATAACAGGGATATAGGGATATCAGGGATATCAGATAACAGGATATCAGGATAACAGGGATATAGGGATATCAGGGATAACAGATATCAGGATATCAGGGATATAGGGATATCAGGGATAACAGATATCAGGATATCAGGGATAACACCCTGCCTGGTGCAGGACCCGCTGGGGGCTCAGGGCAGCCTGGAATCTTCAGGGGCTCCCTGGAGCTGAGGTGTGGGATGAATTTTGGGTCACCCCTGGCCATGTGTGCACAGCTCCCAGTTCCAGGGCTGATCAAAGCCCTGCACTGGTTCTGATTGCAGCCAGGGTTGGTTTGGATGTGAGCTGTGCTTCCAGCTCCCACATCAGCAAACTCTGCAGTGCCTTACTCAGTGTGCACATGTTTCACACCCAAATCACATTTGTGTTTTGGAGCAGCTTTACAGCCCTGGCAGGTGGAGGGCTGCACAGCCATAGGTCAGGTTTTGCAAAACAAAACTGTGTTTTTCCAGGAGAATGGCTGCTAGCAAACAGCAGAGAGGATTAAATGTTTTCCAGTGACATTTGGCTCTTCAGGCCTGGGCTCAGTGAGGGCTGTCACTGGTGCTCAGTGCAGGAGCAGAAGAGGCAGAGCTGTGCCAGGAGCTCATCCTGCAGAGCTCTGGAGGAGCAGGAGCTGCTGCTCAGCTGTGTGTGAGCAGTGACAGGTTTGCTGTCCCCCCACAGAACTGCCCAGATCCATAATTACAGCATCAATTCATCACAGTTAGAGCTGCCATCAGCCTGGCCAGCAGTGCCTGGCAGGTTTGGGGCTTTGCCAGCAGTGCCTGGCAGGTTTGGGGGTTGTGCTGAGCTCTGCCCCACACAGGTGCAGCTCCAGCACTGCTGGCTCTGCAGCCTCTCCCTGCCTGTCTGTCTGTCTGTCTGTCTGGCTCTGCTCCACCATTCCTGCTGTCCCTGGCTGGGAATGTGGGATCTGGGGGCTTGGTCAGAAATTCTGGGGACATCCCCCAGACACAGGGACAGGGGACACCAAGGTCCTGCAGGGGACACCTCCCTGAGCCTGGCACGTGCCTGCATGGAGGGATCAGCAGCTGGGCCAGGCTGGAGCCAGTGAGTCAGGGGGTCTCTGAATTCTTCAGGGAGAAATCAGAGTGCAGGGATGGAATTAAAGCCTTTGGGTGGATTGAACTACATTAAGCCTCTCACACATAATGTAAGTTAGTGAGTTTTAGGGTGAGTTCTGATGCTTCTAGTGAGTGAAAGGTTTCAAATGCCACAGTAGCAGAGAGTGCTCTAGTGAAGGGTGAAACACACTGATATCTTCAATAGAGGCTCCAGGCCCACAGGTATAGACAGGACTTGGATATAACAGAGCTCTAGTAAGAATATTGCTGACATTTCTTAGATAGAACAAGATAAATTGTATGTGTAGTTCTATATGTAACCTGGTGTGCTAAGAAATTAGGATTCTAATGGGTTAAGGAGTGGTGGTCTGAGTTTGTGTCTCAGCTTGTTGGGAAGATTCTATATAAGAGTTTGTATGGGGAGAGTTGGTGCTGTCAGCCATTGTGGCTTTAGCCATTTTCTCTTAGCCATTCTGGCACAATTCCTGGGATCCCAGGCTGGTCTGGGCTGGAGGGACCCCCAGTGCCCCCCTGCCCTGGCAGGGACACCTTCCCTGTCCCAGTGTCCAGCCTGGGCCCTGCAGGGGTGGGAAGGCACAGCCACACAGAAATTCCAAGAGCTCTGCTGTGCTGTGTCCCACACCAGGCTCTGCTCTCCAGAGCTCACACAGGAGGGGTGGCTGTGGTGCAGAAATGTTTTATTTTTAATTAAAGCTCGTTTGGTGCCAGCCCTGGCCAGGGGCTGCTCTGTGCACCCTGGAGTGTGGCACTGGTGGGGCTGGGCAGGAGCACAGCCAGGCACAGGGATGCTCTCCCAGGGCTGGGAACAGATGGAGCTTGCACAGCTCAGGGAAACAGGAATGTGCAGCCTCTGAGCCTGATCCAGCTCCTCTGAAGGCAGCTGTGTGCTGGAGCAGGGCCTTTCCTGCTGCTTCTTTGGGTTTGATTTGGTGGGTTTGATTTAGAGGAAAACATCATCTCTGCTGAGCAGAGACACTGAGCACTCACCTGCTGTCTGTACAGGCACACAAATACAGAATATATATATATATATATATATATATATATATACAAGAGGTATGAATGGTGCCCAAGGATGTTTTAGTCCCAAATGTGGGATGGTTTTGTTTGTTTGTGTCTGTACAGGCACACAAATACAGAATATATATATATATATATATATATATACAGCGTATACAGGAGGTATGAACGGTGTCCAGGGATGTTTTAGTCCCAAATGTGGGATGGTTTTGTTTGTTTGTTTGTTTTCAAACCCCTTCCAGTGCCCCTCCCCACCCTGCCCCCAGCATTTATTTCTCCTTCCAAGGCAATTCCTCAAACATTCTGCACCGAGCCTCTGACCCTGTTTAGTGTAACCAGACAAACATTGATTGCACTTCACCTCACAAGATGGAGAGTTTCAGTGGTTAATTAAGGGCTGTTAATTGTTTCAGCTGTGAAGGATGGTTTGGTTCCTGCCCAGCTTTATCCCTGTGCTGTGTGCCCAGGCCAGGTCAGCCCATGGTCCCCAGCTGCACCCACCCTGTCAGCCCTGCCTGGGACACCTCCAGGGATGGGGCCTGTCATACAGATGAATAAATAATAGATAAATAAATAGATAAAGAAATGCAAAGTCCATGTCATTCCATTCCAATGATTTGCTTCAGAGGAAGTGCTCTGTGCAGGAAAGATATTTTTAAACACTATTAGTTCCTCTTGTTGCTGCAAAGGTTCTCTTGTACATCCAATTAAAAACCATGCTTTGTGTAATTTGTAACTGGAAACAAATCGATTTCAGAGCCAGGCCTTTCATGTTCAGTGCTTTGGTGCCAGGTGTGTGCTCTGGGAGGGAGTCACAGGTGAGGCAGAAAGGGAGCTGGGGAGTGAGACCCTGCCAGGGCTGGCCTGAGGATGGAAATGCCAGAGCTGAGCCCAGGTGTTGTCCCTGAGCTCTGGGGGTCAGAGCTGGGCTGGGGCAGGGACCTGGCAGAGCCTCCTGCAGCTCCTGGGCTCCAGGGGCTGCCACCTCAGCAGGTGACACAGGACAGGTGTCCCAGCCCCCAGGGACCCTGCAGGGCTGCTGGAGCCTCTGGGCAGCTGCACAGCGTCTGCACCTGCATCTGTACAGCATCTGCACCTGCACCTGCACCTGGACCTGCACCTGCAGCAGCACAGCATCTACTCCTGCTCCTGCAGCACCTGCATCTGTACAGCATCTGCACCTGCACCTGCACCTGCACCTGGACCTGCACATGCACAGCATCTGCATCTGCACTGGACCTGCACCTGCAGCTTCTGCACCTGCTCCTGCAGCAGCACAGCATCTGCTTCTGCTCCTGCAGCTCCTGTTCCTGTGCCTGCATCTGCTCCTGCTCCTGCTCCTGCAGCTCCTGCTGCCAGCACCATCCCAGGGGCCTCAGCCAGGGCTGCAGTGATCCTGAACTGCTGAGGAACAGACCTCTAGAGGGACAGACAGACACCTCCAGAGGTATGGGCAAACACATCCAGAGGGACAGACAGACACATCCAGAGGGACAGACACCTCTAAAGGGATGGACAAACATCTCCAGAGCGATGGACAGACACCTCTCCAGTACACACACCTCTAAAGGGACAGACAGACACCTCTAGAGGGACAGACAGACACCTCTAGAGGGACAGACAGACACCTCTCCAGCCCAGCCTGGAGCCCCTGGGGGAAGCACAGTGTGCTGTAGCCCCGTGTTCAGCTGTGACATTCCCTTCCCCTCCTGTGACATTCCCATCTCCTGTGACATTCCCATCCCCTCCTGTGATATTCCCATCTCCTGTGACGTTCCCATCTCCTGTGACATTCCCATCTCCTGTGACGTTCCCATCTCCTGTGACGTTCCCATCCCCTCCTGTGACATTCCCATCCCCTCCTGTGACATTCCCATCTCCTGTGACATTCCCATCTCCTGTGACATTCCCATCTCCTGTTACATTCCCATCCCCTCCTGTGACATTCCCATCTCCTGTGATGTTCCCATCTCCTGTGATATTCCCATCCCCTCCTGTGACATTCCCATCTCCTGTGACGTTCCCATCCCCTCCTGTGACATTCCCATCCCCTCCTGTGACATTCCCATCTCCTGTGACGTTCCCATCCCCTCCTGTGACATTCCCATCTCATGTGATGTTCCCATCTCCTGTGACATTCCCATCCCCTCCTGTGATGTTCCCATCTCCTGTGACGTTCCCATCTCCTGTGACGTTCCCATCTCCTGTGACGTTCCCACACCTCACCCTTCCCTGAGAGCTCTGCACCTGCTGCCACCCTGCTTCCTCTACCAGCACACGAATCCCTGTCAGCTCTTCCACCAGGGCAGCACAAACAGCACCAGGGGCTCTGGGCTGTCCCTGCTGGCTGTCCCTGCTGGCTGTCCCTGCTGCAGGCTGCTCGGGGCAGGGCTGCTCTGGCTGCCAGGCTGCTCTCCATGCTGTGCAGGGTCCCTCAGTGTCCCTGCAGTGGCAGCTCCATCCCTCGCCCTGCTCACCCCGTTTGCTGCAGGAGCTGCAGAGGGAAGGCAAGGAGGGGGCTGGGAGAGGAGCGCAGCAGATTTTCCTCCTGCCTGGGAGCACCTCTCCTGTTTCCTGCTGTTTGTATAAATTACCCAGCCTTGCCCATCCACTTTGCACCTCCAGTGCTGCCTTTGCACCCCCAGGATGAAAATAGCTGAGCAAGGCTGGTCCATGAAAGATCCGGAAAAGGAATGTCAGTGGGAGTGTGGCTGCCCTATTTTGGGTTAATTAAACTGAGGGTGCTTCTCCATCTCCAGCCCTTGGTGATTTTGTTTCCTCTCTCCCAGAACACTGAGCTTGAAACTCAGCACTGAGTTTGTCTGGGAGTGGGATCCTGGGGCAGGAAAACTCAGCACTGAGTTTGTCTGGGAATGGGATCCTGGGCAGGAAAACTCAGCATCCCCTGTTCCAGAGCCCTGGGGGTCCCTGCCCCTCCTGGTCCCGGTGCTGGGGTCAGGTTTGACAGGGATGCACACACATTGTGATGGCGTGGCAAGAAAATAAATAATAATAAATATAAATATAAATATAAATATAAATATAAATATAAATATAAATATAAATAATAAAAATAAAATACATAACCAAACCAAACCAAAAAGCAAACCAAAACAACAAAAAAAACCCCAAAAAACCAAAACAAAAACCAAACAGAAAACCAAAAAAACCACACACATAAAAAAACCCCAAATCAACACAACAACAAAAAAAACAAACCAAACCACAAAAAACCAAAACAACAAACACCCACCCAAATAAAAACAACAGCAAAACAAAAACAAGCAAAAAAAAAAAAAACCCCAAAAACAAACTGAAAACACCAACACAAACCCTCCAATAAAAACAAAAAACCCCCACAAAAACCCCAACAAAACCAAAAATAAATCAAAAACAAAAACCCCACCAAAAAACCAAAAAACCCCACCAAGCAAACAAAAACCAAACAAAAATCCAAACAGAAAATCCCAAACCAAACCAAAAATAAAACCCCAACCAAATAAAAACACCCTCACTAACCAATGCCCCCCCCCCCAAAAAAAAAGCCCAAAAAATCAACCAACCAAAAGCCCCAATGGATAAATTGTTTTTTGTGAACAGCGTGAACAGTAAAAGGCTCCCTGGGAGCTCAGGCAAACCTGAAGCAGAATTTCAGACAAAACTTCAGCCCCGGGTCCCAGGGACATTTCCTGGCTCTTGGGCACTCCCTGAATTCGGGCAGAGCTGTGACCCCGTGGCCTCTCCCACAGCAGGGCAGGGCTCAGTGCCTCAAACCCCCAAAAGGAAAAAAGGGGAAAATTCGGAAATTTTTCCAAAAAAGTGTTTGGAAAACTTTAAGAAAGGCTAAGTTTCAACTGGCTTTAAAATCAATTTAAAATTTTAAATTTTCTGGTGTAACTGAGGAACTCTGCCTTTCTGCTCTTTATGGAGGTGATTTTGCCCTTTTATTTAAGGAAATTCTGCTGATTAGATGCTTTACTACACAATATGATAATTATGCAAATAAATGCATAGTACTTGTGTTTAGCCTAATATAATTTTCTGTTGCATACATTCAATTTTTCTTATTCTCAAACTAAACAAAAAAACCCCAAAGAATGTAGAAGGGAGATAACACTGAGCACCCTTCCAGCAACATGTGCTCAATCAGAATGTAAAAAATTGTCTTTATTTCCCTGTTTGTGAGATAACAAAACCTCCCCTTGCTGCTGTCCCAGGGGAGCAGCAAGTAAGGTTTTATTCCTTGTGACTCCAGATCAATTTATTATAAGATTTCTTAGAATAATGAGGAAAGACTCCTACATCCTCAGAGAAACCAGACAATATAGCAGTGAAAAAATAGCCGTGGAAACTGGTCAGAAGGGCAATTTCCAGCTCGGGGAGCATCCATTAATCTCTGCTCTGGGAGTCAAGTGCTCCTGTTGCTGCTGGTCTCAGCACGGCCTGTCCTGGCTGCTGCAGCTTTTAAAAAGCCAAAGAGAAACAGGAAAGGGTCCAGAAATGTCCTGGGCTTGAGTCATGGGCAGGGGAGCCCCGTTCCTGCTGCTCCTGGGTGTCCCCATGGACACAGGAAGGACCAAACCTGCTGGAGAAGAAGAAACGGAGGAATCTTGCAAATATGAATGCTCAGATTCTGGGAATTTAGAATCCATGAATGAAATTGAAATGAAAGCCACGTTTGAGATGCCAAGCCCTAGTTACTGAATAACCAGGTACACAACAGGATGGCCCCTGAAGCTAATCCACTCTTAATTAAACAATGCTCTTGGCCACAGGGCAAGGCCAAAAGACACAAAAGACTGACCCGCACCCAAAGATCAGATCTTAGAGCTTAGAATGTCACACACTATGCTAATATAAGAATTCCTATAGGCTACATGTAAATGCTATAGAATTAGTATTCTGTATTAGATTGGTTCTTAGGGATCAGAATATTCATGATGGAAATGGATTTATTGTGTTACAAACGGGAAGTCGCTCTCTTCTTCCTCTCTTTACTCCTTGCTCTTCTTTCCTTCTCCCACTTCTCCTCTCCCTCTTCCATTGCCCCAATACCCTTTTATCCCATTACTCCCTCTCCCTCCCCTTGCTCCTCTTAACTCTAATACTTCTCTCCTCTTCTTCCCCTCTTTACCCTCTTTACTCTCTGTCTCTACTCTCCCCCTTCTCTCTTTCTTTCCCCCTTTTTATCTCTTTAATCTGCACGTGGCTGTGCCGAGCAGCTCCTTGCAGACTCTCCTATAATAAACTGCAGCTGCAGCTTTTATAATTTACAGAGTGTCTGAGTCTTGTTCCACGTCCACCCTGACACAGAGAATCCAGGAGTGTCCCGCAAAACCCACTCAGGGCAGGGAGGAACTCTGTGCCGAGCTCTGCCTCCTCCTCCTCCTCACCCCTGGACCTGGTTATCACTGTGTTTGTTGGTTTGTACCTCAGGAACCCTGCTCACGTTTTGGGATTGTCCCTCTGGGCAGTTCATGGACCTGGGAGGGAAATGGTGTTTTGAGAAAAAGACTTTAAATGTTCCAGTGCTCTCTTTTGAAAGTTTGGCTGATGTGATCCCCCAGCCACTGGGAAAGGGCAAGTTGTTATTCCTTTTAACAGAGGAAGTTGTGATTCCTTTTAACAGAGCAAGTTGTGATTCCTCTTAATAGAGCAAGTTGTGGTTCCTTTTAACACAGCAAGTTGTGGTTCCTGTTTGGACTTGCTGAAATCTCACCCCCTGGCTCTGACCCGGCGGGTCCCCCTGAGGTGTTGATGTCACAGGGGACGTGGGACAGAAATGTGAATTAATGGCATTTCTGTTCACCTTCCCTGTGACTCTGCAGCCCTCCCAGGGGGGTTCCCCCTCCCTGCCTCCCCCTGCTCACCACCCCACTTGAAATCAACCCCAGAACACATCTGTGAAAAGTGACATTCTAATGGTGACAGGCATCACAGCCCTGTCACAGCACCTCAGGAAATCCAGCATGTCTGATGGGTGGTGTTATTGAGAGATTCACTTCATTTTATTAAAAGAGGAATGAATTACACCAGATCACTTTGTCAGAGTGGTTGGGCTGTACTGAAGCACTTGGATCTTAATTTGATATTTCATTCTCTGCTTCAGACAGGAATATTGCTAGAGGGACATTTTATGAGTAAAGATAAATTTGTAATAAACCACGGTGCCTACTTAAAACCTCATTATCCCATCCTGGAAAGATGCAGGAGATCTCCCCAAGGGCTGGGCAATCCTCCTGAGGATGGGGATGGGGATGGGGATAAGGATGTAGATGAAGATGAAGATGAAGATGAAGATGAGGATGAGGATGTGCACATGACACAGGCCAGGCTCTGCAGCAGTCTGTCAGGAGCCTTTCCCTGGGCTGTTCCCCCTGGCTGCTGTGAGTTCTGGGTTGTTTTTCCTCTCCTCTCCTCTCCTCTCCTCTCCTCTCCTCTCCTCTCCTCTCCTCTCCTCTCCTCTCCTCTCCTCTCCTCTCCTCTCCTCTCCTCTCCTCTCCTCTCCTCTCCTCTCCTCTCCTCTCCTCTCCTCTCCTCTCCTCTCCTCTCCTCTCCTCTCCTCTCCTCTCCTCTCCTCTCCTCTCCTCTCCTCTCCTCTCCTCTCCTCTCCTCTCCTCTCCTCTCCTCTCCTCTCCTCTCCTCTCCTCTCCTCTCCTCTCCTCTCCTCTCCTCTCCTCTCCTCTCCTCTCCTCTCCTCTCCCAGACTGCCCAGCTGATGGATGGGGGGTTTGTTCTCCCTCAGGTACAAATCTGAAGGTGGGGATTCCACTTCTCCCACAAACAAAAAAAGTGTTCTTAAAACTTGGCTTTTGCAGGTAGAAGAATGCCAGAGTAAATTTATTTTCCTCTTAATTTCTTTGTACTTAGAACAGAGACTCTGTGCTTTCTGTGGGATCTGATTTTATGTGCTGATCGATGTTGAACCTGTATTTTGATGGAATTACTCTGTTGGGAAAAATGACACAAAGCAGTGGCTCTGGCTAGGGCAGGGCAGCTGCTGTGGCTCCTGCTGGGCAGGGCGAGCTCTGCCCTGCTCCACTTGCCCCCCTTGGCCCTGGGAGCTGGTTCCCAGTTTATCCTCTCGGAGTTTGTGCTTTCCTGCCTCTCTCACAGCTTTGGTGCCGCTCCTGTGCTGAGTTACACTCGCTGCCTCCTGTCAAATCTGCTGCAGATCTGCTGTGCCAGAATTAAACTGCTAAAACTTGGAGCTCGGGGTGTCACTGAGTGTGAAACACTCGGGATCCTGTCAGGGAGCCAGGGAACCACCAGGGAAAGGTTTGGGTGGAAGGGACCCCAAAAATGCCCCGGTGCCACCCCAGCCACGGCAGGGACACCTCCCTGTCCCAGTGTCCAGCCCCAGTGACCAGCCTGGCCTGGGGTGGGGCCACTACAGCCCAGGGAGAATCTTAAAGGATTTTTCCAGTCTGGCTTTCTCAGGCTTGGCTGGGATTTTCCCAAGCTAGAGGCTTTTCTCTATTGTAAACATGAGAGAAAGAATCATAACAAAAGATAAACACCTGCTGGATCCATGAGAAGCCTGGGATGAGAGATGTCTCCTTCTCTGACCAGTGATCTGCCTGTATTTTTTTTTTTTATGAACTTTCTTATTTAAATTCGTGGCTTCCTTCAATAAACTGTTATTTCTTGCACCATGCAGGAGAGTGCCATGTCTCTGTGTCCTTTCTCCACTCCACAACCCCAAATACAGGAACACTTGGAGGTTCCACCCAGATCAACATTGGGCACTGCCAGGGATCCAAAGCTGGGAATTCCATCCCAGCCCCTCCCAGGCAGCAATTCCTGCCCAAGTCCCAGCCAAATTTACTTTGTACCCATTCTCTGTGTCCATCAGCTCCTGCTGAGGGTCCCTGTGACCCCCAGACCTGTCCAGGTGAGCACCCCCAGCTCTCCCAGCCCATTTCCATGGGGATTTTCCCCTTCCCTGCTCTCCCTGAGGAGCTGCTCGTGGTTGTTGTCCACCCCTGAATTCCCTGAACTCTCTCTCAGAGCACTTAGGGCCAGTTTGCCCCATGCAGGGACTGCAGAGCTCCATTATTCCAAGAATTAAAACCAAAACAATCTGATATAATAGTTGGCTGTTTTGCCTTCTGCTTAGAGACAAAACTTTGATTGCAGCAAATGGAAGTGAAATCAATATACATGGAAATGACTCGCATTTGGGGACCCTGGGTATTGTTGATTTAATACTATTTATTTAACAGCTTGGCAAATGTGTGGTTTGTCTGTCTCGATAGATTTTGAAGAAAATGATAATGTTTTATAGTAAACAGTATAAAAATTCAAGCAAAGGCATCTTAATCAGCTCCTATAAAAATTAAATGAGAGATTGAACATGTCACAAGCTCAAGTCTGTTTTATCATGCTACTCATATTAATGCTGCAGCTTCTTTTGTGTTGGCCCCATTAATATTCATGAGGGCTTTAGTGCAGAAGTGCCTTTCTTGCTGGGGTTCCCTCCTTCCCTGTCTCCAGCCAAAATGCAAACCCTCCTCAGCCCCTCAGAAACAGCAGATTATCTTCAAAAGGCTGTTGGGTGTAAGCAGAAGTGACATCCTGTGGCTCAGCACACAACTTCAGCTACAACAGATCACACAATAAAAACACTGATTTTTTCCTTAAACTTGGGGAAAACTTGGAGGAACCAACCCAGTAGGTAACAGTGGCCACCTGCCCTGCTCTGGGGACATTTTGGGTCTGTATTTGCTTTAATTGGGGTTTGGGCTGGAGAGAAAAGTGATGCCCAGGGGTCCCCCAGGGCAGGGCTTGGAATGGGCACAGGGAAGGACCAGGAGCAGGGATTCAAGATTTAAGATTTAAGATTTATGATTTAAGGGCATAAATGTGTCTCCAAACCCAGTGCTCCTCAAGCTGGAGCAGGGAGCCCCTGTGATGCAGCCCCTGAGTGGTGGGAAGGGTCCTGATGGAGTTTGCTGCTCTGAAAATCAGATTTCAGAGGATTGCCAGGAAGGAGGGTTTAATTCCTCCTTGAGACTGAGGAGGCAGGTTGGTAGCTTGAATCCTCCCATGGTGGGGATGACTTCTCACTGAACATCAAATGAGCCTGGATAATATCTTCCTTGATGTATTTATTTTATAAAAGCCAGAAAGGTGTACTGGAAGATCAAGTATCTGTCTTTGGAGAAATCCCTATCAAGGAGTTTGGAGATGAAGGTCTCTCTTGCTCCATGGCACTGGTAATGCAGTGAATGACAAATCATGAAGGAATAAATTTGCATTCATATTTATTGAAGGCAATCTTGAAATATCCCCAAGCAAGAGAGACTTGTGTTGTGAAAGAGAAATTAAGGTGACATTGGTAATCAAAGCAGAGGCTGTGGGAAGTGTCACTGCTGGGGGCACAGCTGGGAGCCTTGGTGCAGTTCCTGTCCAAACCACTTGCAGTGGCAGTTTGTTATAAAAGAGCCTGATAGGGGCTGCCCAGCACAGCCCAGAGCAGGACAAAGAGATAAAAGGGGAGAGAGAGAAGACGGAGAAGAGAGGAAGAGGAGTAAGAGAGCGATTTCCCATTTGCAATACAATAAATCTTCTTCCATGATGAATATTCTAATTTCCACTAACCAATCTAATACAAGATACAAATTCTATAGCATTTACATGCAGCCTATAGGAATCCTTATATTAGCACAGTGTGTTCCATTTTAAACTCTAAGATCTGATCTTTGGGCCCTGGCAAGTCCTTTGTGCCCTTTGGAGTTGCTCTCTGGCCGAGGGCATTGTTCAATCAAGAGGGGATTAATTACCTTCAGGGCCATCCCATTGTTTCATGGCAATTCAGTAACTGAGGCTTGGCATCTCAAACGTGGCTTTCATTCCAATCTCGTTCATGGTTTCAGACTCTGGGCATTCATACTTGCAAGATTCCTCTGTCTTACCTTCCCCAACACCCCAGGCCAGGCTGGACACTGGGGCTGGAGCACTGGGACAGTGAAGGTGTCCCTGCCATGGCAGGGGTGGCACTGGGGGGGATCCTTCAGGAGCTGGTTTGGATGCTCTCAGCTGGTACCAGGATCCTTCAGGAGCTGGGATGGATGCTCTCAGCTGGTACCAGGATCCCTCAGGAGGTGGTTTGGATGCTCTCAGCTGGCACCAGGATCCTTCAGGAGGTGGTTTGGATGCTCTCAGCTGGCACCAGGATCCCTCAGGAGGTGGTTTGGATGCTCTCAGCTGTGACAGGATCCCTCAGGAGCTGGGATGGATGCTCTCAGCTGGCACCAGGATCCTTCAGGAGGTGGTTTGGATGCTCTCAGCTGGCACCAGGATCCTTCAGGAGGTGGTTTGGATGCTCTCAGCTGGTACCAGGATCCCTCAGGAGGTGGTTTGGATGCTCTCAGCTGGCACCAGGATCCTTCAGGAGCTGGTTTGGATGCTCTCAGCTGTGACAGGATCCTTCAGGAGGTGGTTTGGATGCTCTCAGCTGGCACCAGGATCCTTCAGGAGGTGGTTTGGATGCTCTCAGCTGGCACCAGGATCCCTCAGGAGGTGGTTTGGATGCTCTCAGCTGGCACCAGGATCCTTCAGGAGCTGGTTTGGATGCTCTCAGCTGTGACAGGATCCCTCAGGAGGTGGTTTGGATGCTCTCAGCTGGCACCAGGATCCCTCAGGAGCTGGGATGGATGCTCTCAGCTGTGACAGGATCCCTCAGGAGCTGGTTTGGATGCTCTCAGCTGGTGGCAGTATAAGACACTGAATGGAGCAGCCTCTCCTGCCCAGCTCCCTGGCTCTTCCCTGGCTATCCCCATTCCTGCAGCCCCTCATTCCCAAACCCAGCAGGGCTGGGGGCACTGGCTGTGCCAGGTGATGTGGTTCTCACTCTGGGTTCAGTCCTTGCCCTCTGGGAAACCACAGAATTCTCACCATTTCTGCCTCTCCGTGGCTGGCAGCAGGTCAGGAGCTGAGCCAGGCTCAGCTGCAGGTACCTGAGCCTCCAGGTGAGCAGTTCCTGAGCTCCTCAGGTGGGATTTTCATGGCAGAGGACCCAGATTTCCATCCCTCCTGCAGACCCAGGTGAGAACAGACGCTGTGGGTAAGGGCAGGGCCATGAGCAGCATTTCACATCCTTGCACTGCAGGATTAGTGCCTGTGTTCCTGGATGCAAACCAGGATCCTTGCTCCAGCTTTATTTCTGTGCTATTTCCATGAGGCTTGCTTACTTTCCTTTATCTCCCCCCAATATCTCAGTTTTTAATTTGCAAATGATGAAGCATTTTGCTCTTTGTGGCTGCCCATCAGACACAGCAGCAGGGGTTTTCTCAGTCCAGCTTTCTGAACCAGCCTTCAATTCCTTATCTGTACTCCCCAATAGACAGGAAGATGTATTCACTCATTTATATATCTGTTATTCACTCATTTATTCATGTTATTCACTAATTCATTTATGTTTAGCCACTGCATTAGTCCAGCATTGCTGGAGTCCAGTGTTACTGGCCTGGTTGCAGCTGTACCCTGGAGAAATGGGCTGTTTAAAAGGAGTCATTTCCCCTTTATCCATATCCATAACATGGATTTGGGAGTTCCAGAGGTGCTGCCTGTGGGTGTTTCTTGTCTCTGCTTTGGGCACCTGGGGATCCCTGACTCACTAAGGTTGGAAGGGACCTGTAAATTCACCAAGCCCATCCCCAGCTGCCACCTCCAGGTGTGTTTGGGGCACTTCCAGAGGTGGGGCTGCTCTGGAAGGTCAGGAGCTCTTTCAGGATGGGAGAAGAACAGCCTTGCCTTCCTCCCCCAAAATTCTGGCAGCTTTCTCTGCAGAGGAGCCAGAGGTGAGGGGTGGGGTGAGCAGAAAGCAGCACCCTTGGGTGCTTGGCAGAGCTGTGAGCAGGTCCCTGAGCTCCCTGTGGCCTCCAGGCTGGTTCCCAGCACAGCCCCAGTGCCTGCCTGCTCCAGGAGTGCTTCTGCCTCTTGGCTGTGCCTCAGTCACCCAAAGGTCGAGAAACGCTCGTTTGTTTGAGGGTGACAAAGCTCCATCTCTGCAGCAGAGCAGCAGTGGGCTGGGGTGAGCCCGGGAGCTCCTGCAGCCTGGATTTGTAGCCCTGCAGGTACAACTGGCACAAGTTAATCACCTCTTCAGGGAGTTTGACCTTTTTCCCCTTAATCTCCTTATTTTCCCAAATTGGTTTGATTCCTGCTCTCCTGTGGCTCCTGTTCCAGCTGAACTCTGCAGTTTCAGGTGTCAGTGCAGTGGAGCCACAGCCACTTCCTCAAAAAGTCATCTCTTTTGGGTTGTGATGGGAGCAAAACTCCAACCAGCTGCACTCAGGACAGTCCAGAGGATGGAGAAAAGGATGGGGTGATTTTACCAACCAATGTCTCACTTAATTTGGAATCCTCAAGGTGATGCTTCCCATCATTAGGGACTCACCTCCTGGAGGGGAAAACCCACAGAACCACAGGTGAGGTGTGGAAATAACGTGGAGAAACCCCTGGAGGGGCGTGGGGATGGCCCTGAGCCCGGGAGCAGCCGGGGCTGCGGTGCAGAGCCCGTCTGGCTGTGGCAGCCGAGCTGCTCTGCACTCCTGAGGCTGCAGGTCCCCGCAGCTCAGCCACCCCTGGCTCTCAGCAGTTGCTGCAGCACCAGGAGCTGCTGTTTCCAAACAAAGCCCTGGCTCACAGATGGCCAGGGCTGCCTCGTTTGAAGCACAGCTCGTTTCCCCACCGGCTCTTTGGAGTTTTAAATGCCAGTGAACATATTGAGAATTGCAGAGGCATTAAAAATAAAAGGCGTCTTTAAACTGGCAGCAAAAAATAACTTGCAGAGAAATATTGCTAAAGAGCATTGGTTCATCAGAGGAGATCTAGAAGGGGAGTTTCAGATTGGCACAGTGGAAAATAGGAGGGAGAAGTGGCCAGGAGTGCAGTGATGGCTGTGGAGGGAGCTGTGGGCAGGAGTGGGAGGTAAATGGAGCCCAGCCTGGGATGTTTCCTGTGGCTTTTCAAAAATGGATTTCTGCCCAACTGGTGCAGATTTACAGAGTCATGATGCTCCTAACTTCATACTGGCTAACAGGATTAATTTCAGAAGAAGTGAGGATATTTGAGTTAAGGTGCTTCATCTGAGAGTTAAAAGTGCCCAAACACCAAAGCACCAAGAGGTAACAGGATTGGGTAGCACAAAAAAATGTCTCTTTAAAGGTTTAACTTGGAACACCCTGAGCAAACTCTGAGGGATCAGAGAGTGTGTGGAAAACAAATCTAATTTAAAATAGCAAAGACAAGCCAATAAAGCTGATCCTATCAAACAGCTTCAATAGCTGGATAAAATGCAGAGCTGCTTTTAACCAGTGCAGCCCTGAGCACACGAGAAAAGCTTTTTGGTTCAGTGTACAAGCTGCAGTGGATCAGGGGCTGCACTGGTGACATTTCAATTGATGTCTAAGGGATTTCAGGAATGATTTCTGCAGGGAGGGCAGAGCTCCATGTCTGGGGTGCAGCCTGGCCCTGAGGAGCTGCTGCAGCTCCCAGGCTGGTCTGGGTGGGAAAGGAACCAAAAATCCCCCCAGTGCCACCCCTGCCATGGCAGGGACACCTCCCACTGTCCCCAGTGTCAGCCTGGCCTGGGGCACTGCCAGGGATCCAGGGGCAGCCACAGCAAATCTGGGAATTCCTACAGGGAACAATTCCTGCCCAAATCCCACCCAGCCCTGCCCACCCTACAGGGAACAATTCCTCCCTCAATGCTTCTGCTCCTGGATGTTTAAATCTGCATCCTCAATCAGCCCCCAGCAGGAGCTGTGGTGCCAACTGCTCTTTTTTCAGTAGCAGCTTGTAAAAAACCAGACTTGGTGCCTTCAGAGCTGGCACTGGATTGCTGAGTGGAGGGAATGTTTCCTTGGTTAAAGGGAAGAGCCATCCCTGTGTGCCTTTGGAAGGTGACACTGCAGCAGCACAATTTCCTCCCTCTGCCACGCTGCCATTTCAAAATTTGCCCTTTTCAAAAATCCATCTAAAATCTCATCTTTTCCTGGGTTTACCTAAAGTGCTAATTCTAACCTTGCTCTCGCCACGCTGTATTTGTTTGACTTGTGTGAACTGCTATTTTTACAGGTTTTCTTATTGCTGTGTTGTGTGCTTTGTGCCTCTGCACAACCCAACCTTAAACACTTCTAAAAGTCCTTAAAAATCCAGAAAGTCAGGCTGGAGAGTAAGCCATGAACTGATTAATCTGTTACACCACTTAAAAAGCACGGGGAGGGGGGTGAACAAAGCAGCACAGGGATCAGTGGGACTGAGAGGTGTGTGTTTTTCTGGGGAAAAGCAGCTCCAAAAGCTGTTTCTGGGAGGGGAGCAGGGCACAGGGCTCTGGGCTGGAGCTACCTGGGCTCTGCTGGCCAGGGATGATCCTGGCTGGCTGAGGGAGATAAGTCCTTATCTGAGCTGAGGGGAAAAGAGACCGAGCTGTGTGTAAAAACTGGTAATTATAAAAAGCTGGGCTCATAATGGGCCATAATAAGGAAGTCTGGGTGATAAATGGAAAGATAAGTGCTCATGAAAATGAAGTTAAATTCTTCCCTGAGCCACCTGTGCTGGTGGGAGGTGCTGGAATGGAGGCTGGGATGGGCAGGGCTGGAATGAGATGGGGTTGAGGTCACAGTCTGGGAACCTGGGAATTCCCCAGTCCAATCCAATCCAATCCAATCCAATGCAATCCAATCCAATCCAATCCAATCCAATCCAATCCAATCCAATCCAATGCAATCCAATCCAATCCAATCCAATCCAATCCAATCCAATCCAATCCAATCCAATCCAATGCAATCCAATCCAATCCAACCCAACCCAGCCCAATCCAACCCAATCCAGTCCAATCCAATCCAATGCAATCCAATCCAACCCAATCCAACCCAATCCAACCCAGCCCAATCCAATCCAGTCCAGTCCAATCCAATCCAGTCCAGTCCAATCCAATCCAATCCAATCCAGTCCAATCCAATCCAGTCCAATCCAATCCAATCCAATCCAATCCAATCCAATGCAGTCCAACCCAATCCAATCCAGTCCAACCTAATCCAATCCAACCCAAACCAGTCCAATCCAACCCAATCCAATCCAACCCAATCCAATCCCAGATCTCTGCCATGGAGTCCCAGCAGACGCAGCAGCTCCCTGGCATTTTTCCTTCTTCTCTTCTTTTATATTCTCTCACCCCAATACAGGGAATTTTGGTTTGTTTTATTCATAAATTATCCAATCAGCTGAAAACACGATTCTAAAACATTCTTCTTCCACCTGTCACAGCTCAATTCTAAAGGACAAAAGTCTTGTCAGTCCTTACACACAATTCACACACACAGTTCTATCTATTCACATAAATGGTTCTATCTCTTCTGTCTAGAAATGCAAGCAATGTTCTGTTACATTTTTGTTATTTTTGGGGCAAAGTTACTGAACTTTAAACCAGGCTTTAGGGTTTTTTACTCTCTTAAGGCACTTAAAATATATTCCTACTTACTTCAAACTAAACTCCTACCTCATGTCTGTGTGGTTTAATATATTTTAATTTCTCTAAAGGCTTTAATTCAGTCCCTGCATTCTTGTCTCTCTCTGGGGGGCTCAGAGAGGTTTCTGTTCCACACACTCCAGCACCCAGGCTCTCCCTGCTGCAGGAGCAGGAGCCAGGGCAGGCAGGGCAGGGGCAGCTCTGCACATCCAGAGCAGCACAGGACACAGCACAGCTCAGCCTTGAGCAGCTCTGCCCTTGAGCCTGGCCCTGGGGGCTGAGCTCAGGCAAAGCCTCTGAACACAGCCCTGGGGCTGCTTGAAGGGCAGGTGAAGTGCACTCTGCTTTGTGCAGGGGAAAACATGCACTTGCAAATGCAAATTAAGGATTTTATCAGGTGGGTGCTCAAATAGGAAAGTTCTGAGTCTTTTTTCTCAGGTCAGAAAGGAAATAGTTCCTTCAGATAGAGAATAACCCCGTGAATAAAGCCAAAATCAGAAGGTGCTCTGGATGACAGCAGAGCTGAGGAATTTTCTACTCTCAGCCTTTCACCAGTGCCCAGCCTGACTGCCCTGCACCACCTCTCATCTGGGCACTGACTCAGAATTTTATTCTCCCCCTTGCTTGCCCAGGTGTATTTTGGTTTTGGACCAAAAATCCCAGAGTTCAGGCCCGTGCAGGTCACAGGGCATTGCTGTGCAGGGATGGTGCTGGAGCCCAGCAGCCCCACTGGTGTCACTGGTGTCACTGGGGTGAGTGGGGTTCTGGCTGGGAAATTCCCCCGTGGCTCCTGGGGACCTGCAGGGGATGGGGAATGTGTGCAGGGGAGGGAATGGGGCTGGGAAGGGGCTGGAGAATCTCTGAGGGGATGGGAAGGGGCTGGAGAATCCCTGAGGAGCTGGGAAGGGGCTGGAGAATCCCTGAGGGAGATGGGAAGGGGCTGGAGAATCCCTGAGGGGATGGGAAGGGGCTGGAGAATCCCTGAGGGAAATGGGAAGGGGCTGGAGAATCCCTGAGGGGATGGGAAGGGGCTGGAGAATCCCTGAGGAGATGGGAAGGGGCTGGAGAATCCCTGAGGGAAATGGGAAGGGGCTGGAGAATCCCTGAGGGGATGGGAAGGCTCAGGCTGGAGAAAAGGAGGCTCAGGGGGAATTTCTGGCTCTGCACAATCCCTGCCAGGAGGGGACACTGGGGGGATTTGGGATCTGGGAGCAGGAACAGGGACAGGAGCAGAGGGAGGGTTGCATCCAGTGTCATTTCAGTTTAGGGACAAACTGGGACACACCCAGGACTGGAAGAACACTTGGAATTCTGTGAGTGTTCCCTTGGACCTTGCTCGAAGCTGCTGTTCAAAACCAGAGAACTCACAATGGAAAGGTTTTCAGGAATATTAATTTTCCTCTTGCACACAATACAACTTCCTCTAGAACTAAGGATTTTTCCCAAACAGTGCACATCATGTTTTGTTCCAAATAACCACTTTGCAGTGTACATGATGTTTGGATTTGCTACAGAAATGAATTTCAGTACACTTGTGTTTGAAGTATTGACTGGAAGATGGACAGCTGACAAATCCAAAACAAATGTGATGTGTCAGAGCTGCAGGTGCCCCTTGGGCTGGCAAACCCCCATCCCCATAGCTGTCCCCTCCTCTCAGGGAGCTGTGCAGAGCCAGAAATGCCCCTGAGCCTCCTTTGCTCCACCTTGTGCTGAGGTTCACAGCCCAGGACCTCAACACCCATAATTATAGTGAAAGATGAGGTAGCACAACCTCTCTTGTGGGTAATTAAACACTTCCAACAACCATTTCACACTTGTGTTGTCACGGGAATGGTTTTGAACCAGGTGATCTGGAAGGCATTCCACTAAAGGCAGTCCAGAAATAAAAGAGTAAAAACTCCTGCTTAGAATGGTTTTGTCTTTTAGTAATGTTGGATCTGTTCTTTAGATCATTTATCCTCCTTCCTCTGATTACAGGGGTTACTTGGTGCATTGGCTCAGTGATGTGCTAGTGGGTGGCACTTAGAGGGGATAAATGAGACACAGAATTATTCCTTTGCTGAGTTTAGGGACTTGTGTTGGTTTGTTTTTTTTTATTGTTGTTAGTGTTTGGTTTTCATTTACCAGATTTCTGTGTCTGGTTTGCTGTGTGCTGCCTGTTGCTGTGATTGGAGCCCCTGGCTGTGTCAGGGCACAGCTGTTGGGTGAAGCCTTCAAAGGGTCCCTGATCGATCTGGGAGTGCAAACATCGATTTCCATGTCAGGGCTGCGAGCCTGGGCTGCAGCCAGCCCCTCCCAGGGTGGCTGATCTCAGCTGTCATTGCTCACAGCACATCACAGCACTGCCACATGCAGATGGGCTTGTGTGTGATTTCTGCTGCAGAATTGGCAGGTGCTCTCATGAAGATACTCTCAGGAAATGACTCAAATACAAAGATAAACAGTGCTTAGGGAATGCCTAATTAATAACTACAATCATAATATTTTGGTCTAAATATTAAAGGAAGCCTCGTTAAAGGAATGCAGAGGCAGTTTTTTAGGCTGGCTTGGCTGGGGGAAAGCTGAATTTGTCAGAGTGAGAAGTTCCTGGCTGTACTTAGGGAGAGTTCAAACACAAGGCAGTGTTTGTACATCAGTGCACTGATGCTTTTCACCCCCAGACAGAAATCCTGAGCAGTGCAGGGGGGCAGTGCAGGGCCCTGGCTGCTGGGATGTGGCTCCCCACTGATTTCTGAGCTGTGTTCTCCATGCCAAGCCTCACCCAGGCTGCATTTCCCCTTTATTGCTGCCCAGTGGCTGCAGGGTGAGGCTGGAGAGAGAGTGCTGCTCACATCCTCTGCTGGCCTGGGTGGCTCCTGCTGCTGCCTGACCCAGCCACTCTGGAGCTGCTGCTCCTCTCTCTGCTGTTCCCATTTCCAGCTTCAATCTCCTGTTATTGGCAAAATTCTCATTGCTCTGTGTTCGTTTGGCGCCGAGGAAAGCAGGATTCCCATCCTGACAATCATTTCTGGAATACTCCTCGTGCTTCTGGGCAGCAAATTCTGTTATTGCTGCTCATGACATCCCTCCTCAGGCCTGGCTGGAGACCAGAGCTCTTCCCTCCCAGTCATAACAGAGTCTGGGTTTAGCTCTTTCAGAGGCAGCATCCTCTGTGGAATCTCTGCCCTGAACCACTGCAGTCTGAGGAGAGCATTTCAGCTTGCCTGGCTAGATGAGCTTGGAAAAACCAGATCTGAATGTTGAGCTGGGTTATAAACACACCTGGCATAGCCAAAATCAGGGGTGGTGCCACTGCAGAGACTCTTCCTGGCTGGGATTTGCCCTCTGAGCATCCCAGGTGCCAGCTGGGTGGGGTGGGTGCTGGGTGCTGGGGGACAGGGGAGCAGCTGGGGCTGTGTCCAGAGCCCTGGGAGCCCTGGGCTACCAGCCTGGGCTGCTGTGAGCCAGGCTGCTCCAGAGCCCTGGGCTACCAGCCTGGACAGAGCTGGTCCTGGCTAGGAACGATCTGCTGCCTCCATCCCTGGATCAGGGATGATCTCCTGGCTCCATCCCTGGATCAGGGATGATCTCCTGCCTCCATCCCTGGTTCTGGGATGATCTCCTGGCCCCATCTCTGGCTCTGGAATGATCTCCTGGCTCCATCCCTGGCTCTGGGATGATCTCCTGGCTCCATACCCTGCTTAGATAAACACTGAATTTTCACTTTGGGATGTTTAATGTTGTTTTATAAAATCCAGGAGTTCTCAGTATTTCACAGAACCATGGAAAGGTTGGGTTGGAAGGACCCCAAATCCCCCCAGTGCCACCCCAGCCATGGCAGGGACACCTCCCACTGTCCCAGTGTCCAGCCTGGCCTTGGGCACTGCCAGGGATCCAGGGACAGCCACAGCAAACCTGGGAATTCCATCCCAGCTCCAGGGAACAATTCCTGCCCAATCCCACCCAAACCTCCCCTCCTTCAGCTCCCATTTCGTTTCTAGCATCCTTAGTGCAAAATTACAGCAATTAGAGCAGCTGGAGGTTCCCCTCTGTCCCAGCTGCCCCCCAGCTCCAGAGGATGAGCTTTAATTGCAAGGTCAGTTCATTAATGGCTCAGGATGTTCTCCTCAGACCTCTGGGATGCAAAGTGATTTTCAGGGACATTGTCAGAAATTGTCATGGGCTTCAGATGGAGGAGATAATTCTATTAGGATAATATATTTATTTCCTTGTTAATCACAGGCAATTTGCCATGGTTTTAATAACTATGGCTTGTCATTGCAGACCCAGGGAAGTAATGTAGAGGAACAGATAAGAACTTTATCTACTAATTCAATATATCCCATGCCTATTATCTCCTTTGTGGCAAGACTTGTGTAATGTGAAGTGTTACAGTGGGAACAGAAGATTCTATGAAGCCATTAGAATTAATTTCCATAAACAGCTTTGAACTGAGCTTTTTAGGGGAAAAAAATCCTGGAAGAACAGGGACAAAATATTTTCTGATCCAGGTTTCAACCAACATTTCTGAGTGGTCCCATAACAATAACAGTAAAAATATCAAAAATCGTAATAATACTAATACTAATACTAATACTAATACTAATACTAATACTAATACTAATACTAATACATACTAATACTAATACTAATAATAACAATAACTATAACTATAACTATAAATCTAAATCTAAATCTAAATCTAAATCTAAATATAAATACTATAACTATAACTATAACTATAACTACAAATAATATAAATATAAATATAAATATAAATATAAATATAAATATAAATATAAATATAAATATAAATATAAATATAAATATAACAATAGTAAAATAATGATAATGATAATGATAATGATAATAATAATAATAATAATAATAATAATAGTAGTAGTAGTATGCTACTTTCACTTGTGGTTTCTGTGAAGAGCTTTGTGTGCACTGACACACAACTGTCCCTCACTCTGCTGATCTCACAGGGAATTTCACACAAACACTCAGGGAGAGACAAAGGAACAGAGGAGAAAGAAGAGTTATCTGAAAGCAGCAATAGCAAAGTGTGGGTGCACAAGATTTCTTCATTTAGCACCAGGGAACCTGAGCCTTGATTTCAGTGCCCTTGGTATCCCCAGCAGCCTGGACAGCACCAGTTCAGGAATGTGCAGCTCCCTGCTGATGTTATCTCCATTTCAGCAGGTCCATGCTCCATGATTGGGGTTAATTTAGATGCTTCCTGTGTGAAGGACATTCTCCATCCCAGGCTACCGAATATTTCAGAAGTGCTCAGGTGAAACTTTGACCTTTTCTGCACCAGCCCAATGGGGAAGGGATGTGCAAAGCTGATTTCCAGCAGTGCCAAAGCAGAGATTCCTTCCAGAGCTGTCTCAGTGTGGGACAGGTCTCTGCTGCCAAAAATCCTCAAGGAGGGGCAGGAGGAGACCTTGGCCAGATCAGGGATCCAGGGGCAGCCACAGCAAATCTGGGAATTCCATCCCAGCCCTGCCCTCTGTGCCCTCCATCCCTATCCCAGGTCACAATGAGCTGCTCCTCTCCAGGTGAACATTTCCAGCCCTCCCAATCTCTCTTTTCTCCCAGCAGAGCTCCATCCTCCCTCATCCTCCCTGGCCTCTCTCCCAAAGTCTCTGGCCAGGAAGGTTTTGCTCCTTTGTGGGTCAGGGTGATTCCCTTCCCCTGGTGGGGAGCACTGCCTGTCAGGAATGGATTAAATCTGGAAAACAAAGGGGCAAAGTTAATTGAAAAGGAACGTGACAAATGAGCTTTTTAATGAGTTAGAAAGGCTTTCTCTCTTGCTATGTGAACAGAAAATAGAAGGAAAAAAACATAATTTGCATTTTTCCAATCAGGAGCGATAAAGGAGAATGCTGCAAGTACCTGAGGACAAACAGTGTCAGTTTTGGATTAGTGGGTGATGATACAATTGTTATTAGAACTGTGCTCTGTGGGGCTGCACGGCAGATTTTTAGCACAATATTCCTGCAGGTACTTTTATGCATATTGAACAGCAAAGAAAACACGGATTTTTTTTTTTCCCCCTTTTTTTTTTCCTTGTTCATAAAACCTCATTTTGCCCGGTGGTGTTCGGTGGCTGTTCCTGTGAGCAGCAAATATAATTATTTTGACTGCTATCACTGAGAAGCCACTAACAGGCTCGATTTGCATATGACACAGCACCCACTAGAAGTAATTTTGCATGTACTTATCAGACAATTAGGTGATTCCTGTGCTAAGCCAGGCCAATGTGAGGAGAATCAACTTTTAAATAATATTGAGGCAGTGAGCACCGTGCTGGTTGTTCCCCCAGCCCCAGTTCTGTGGAGTCTGAGGTGAAATGACTCCTGCAGGATTCCTCTCGCTCTGTTCAGTTTGCAGCCTGGCTCCTTCTCCCCCAGAACCCGCTCGGAATTCACCCAAACGTGCTTCTGGAATCAGAGCCTGGGAATGCAGGGCACGTAGCTCTGGTTTGCATATTTCTGTGAATAATGCAGCCAGCTCTTGATTACCATCCGTGCAGAGAGCAGAGCTAAATTTAGCAGCCTCCTCTGGAGGGCTGGGTGCCGAGGTGCCACCGAGCCCAGCTCCTCCTCAGCCCCTTCTCCTGCCCTGGAAACCACAAAACCTTCCCTTTCCACACCCCAGGAGTGCACCTGTGCTCAGCAGGGCCTTGCAGCTCCTCCAGGGGAAGAGCAGAGGGAGATCCCGTTAATTCATCCCCTGATGGCACTTGTGGGGACACTTTGGGGGTCTGGAGCAGACTGGGGATGAGCACTGGGGGATGAGCACTCCCTGGCACCACATCCTTGCTACCCCATCCCATAAATACCATAAATCCCATAAATCCCATAACTCCCATAATGCCCATCCCATAAATCCCATAAATCCCATCCCATCCTGTTATCCCATCCTGTTATCCCATCCTGTTATCCCATCCCATCCCATCCCATCCCATCCCATCCCATCCCATCCCATCCCATCCCATCCCATCCCATCCCATCCCATCCCATCCCATCCCATCCCATCCCATCCCGTTATCCCATCCCATCCCATCCCATCCCATCCCATCCCATCCCATCCCATCCCATCCCATCCCATCCCATCCCATCCCATCCCATCCCATCCCATCCCATCCCATCCCATCCCATCCCATCCCATCCCATCCCATTATCCCATCCCATTATCCCTTTATCCCACCCCAAGCCATTTCCCAGCTCTGCCCAGGGTCACAGGAGCAGGAACATCATTTCCCACGTCCCAGGTCTCTGTCAGTGCCTTTGAAAAATTCAGTGACTGGGCAGGTGGGAGCCTAAACTTTGCTTAGCATGAGCTGTCCTTGTGTCTGCTGTGCTCTGAAACCCTGGATGGCCCTTTAGGGGTGGAAAGCAGCACTCTGACCCTCCCCAGCTCCCACTGCAGCTCGAGTTCATCTCCCATTTCTGCTCTGGGTGGCACGGGGGACGTGCCCCATGCCAGGAGTCATTGCTCGTTTGTTAATGTGTGCCTGGCTCTGCTGTGAACAGCTCAGAATCCAAACCCAGGCCCCAGCTGCCACAAAGCCCTGGCTGAAGCTGCATTGCCCCTTGGAGCAGGTCCTGGCAGGGAATTGCACACAGGTCCAGCTTGGCTGTCCCCCCCCAGGTGCTCAGATATAGATGCAGCTGTACATCAGTGTGGGAGACCCATGAGTAATGATGGGAGAGTCCTGCTGCAGAGGGGTGAGTGGGTGGCCATTCTATTAATGCAATAAGATGTTGGCCCAGTGTGTAATTCGAGATGAATGAATCATTTGGAGTCCCCGTCCCGAGTGGAACCTTGGGCTCTGGTTCCACTCGACCTTTCAAATCCAGCTCTACCCCAGCACTCACTGTGCTCCTGGCACGGAGGCATGGCAGCAGAACACACCTCAGACATCAGGACTGCAAGTTTTCAAACACCACTGTCACGCTGCCAGCTTAGAGGCAAATTGGGAGCAGCTTCTTTTGGGAACACAAACCCACGTCAGCCCTCCTGGCATCGCTGTGGGGGCGTTGCTGCTCTGCAGCTCTGACTCAGCCTCTTGTTTGGGGATTCTGGCAGGTTTTGGTGACCCTGCTGCAGGCTCAGCTCTCCAGCAGGGGATGATTAGAGCAAACAAGGAACAGATCTACCAAAATTCCGGGTTCTCCAAGATCGCCTCCGAGTAAATCTAGAAATCTGTGTCTGAGATAGAAAACTGGGTTTGCTTTCTCTGGGCTGTGTTTGGATGTTCTTTATGAATTTGAATTCCATCTGCTGCGTTTTCAGACCTCTGCTCCTGCCATCCCATCCTGAGCTGCCACAGAGCAAGAGCTCTGTGTAAATCCATGATCCTGAGTAATCCATGATCCTGGGTGAATCCATGATCCTGAGTAATCCATTAACATGAGTAAATCCATGATCCTGAGTAATCCATTAACATGAGTAAATCCATGATCCTGAGTAAATCCATGATCCTGAGTAATCCATGATCCTGAGTAAATCTATGATCCTGACTAAAGCCTGAGTAAATCCATTATCATGAGTAATCCATTATCCTGAGTAATCCATGATCCTGACTAAAGCCATGATCCTGAGTAATCCATGATCCTGAGTAAATCCATTATCCAGAGTAAACCCATGATCCTGAGTAATCCATTAACATGAGTAAATCCATGATCCGGAGTAATCCATTATCATGAGTAATCCATTAGCCTGAGTAATCCATGATCCTGAGTAAATCCATGTTCCTGAATAATTGATGATCCTGAGTAATCCATGATCCTGACTAAAGCCATGATCCTGAGTAATCCATGATCCTGAATAAATCCATTATCTTGGGTAAATCCATGATCCTGAGTAAATCCATTATCCAGAGTAAATCCATTATCCTGAGTAAATCCATTATCCTGAGTAATCTGTGATTCTGAGTAAATCCATGTTCCTGAATAATTGATGATCCTGAGTAATCCATGATCCTGAGTAATCCATGGTCCTGGGTAAATCCATGATCCTGGGAGAGCTGCTCTGCCTGGGATGTGCCTTCCTGTGTTTTCCCTGGTTTTCCCTTGCCCTGCTGCTGCTGGGCTCTCTCAGGGTGAGCTGCAGATGTTCCTGCCCCACAAAACCTGGAAATGCAGCCCAGCCCTCTGAAGGAGACAGATGTGTACCATTATTTACTGAGAATAAAACATTGATGTACTGCCTCAAACAAACCTGTTACTCCACAAATCGAGCGGAGAACTCTGGAAATTAGCTGCTTTATTATAAAACAAGGTATTTAACCATTTATTACTTACAAATAATTAGGGAAACAAATTGCTCCTTAATCAGCTCAACTGCAAATACTTTTCAAAGTAATTTTTTTTTCTGCAACCAGAGCTTGAAGTGTGCACATTTGTCACATTCCCTCTCCCACGCTGTGGAAGAGTTTTCATTTCCTGGCTGCTCCCTGGGAAGGAATCGGGTGGTTTGAGCTCTGGTGGCAGCTGGACAGAGCCCAGGGCTGTGTCCTGCCCCAGCCCTGTGCAGTTTGTTTGGGTTCTGTGCTTCACAGCAAAGATTGACACAGAAATTCTCAGCATCACCAGTTAGAACTGCAGAGAGAAGAGTGAGAATGGAGCGATTTAGGGCTGAAAGCAAGGGCAGGGAAGGTCCTTCCTTGGCCAGGAGAGGAGGCTGAGCTGGACCTTGGCCCTGCAGGTCTCCCCCAAAGTGCCCAGCCCGTGCTGGGAGGTGCTGGTGGAGCAGGCAGGGGCACCAAGCCCATCACAGAACATCCAACCCAGCCACCCCAGCACTGGGCCCCGTGTCCCAGGTGCCACCTCCACAGGGCTGTGAAATCTCTCCAGGGATGGCACTCCAGCCTGGGCAGCTGTGCCACCACCCCTTTGGTGATGGAGTTTCCCCAAAACCGCCCTGCCCTCCCCTGCCCAGCCTGAGGCTGTTCCCTGAGGGACACTCCTGGATTCTCTGTGTCAGGGTGGATGTGGAACAAGACTCAGACACTCTGTAAATTATAAAAGCTGCAGCTGCAGTTTATTATAGGAGAGTCTGCAAGGAGCTGCCCTGGCACAGCCACATGCAGGTTAAAGAGATAAAAGGGGGAAAGAAAGAGAGAAGGGGGAGAGTAGAGAGAGAGAGTAAAGAGGGTAAAGAGGGGAAGAAGATAAGAGAAGTATTAGAGTTAAGAGGGGCAAGGGGAGGGAGAGGGAGTAATGGGATAAAAGGGTATTGGGGCAATGGAAGAGGGAGAGGAGAAGTGGGAGAAGGAAAGAAGAGCAAGGAGTAAAGAGAGGAGGAAGAGAGTGACTTCCCGTTTGTAACACAATAAATCCATTTCCATCATGAATATTCTGATCCCTAAGAACCAATCTAATACAAAATACTAATTCTATAGCATTTACATACAGCCTATAGGAATCCTTATATTAGCATAGTGTGTGACATTCTAAGCTCTAAGATCTGATCTTTGGGTGCGGGTCAGTCTTTTGTGTCTTTTGGCCTTGCCCTCTGGCCAAGAGCATTGTTTAATTAAGAGTGGATTAGCTTCAGGGGCCATCCTGTTGTGTACCTGGTTATTCAGTAACTAGGGCTTTCCTGTTCTACCTTCCCCAACAGTTCCCTCTGCTCCTGTCCCTGTTTCCTGGGGCAGTTCCCAATCCCCCTGCAGCTCCTTTGCCTTTTCCCCCTCTTTATAAATAACAATATGTTTGGCTTTAGTGACTCATTCTGCCCTGGTGCTTTCCTTTCCCCAGGGCTCTGTGGGTTTTCAGCCCAGGAAATCAGGAATGCCCCAGTGATCCCCACCCCTGTGTCTGGGGGATGGCTCAGTGTCTGTCCAAACTCCCATCAACACAGTCCTGCACGAGGAGTCTGTCATAACCTGCATGTCATCAGCACATTTTAATTGTCAGGGCTTTGAACAAAAGGCTTCTGAGCACAGACATATCTCAGGGTTGGATTTACAGCGAACAGCCTTAAATACTGTGTCTCAATTGAAAGAACATTTTAGTTTCAATGACAGATGAGCCCCTCAGGATTCACCTAAGCAGGAGGAGAGCAGGCCCCCAAGACTGTGGAATGTTAATTAAATGGATGCTTTTATACCACAACATGGTTACAACATGGTTAATTGTATAAATCAAAGATTTATTGAATGTCTATAATGGACAGAAATAAAACTTGATTTAAATTCACAGATTTGCAAGTGAAAAAAGATGGAGGAAGCTCAAAATTTGAACTTTTGAACTTTTTTTTTTTTTTTCTCTGCTGTTTTCTAGAACAGGAACAATACAAGGACCCTATTAATCTCAATCCCTAAAATTGTACCTGGTACAGAAAGAGAGGAAAAAGTAAATGGCAAAGAAATCAGGGTTTCTTGTCTGATGCCATGAATTCTTGGGTGGGTCTGCTGGAGATGGGGATGAGCACCAGGGACCCCAGAGCCCACGGGAGCATCCTGGGGATGCAGGAGCAGCTCCCACACCCCTGAGCCAGGAAAACTCTGCAAACACCCAAATTAAAAAATTAAACCCTGCTTTAGGCTGGCCCAAGAGGAAACAGGTGGAGTTATTGCAGAAACAAAACAAATGTTGGACCTTATCTTTATTTCTCTTTTGCAGAATTTCAAGGAAAGATGTAAATCAATGAAAGGGAAATTCTGAGCTTAAGAACTATTAACAAACCCCAACAAAACCCCCTGCAGCTTTCCCAAGCTTATTTCTCAGTAATCCATTTTTGAATCAATTGTTGACCCTTGTCAACAAGATGTTTTTACATCTGGGCTTAAACATTTCCTCTGCCTGAGGTGTGTGAGTGCATTTCTGCATCTCCTACATCTCTGCATCCCCCAAAAAGGGGGAGCCTGGGGGGGATTTGGGCTCTGCCACCCTCCCAGTGAGGATGCTGAGGCCCTGGCACAGGAGCCCAGGTTTGCTGTGGCTGCCCCTGGACCCCTGGCAGTGCCCAGGCCAGGCTGGAATTGGGGCTGGAGCACTGGGACAGTGGGAGGTGTCAGTGAGGGTCAGCCCAGAGGGGCACAAACAGCTTTGCTCCAAGGTTTGAGGATTTCCAGCACAGAATTCCCAGAACTGGTGAGCCCAGGTGAGAAAAATACAGCAGGGATCTCCTGCAGCCACCCAGGAGGCACAAAATGGACATTGGGAGTGTGGGATGGAGAATGTGCAGGGCAGGGAATGGGGCTGGGAAGGGGCTGGAGAATCCCTGAGGGGATGGGAAGGGGCTGGAGAATCCCTGAGGGGCTGGGGAGGGGCTGGAGAATCCCTGAGGAGCTGGGAAGGGGCTGGAGAATCCCTGAGGGAAATGGGAAGGGGCTGGAGAATCCCTGAGGGAAATGGGAAGGGGCTGGAGAATCCCTGAGGGGATGGAAAGGGGCTGGAGAATCCCTGAGGAGCTGGGAAGGCTCAGGCTGGAGAAAAGGAGGCTCAGGGGGAATTTCTGGCTCTGCACAATCCCTGCCAGGAGGGGACACTGGGGGGATTTGGGATCTGGGAACAGGAACAGGGACAGGAGCAGAGGGAACAGCTCAGGCTGGGCAGGGCAGGCTCAGGGTGGATTTTGGGAATAATTTCCCCATGGAAAGGGAGCTCAGGGAAGTGCCCAGGCAGGGTTGGATCCCATCCCTGGGGGATTTCACAGCCCTGGGGACAGGGTCAGTGCTGGGGTGGAATCAGAGTCAGAGGTTTTATGTCAGAGGAAATCTGGAGAGCAGAGCACCCCAGGACACTCTCTAATGAAAGGGAAGTGGTTCTGCTAATTCCTGCAGTGTGTATAACTAAATTCTTGCAGCATCTGCCATCATTGCTGGCACTTGGCTGCCTGTGGAGGAAAATATTAAAATATAAACTTTGACCATTCCTCAGCAGAGGAAAGGGAAAACATGAAAAATCTGTATGAAGAACTTGGTTTTTGGATTGTAAATGAAAATATTTTTGTTGAGATACAACGAGCCTTTTGGCAGGTTAAACAGGAATATGTACAATACATCCATTTGCTTGCACATGGACACACAAACAATAAAGTTCATTTATTTGCTGCAGCTACTGAAGGCAATATCCCTCCAATCTGCCAGCTCAGCTCCAGGACACTCCTGCTGGGCTGGAACCACAGCCAGGGACATCCCAGGGACTCCTCTTGCCCCAGGTGAAATTAACTCGGGGGTACCCAGGTGGGGAAAATGCCAAACCTTTTATTTATTTAAAATAATTAATTATAATATTAAAACTTGTGATTTCATCCTGGCTTTGCTCTCATTTCAAACACCACTCAGAAGCTCTTTCAGCTCCTCTCAGCTGTGTTGGTGAATTTGGGAGTTGGGGTTTTTGCATCCTCTATCTGCAATAAAAGCTCCCCCACCCCCAGAGCTCCTTTAAACCTCTCTGAAGTGAAGGCAGGAAGGAAAATCTGCACTGAGGGAAATGGAGGCTTGATGCAAATTTATTTTACATTCTAGCACCATTCCCACTAATGATTATGACACTATTTTTCTTTCAGGGAGATAAATCTTAACTGATACATAAATATCTCCCTTTTTTCCTGTCCTTTGTGGGGTAATTTTTATTCACAGTCACCAGACTTGCTGTTGTTGCTATGCCACGAGTTTTAGTCCTGTCTCAGCTTTTTAACTCTCTGGATTTTGCCAGCCACCAAATTTATTGCAGCAGCACTGTCCCTGTGCCCAGGTGCCACATCCACCATTTCTGAGCATTTCCAGGGATGGGGACTCCACCCCAGTTTGTTCCAGTGCTTCACAACCTTTCCATGATTTTTTCCCCTGACACACAGGGGGTTTGCAGCTTTTCACCACCAGAATAAATAAAACACCTAAAGCATTTCCTCTGCCTCCCAGACAAATGCCACAGTTAAACCAAGGGCACAGATACCTGCAGAGTGTTGAGGGAAACAATCCCAATTTTTATTTTATTCAACAGTTTAAATGGAATGAAATCTCTCCAGACTAAATGCGTGGCAGATGGGGGTTGAGCCCAGCCTGGTGTGAGCAGAGTGCAGCTGTGCCCCAGCCCCTGCCTGTGCCAGGGGAGCAGCCCTGACAGCCTGAGGAGTGCCCCCAGCCCTGCTCTGATGCATTCCCAGCGCTGGGGAGGAGCTGCTCGGGGCTCCTGGAAGGTTTTATGGCAGAGTTTAGTGCCTGTCATTAAGGCAATAGAAAGTTCTGCCCCTTCTTCCATAGGTTAAGGATATCTTGCCATTACCCAGCTGCATTTTCATTGCTTTGATGGCATTTTCAACACACCTGGCAGCAGCAGAGGAGTTTTGCTTTCCTGGCAAAGATGAAATGCTGAGTGTGAATATCAGTTTAAGTGATAACAGAAACAGCTGAAGCAGCTTTGGAATCAGGATCCCAGCCTGGTTTGGGATGGAAGTGATCCCAAATCCCCCCCAGTGCCACCCCTGCCATGGCAGGGACACCTCCCACTGTCCCAGTGTCCAGCCTGGCCTTGGGCACTGCCAGGGATCCAGAGGCAGCCACAGCAAACCTGGGAATTCCATCCCAGCTCCAGGGAACAATTCCTGCCCAATCCCACCCAGCCCTGCCCCCTGGGCAGCCATCCCCCTTGTCCCTCGATGTTCTCTGCAGCAGGGGCAGCCACAGCTGGGGATGCTCTGCAGAGCACAAGGACAGGTCACAGACAGGATGGATTGCTGAGAAATTCATTGGCCTGATGCTGTCCCTGTGCCCTGCTCTCCCTGTGCCCTGCTCTCCCTGGGGGGGCACTGCTGGTGCTGGGGATGGAAAAGCTGGAAAAGCTGGAAAAGCTGGAAAAAGCTGGAAAATCTAGAGAAAGCTGGAAAAAGCTGGAAAAGCTGGAAAAAGCTGGAAAAGCTGGAAAAACTGGAAAGGCTGGGAAAGCTGGGAAAGCTGGAAAAATCTGGAAAAAGCTGGAAAAAGCTGGAGAAGTTGGATTAGCTGGAAAAACTGGAAAAGATGGAAAAGCTGGGAAAGCTGAAAAGCAAACTGGAAAAGCTGGGAAAAGCTGGAAAAGCTGGAAAAGCTGGAAAAACTGGAAAAACTGGAAAAGATGGAAAAGCTGAAAAAACTGGAAAAGATGGAAAAGTTGGAAAAGCTGGGAAAGCTGAAAGGCAAACTGGAAAAGCTGGAAAAGCTGAAAAGCTGGAAAAGCTGGAAAAGCTGGAAAAACTGGAAAAGATGGAAAAGTTGGAAAAGCTGGGAAAGCTGGAAAAGCTGAAAAGCTGGAAAAGCTGGGAAAGGTGGAAAAGCTGAAAAGCAAGCTGGAAAAGCTGGAAAAGCTGGGAAAGGTGAAAAGCTGAAAAGCTGGAAAAGCTGAAAAGCTGAAAAGCAAACCTGCTCCATGCACAGAGCTCCTTCCAGCCTTCTGCTCTCCTCCTGTTCCACCAAGGAAATTCCCTGGAATTGGAACCTTCCAGGGACTGGCGAGATCCTCCCTGGGGTTTCTTGCCCTGCTCTCCCCCAGGGCTCACTCTCTCCTGGGACAGAGGGATGAGGGTTTTTCCCTCTCCAGGGTGGAAATGCTGCTTTTCCCCCAGCACAGCACGTTTTGTTATTCCAGGGATATTCTCTGCTCTGTCCAGTGTGCACGGGTTTTTTAACCTCACCTGCAGTTTTAGGAACAGGATGTTATTCTCCCTAAAATCTCAAACAGGGGTAATGCAGAATCAATCTTCAGAATTGAAATGGGGGCTCTGCCCTGGAGCAGCACTCCGGGATCACCAGAAATTCCCTGCAGAATGTTCTGCAGGGATCACTGCTCCCCAGAGGTCAGGCTGTGTCTCAGAGAGCCCTGAAGGGGAAAGAATCCAATTAATAATGGGAGTTTTGTGTTTAATATGGGAGTTTTGTGTTTAATAGGGGGGTTTTGTGTTTAATATGGGAGTTTTGTGTTTAATATGGGAGTTTTGTGTTTAATATGGGAGTTTTGTGTTTAATATGGGGGTTTTGTGTTTAATGGGTGAGTTTTGTGTTTAATATGGGGGTTTTGTGTTTAATGGGTGAGTTTTGTATCAGCCTGTGCTCAACCACAAAAATCAACTTGTTTCCAAGAGCCATAAGTGCACATCATCCACCCAGGTGAGAGCCAGAGGCACTTTTGGGAACTGGGAATGGGGCTGGGAACTGGGAACAGAGCTAGGAGCAGGGCTGGGAATGGGAGCAGAGATGGGAACTGTGACTGGGAATGGGGCTGGGAACTGGGAATGGGGCTGGGCAGGGACTGGGATGAACTGGAACAGGGCTGGGCAGGGACTGGGATGAACTGGGAACTGGGAATGGGGCTGGGCAGGGACTGGGATGAACTGGAACAGGGCTGGGCAGGGACTGGGATGAGCTGGGAACTGGAACAGGGCTGGGCAGGGACTGGGATGAGCTGGGAACTGGAACAGGGCTGGGCAGGGACTGGGATGAACTGGAACAGGGCTGGGCAGGGACTGGGATGAGCTGGGACAGGGCTGGGCAGGGACTGGGATGAGCTGGGACAGGGCTGGGCAGGGACTGGGATGAACTGGGACAGGGCTGGGCAGGGACTGGGATGAACTGGGACAGGGCTGGGCAGGGACTGGGATGAGCTGGGACAGGGCTGGGCAGGGACTGGGATGAGCTGGGAACTGGGAATGGGGCTGGGCAGGGACTGGGATGAGCTGGGACAGAGCTGAGCTGGGCAGGGACTGGGATGAACTGGGACAGGGCTGGGCAGGGACTGGGATGAGCTGGGACAGGGTGTGCCCCAGGCCAGCCCTGCCCTGTCCCTCCCAGGGTCACTGTCACTCCCAGCTGGGAGCAGGAGCAGGGAGGGGGAAGGAGCCCCGAGGGGTTTGTGTGATTTTGGGGTTTGTGTGATTTTGGGGTTTGTGTGATTTTGGGGTTTTTGGCCCCTCTGCAGCATCCCCAGCACCAGCCCAGCCTGCTCTGAGCCTTTCCTGTGCTTTTACAGCCTGGCAGTTCCAGGCAAGCACTTGCAGTTTACTGCTGACTTTATTGGGAGATTTTGTTTCTCCTTGAAGTCACCCAGCATTCTTTTCTTGTCTTTATTTTTTTTTTCTTTTTTCCCCCTGCAATTTTGCTTTTCATTTACCCTTGGATAGAAGAGATTTCCAGAGCCAGGAAGATCCCAGGGCCCAGCAGGCTGATCTGGAGAGCTGCACAAGTTCTGGATGGGTGTGTTGACATTAAATATTGGGGCTGGGAAGGAGAAGAAAGGGAATTCCACCTCCCAGCAGCTCGTCCCCCCTCTCTGCTCACTGATTTCTGAGGCAGTTGCTTTTCTACCTGCCCCACATTCCTATTTCCAGCCTGAGGAATGCAGCTCCTTTAGTAAATTGAGAAAAGTGGGGGCAACTGAACTTTTATTTTCAGTTAGGGAATGATTCACTGGATCTCCTTGCCCCTTTAACAATGATAACAATAATTGTTGTGTGAGCACAAACCCTGACTGCTGGGAGCTCTGGGTGTTTAGAACACGTGGAATTCACAGATTTGGAGAAGTAATTGTAGTCTTGGGGCCAAAAATATCTTTCCCAACTTTAATTCTACTCTGAGGGCCCAAATGTGTTTCTGATCAGATTCCCAAAAAGTGCAGGTCCCAGCCTGGCACAGCTCCACTGCCCAAACTGAGAGCAGCAGCTCTGAGCTGTGAGCAGTGCTGGGGAACCTCAGCTCTGCACAACAAAATGCCACCAAAAAGTCAATTCAGAGCCTGTGCTGGTCTGGGCAGACACAAATGAGACGTGCCTGGGGCTCTATTGCTGCAGATCTAGGGCAGAGCACAGGGAAAGGATCTCTGTGGCCTCAGGGCTCTGGGAGCAGAGGTTTTATCTGCAGAGGGTTTTATCTGCAGAGGGTTTTACCTGCAGCCATCAAGGGGAAAGCCCTTCCACCTGCTCTGTGCCTTTGGGGTCACTGCATCACAAAAAAAAATACACCCAGGCCAGAAGACAATGTGGATAGAGCCTGCTGTCTGTGATTTATTGTTTTAATTAAAAGCTTTTTAAGCTTTAATTAAAAAGGTACATCAGCACTCGGTATTCAAGAGAAATGCCTTTGTGTTTAGGTCAATTGAATAACGTGAAATATAATGAGATACATATTTCTAGTCTGGAGTTTCACGTGGAAAAAAGCAATATACATAATTAAAAGTAAATCCAAACTGATAGAAGGGAGCTGCTGGCAGGTGGAATAAAAGGTTTGCTTTAGATTAACACCAGTAACGAGGATTTTTTATATTTTTTTATTTGCTCCCTGTGAGATCCCTTAAAAACCCTGTGGTACAAATGGAGTGGAGTCCAGGATGAGCATCCCTGGCAGTGCTGAGGAGGAGCAGGTTGTTACTGCTGATCCCCATGGTGCTGGGACATGGAAATTGGGATTTTTCTGCCCTGGGAAGCCCCTGGAGTGGTGGGTCCCTGCCCAGGGCATGGGGGAGGTTTGAGGTCCCTCCAAACCAGCCCAGATGGGATTCCAGGACTCCATGGAGCTGCTGCAATGCCTTTAATTTGAGTTTTTATGTTTCCCATATATTTATATATTTATATTTTTATATATAATATATATAATATATTATATATGTAACTTATATATTATATATTTATATATTTATATTTTCCATATATTTATATATATAAATATATATTTATATATTGCCCTGCATTAATTCATAACTCTGAGCTCCACACAAAGTGTCCCAAGTTCTCCTCCCAGCTCAGTCTCACAACAATCCTTTCCCAGCCCAGAACCAAGGACACGCTGCAGCTCCAGCCCCAAAAATGCAACCAGAGAGAATTGGGGAGAGAATCTGGGAGGGTGGGACTGCAGAGCCTGGAGCTGGGGCTGGGCAGTGACCCCAGTGTGGGATGGACCCAAACTGATCAAAGGGTGAAACTCCTGACTGGGATCCACCCTGGGCTCTGCACTGCCCAAGGTGGATCCTTTTGGGAGGAATATTGGATTTGTCTTTACAAACAGCTGTGGGGCTGCTGGTGGATCAAACCAGCACTGAGAGAGAACAGAAACAATGGGAGGGATCCCACTGATTGATGAATGGAAAAAGAGATTTGCCTTTACACACAAACTGCAGGTTTGCTGAGAAATGAAATTGGATATTGGAAGATGAAAGAAGCAATGGGGGAAAACCATGAATTCTGTAAGAATTAAAAATGAAAAGGGAGGGTTGTGCATTAGAGGGAATCTCAGGTGTCAGGGTTTGGGCAGTCTGAGCCTCTCAGGTACCTCAGCAATGGGGACAGAGAGAGGGAAATTGGGATAAAAGGAGGTGAGTCCTCCAAAAACCTGAGAGACCCCAGGGGATGCCCCATGGCCTCTCCTTTATTGGAATAAAGCACAAGGACTCCTCTGCCTCCCTTTGGACACAAACTGCTCCTGGTGGATTCATTTTCCTGACTTTTGAAGGGATTTAATAAACCCCTGCTTTACTCCCTTTCCCTGCCCAGCCCTGAGGGGTGCCCTGTGTGCTGCCCCCAAATCCAGGGGGTTCCCTGGGATCCAGCCCTTGGTGCCTCCCATTCCCACTGGGAACCTCCCTGCACCCCAAAGCCACCAGCAGCCTTTGGAGCAGAGTTCTGAGCTGGGATTCACCCACAGGGGAACACAAAATCACCCCAAATCTCTGATTCCTGCCCTGTGACCCACCTTCCTCCAGAGCCACCAGCAATTTCCAGCTTCTGTTGATTTAGAGGAGGAAAACCTTTCAGTAAAGGTGTGGGCACAGCAAATAGAAACCATTTCTCATCCTGGTCCTTTCCTTCACCAGAGCCCAACCTTATAAAGTTCTATGAAGGAATCTATCAATTCCCTAAGAACAAAAGATTTTGATGCCTTTAGAAAACTCTGAAAACATACAGAAAAAAAAAAGGTTACATTTTCTTCAAAAGGGTAAGATTTCATCATTTTTCTTTAGTTTTTGAAGTCACAAATACCATGGGTAGAGTTTTCTGTGGTTTTAGTGGTCCAAGGTTCTTATGGCCTTTATAAATCAGGTTTATAGAATAAGTCAGAAGTTAGAGGAAGCTGAGGGAAAATTATTTCTAATCCCTCTTAATTTGTTATTTTCTTCTATTAAAACATTTTTTTCAGGAGGGCATCATTACATGTCACCACTGTAAATAGAAGTGCTAAATGGAATTGTGAAGATTTGTTTTCACATATTTTGACTCATTTTGGTTTTATTGAAATCAACACTCAAATACTGCAGGTAAATGGAGAGATTTCATCCCAAACCAGGTTTTCCCAAAATTCTCCTGATGCCAAGGTCACTGCCCAGGGAAAGCTTTAGACATTGCACTGATTATTTTATTTAATTCTTGATTTCCTCGTTGTGCTCCAAGAGCCACAAGCACAGTGCCTAGAACACAATTCCCATCTGCATGTTTCATTTAGGAGGCCAAATCCAGAGATTTTCCCTGTGCTTAATGTGAAAATCCCTCCCTGGGCAGCCAAATTCTGCTGTCCCTTGGTAGGAAAACACCTGAGAGTGGGGCAGTGTCCCCAGGTGCAGGAAATGCAGAATTAAAGCAATATTTAAAGGAGGAGGATGTGTTTTGTGGGGTTTTGGAGGGTTTGGCTCCTTCCCTGCTGTGCTGGAGCCCCTGGCTGGCCTGAGCAGCACAGGTATGTTTATCTTCCTTCACAAATCTGAGTGTTTAAAAGCAAATTGTTGGGGAATTGGAAGCTTTTGTTTTTGTTGGTTTTTTTTGTTTGTTTGTTTGTTTGGTTTTTTTATTGTGTTTTTTTTTTAATTATTTTTGTTTGCTGTTTTTGTTGGTTTTTTTTTGTAATTTTATTTTATTTTATATTATTTTATTTTAGGTTTTGGTTTGGGTTTTTTGCTTGTTTCTTTTGCTTGTTTCTTTTGCTTGTTTCTTTTTTTTTTGTTTGTTTGTTTTTTTGTTTTTTTTTTTGTTTTTTTTTTTGGGTTTTTTTGTTTGTTTTTTTTTTTTTTTTTTTTTGTTTTTTTTGGGGGGGGGTGTTTGTTTGTTTTTTTTTTTTTTTTATTTTTTTCTCTTACAAAACCCTTGAAAACGCTCCTGAGCACACCTGGCTCAGGTGTGTGGGTGGCTGGAGCTCCACGACCTCAGTGTGGCAGAGCTGGGGCTGTGCTCTGGGCTGGGGGGCTCCTGCAGGAAGGAGGGGAAGGACTTTGATGTGCAGAACTGGGCTGGAAAAGGGAAAAACCCCTGTGGGAGCTGCAGCAATGCTGGCAGGGCAGGAGCCTGTGCAGGCTGCAGGAACCCCCAGATTCCCAGGAATTCCCGGATTCCCAGGAATTCCCGGATTCCCAGGAACCCCCAGGTCCCGGCAGTGCCCAGGGACACACGCAGCCGATTCTTGCACCTCGGCGGGTTTTGGCTGCAGAGCTCCCCTTGCCATTCCTGCCCCCCAGCCCTCTCTCCAGTCCGTGTTTATTTTCTTTGCAGCCTTTTCCTCCCCTCTCACCCCTTTTGAGGTTTCATTTCCTTGCAGATTATCTGGCTACAGCCAACGGTGGAATTAACATCTCTTTATTCCCTGTTAATTGCCACTTGACCAGCTACTCCACAATTACACTGTGAAGCTGCATAATGAAGGAATCCACGATTGAGGTTTTTTTTTTTTTCTAATTTAAAATCAAACCAGTTTTTTCTTATTTGTATTAAAGAGCTTCACAGGAGCCAAGCAGAGCCCTGGAAAGGCTGAGCTGGGGGAAGTGTTGGGTTCCCCTTCCCCTCCAGCTGCTCTTTATAACTTATTTTAGCTTTATTTGTCATTTGTGTGTCTGGCATTGCCTGTTCCTGTTGGGAGCTCTGCTGGTTTTTGGGTGATTTCTGTGTTCTCTCCCATCCCCTGGGTGCTCCTGCTCAGGGAATTCCTCCTGCCCTCCCATCCAGCTCCTGGGGCCCCTCTTGTCCTTGCTCACATTTCTGCAGATTTAAAGTGACTGCACAGGCTCAGCAATCCGTTCCTGTCCAGAGGGAAGTCAAGTCGATTTGCCTCTTCTCACAAAGTGCCTGGCACACAGAAAAACCCATCTAACAGCCGTGGAGAGATGCAGTGATTTTTCTGAGGTCTTGTTCAGCACTGCAGAAATGCTCCGTGTGCAGGTGCCTCTCAGTGCAGTTATTGTTGGACATTAACCTTGCCAGGTTGTGTTCAGGGTGCTGCTGAGGGTCCCACAGCTGTCCCAGCTCTCAGCTGCCCCCAGACAGGCTCTGTGCTTTGTCAGTGAGCTGCATCCCTGCCCTCGCCTTTCCCAGCCAGCTCACACTGGGTTTTGTGCCTCTCTCCTTGTCCCCGTGCCTGGCCAGGCTGTTGGTGTCCAGCTGATCACCAAACAACATTTGCTCTGTGGTGGAAGAGTTTCCAGTCTGTCTGCTCCTCACTTCTCATCTGTGTCAGCACAAATTGCAAGAGTGCCAGGGACAGGATCTGCTTCTCTTTCTGTGCTGGTGGAAGTGGGGAAGGGGCATCTCTGTATTCTCTGCTCTCCCCTCTGCAGTCAAGGCAAGGAAGGGATCTCTTCCTTCCTTTGAAATCCCATTTTCCTCCAATTGCTGCAGCTGAAAGCCTGAACTGCAGGGATGGAGCAGCAGAGGGAGAAAAGAGGAATTCCAGAATGCCTGGGGTGCCCTGATCAGGACAGGAGCCAGGAAACCTCCTGTGCCTGGAGGGCTGAAAACCCCTGGAGCCCTCACCGAGCCAAGGGCAGGACAAGCAGTGGGTTTGTGCCGGCTGGGCTGGGCTGGGGGCTCCTCACTAGGGCAAAACCATCAGAAAAGGGAACCTGTGCTGGGCTGGGGGCTTCTCATTAGTGCAGAACCATCAGAAAAGGGAACCTGGAGATGGGAAAAGCAGGGGAGGTCAGTGCCCTCAGCTCCAGAGGGAGCTGGAATTGAGGGGCTGCACACCAGGAAATGTCAGCAATCTTGGTTAAAAGCCATTATTTAATTCAGGACTGCTCATTTATAAATATTTTTATTTATATATATTTTATTTATATATATTTTTATTTATATATATTTTATTTATATATATTTTTATTTATATATATTTTATATTATTACATTATTATTAATATTTCATTTATATTTTTATTTCTAACTTTTTATTTATAAATTTTATTTTTATTATTTTAATTATTTTATTTTTTTATTTTATCTTTATTTTTAATTTTAATTTTTAAATTTTTTTTTCATTTTAATTTTTAATTTATTTTTATGTTTTGTAAGAACTTAGCCAGCAGGAGATGAGGAGAGCTGGCAGGGCTTGTCTGAGCAGCCATCCTCAGCCTGGAGCTGCCTGGGCAGGGCTCTGGCCAGGCCACACCTGAGCTCAGGTGAGTGGCTGGGGATCCCACATGGGCCGTGTCCCGCCCTCCCTGCAGGGGACTCCCGGTGCTTCTCCCCGTGCTGGGACAGTGCCCCACTTGTCTGTGCCAGCTGGGCACGGGAACCCCATCCCTGCTCCGCAGGGCACCCGGTGAGGCCGGGGCAGCTGTCCCTGCAGCAGGGGGGTCACAGCTGGTTTCATCTGAGCTCAGGCCCCAGGGGCTGCAGGGCCAATACCTGCTGGGAAGGATGAGACAGAGAAATCTTGCAAATATGAATGCCCAGAGTCTGAAACCATGAACGAGATTGGAATGAAAGCCACGTTTGAGATGCCAAGCCTCAGTTACTGAATTGCCATGAAACAATGGGATGGCCCTGAAGGTAATTAATCCCCTCTTGATTGAACAATGCCCTCGGCCAGAGAGCAACTCCAAAGGGCACAAAGGACTTGCCAGGGTCCAAAGATCAGATCTTAGAGTTTAAAATGGAACACACTGTGCTAATATAAGGATTGCTATAGGCTGTGTGTAAATGCTATAGAATTTGTATCTTGTGTTAGATTGGTTCTTGGAAATTAGAATATTCACCATGGAAGAAGATTTATTGTATTGCAAACGGGAAATCGCTCTCTTACTCCTCTTCCTCTCTTCTCCCTCTTCTCTCTCTCTCTCCTTTATCTCTCTCTCCTGCTCTGGGCTGTGCAGCCCCTATCAGGCTCTTTTATAACAAACTGCCACTGCAACCTTCAGCTTCAACAGAGAGTTTGAGTTTTGTCCCACACCATCCAGCCCGACACAAAGACTCCCAAAAACTCCCTCAAATCCCAGCAGATTTCAGAGCAGAATCACAGGGGGGCTCCAGGCAGGTTGCAGAAGGTGGGATGAGGGATTTTGGCAGCCAGGACTGGAGTGGGGCAGTGATCCTGTTTCTCCTGCCCCTCTTCACCTCCATCCTTCCCACCAAACCCTGTGCCCACACCTGAGGGACAATTTGCACATGCAGTCCTTGTTATGCAAGTGTTATCAGCAGCTGTTTGGTGTTTTAGTGGCTGTGTCTCAAATCCTGCCAGTGTCACCCAGCTGCTCCCCTGCTCTGCCTTTGTTCCATCCCTGACCCATCAGGTGTCTGTCTGCCTCTCCCAAATCACCCTCCCCATCCCTCAGGCTCTTTCCCCTTCCTTTATTTAATTTCTGACCCATCAGGTGTCCTGTCTGCCTCTCCCAAATCACCCTCCCCATCCCTCAGGCTCTTTCCCCTTCCTCTGCCTTTATTCCATCCCTGACCCATCAGGTGTCCTGTCTGCCTTTCCCTCCTCGCCCTCTCTGCCACCCCTCAGGCTCTTTCCCCTTCCTTTATTTAATTTCTGATCCCTCAGGTGTCCTGTCTGCCTTTCCCTCCTCACCCTCTCTGCCACCCCTCAGGCTCTTTCCCCTTCCTCTGCCCCTCTCCCTGTTGCTCTCCCTGCTCCTGCCTCTCCCACACTCCCAGGATCCATTCCAGAGCCGTCTTTGCTCACATTTTCCATCCTCCAAGAATCCAGACAGGTTTATGAACCAAGCTGAGGCAGTTCCAGCTGCTGCAGAGCCCATCCCAGGGAGCAGCTCCTGCAGCCCCTGTCTGGGGCTGGGTCTGTGCTGCTGAATTCTGCAGGTGACATTTGGGGAGGTGAGAAACTGTTCCAGGTGCCTCTGATCCTGCAGTGAAATCACAGGTACAATTACTGATACAATCACTTCTACTACAGCCTGACATTTATTGTTTCCTGCTCCTGGGCCACCCTCAGTTTACATAATTTTATTTAAAAAAACAACCCTAATGTGGATTCACTGGAAGTGCATTTTGCAGACTGGAGGCCAAAATGTCATTGCAGCCTCCCTGCTCTTCCCTAACAATCCTTGTGTTCCCTCCACTTCTGTGTCAGCTTTCTCAGGCAAAATTTAATTTTTTTCTGTGTGTCCAGGTGTCTGCAGCCCTGCTGAGGGTTTGGGTGGGTGCAGGTCCTGGGCAGAGGGAAAGGCCCCTGTTCAATGTTCCATCCTTGGCTGTGTGCAGCACAGGATTTCCCATTTTCTGCCACCAAAATCTCTCCTGCATCCCCCTGCACTCACTCTACTCCCTTCTTTTAGCCTGTTATTTTATTTTATTTTACCCTGGAGTATGTGCCCCCTCTGTGTCCTTTCAGCTGCAGACTGGAGCAGTGAGAGTTAAAATCAGCTTCATCCATCAGTTCCTGGAAAGCACTTTGGGTTAACACCAAACTCTTACTCTTTCCTGTAGGAGGGTTTTAAATGTGCTTGTTTTTCAGGAACAGACTTTAGAGGAGCAGCAGAGAAAATACTCTGAGCTATGACTAAGAGCCAGTGATCACCAGGGTAATCTCCATCTGGCTTGCAAAATAATCATACTCAGATAAATCCCAGCCTGGTTTGGGCTGGGAAAGGACCTTAAATCCCCCCCAGTGCCCCCCCTGCCATGGCAGGGACACCTTCACTGTCCCAGGTCTCCAACCCCAGTGTCCAGCCTGGCCTTGGGCTCTGAATAATATCTGTAATTCAGTAATGTCTCAATTCACCTCTGCTTTTCAAAGATGAAAAAAGCTTTTATTTAAACTGTTATAATCCTTAAAGTGTGCCCATAAGTTAATAAAGTCCTCAATAATAGTTGTAAAAAAGCTGTTAGTTAAAAATAAATTACATAGTAATCAGATTTCCATTCTCCCAGCAGCTGACCACTATTACATATATTATATAATTATTACATATATATTATATTATTATTACATATATATTACATATATATATTATTATTACATATATTATTATAGATATTATTATTACATATATATTATTATTACATATATATATTTCACATATATATTTTTTTTACATACTTTCCTTTTCCCACTCACTGCACTGTTCAGTGCTGTGGTGCCTGTTCCTGGAGAGCAGCAGCTTTTCCACAGGCAAGGCCAGGCTGATAAAACCCAGGGATTTTATCTGTTTGTGCACAATACAACTGTGTGAGCACACAGCTGCTGTGTCAGCCCAAACCACACTCTGAGTGCTCCCTTCTTGCTCAGACAGGCTCTGGGGTGGCACATCAGGGACTTTGGGGTTTATTGTGCACCTGTGTGATAGTGGGGGAAAAAAAGTAAAGGTGTGGAATAATGTGTAAAAACCCCACCCCAAACCAACCAGGCAAATAAAACCTCAAAGGAGATTTTTCTCTTTTGAGAAAATAAAACCTAAAATAAAAAAAATAAAAAAAGAAAAGAGGTTTTCAGCTGCAGGAAGCAGAGTTTAAGTGGAAGTTGTCAGTTGTCCCAGCTTTGGCAGGTCCCAGGGCACCCAGTGATGCAGGTGGGGAAAATCAGTGTGCCACAGCCCTGAGCAGGGGCTGGCAGGGAGGAGATGGGGCTGGTGCTGAAATCCAGGGGCAATCCCAGCTCATGGGGGGCAGGTGAGCTGTGAGTTATGGCATTGCTCTGCAGGGACAGGGCACAGGGCCCTTCAGAGCAGGGCTCAGCAAAGCAGTGAGAGAGGAGCTAAGAGGGGCTGTTAAAGCATTTCCTCTCCTGCCTTTTTATGTTGTTTTTATTTATTTTTTTTTGTTTGTTTTCTTTTTTTTTTAATTTTTTTTTAAATTTTTTTATTTTTTTTCCCATTTTCAGCCTGCTGAGTGCTTTTGTCAGGGATGTGCTGGGTGTGCCTGTCCCTGCCCCAGCAGGGCTGCAGTTTGCTCTGCCATTGCTGGGTTTGTGAGGTCAGTGTGGGTTTGTGGGATGGGGGTTCCTGTGTGCCTGGGGACAAACCCTGCCAGGACACTGCTCTGCCCTGCTCTTACTCTGGCAGCAGAAATTTGGGGAGGGGGTCCCAGGTTCACACACAGCCTGGGAGAGATCCCAGGGAAATGAGAGGCTGCCAAAGCCTGGGAGGGTGGAGGAGCCTTTTCCTGCATGCACAGTCCCCACTGGTGATGTGCCCAGCAGAGCTGGGCTGGCTCCAAACCCTGCTGGGATTTGGGGTGAGCTGGGCAGCCCCTCTGCAGGGCTGCTCAGGGACCAGCCAGGCTGGGCTGCAATGCACACACACACACTTTGTATATTTATATCTTTATATTCTGAAAACACCTGCCTGCACCCAGCCCCACTGAGCTGCAGAGAGGTCTCTGCTGCCTTGGCTTTCTTCTCCCAGCTCCTGGAGCTGTGCTTTGAACAGTCTGACCCAGCAAGCAGCCCCTCACCCAGCAGACTTGAGCATGAACTGTTCTCAAAGCATTTCATCAAAACCTGCGAGATGTGACCCAGAAAACATTGACCCCTCCAGAGGATGTGTTGCTTATTTTTCCTTCAATTCCTTCTCTTCATTGCAAAACAGTTTGGTGGCAAATTGCTGGGATGAAATATGGAAGGGGCAGGGTTTAAATCTCTTCTGCCTCAGAAGTTTCAGCTGAACACATTTCCCTCCCTTGGGATCTGCCTGATTGTTCTGGGTGCTGGGAAAGGGACCCTGGTGTGGGAAAGGTGCCAGAGGCAGAAAGAAAGGAGGAAAGGTTTTGGGGAACAGGAGTCTAGGGGTTCTGCTCCATTTACAGATAAAATATTTTAACAATCCTGGGAAAAAAAACCCAGCAGGTGCCTGGCTGCTGGATTTTCCTTTGGAGGGTGTTCAAAGGTAGCTCTGAATGGGGGAGAATTCCATTTTCTGGCACCTATGTACAGCTAAGGACTCTGCCCCAAATGGTGACTCTGCCCTTTCCTGTGACCTCCTGAGATGAAATATTTTGGCTGTGAGAAGGGAGCACAGGAGGAAACCCCATTGCCTGTGTGATCTGTGACCTTGTTCCTTCAGCTCTGTGCTCCCCCAGCCCCACCAAGCTGCCCCCAGCAGTGGCAGCTCCCTGTCCTGCCCAGCCTGTGTCCTGGTTTAAGGACAGGTGTCTGCCAATACAGGCAGGAGCTTCTCTTTGAAATGGAGAATGGAAACCCCCTCCCTCCAAATTATTATTGTAATTTTTAAATGAAGGGGCTCTCAGGCAAAGATATGGGAATTAGGAATAACAGTTCTTGACTAGGAAAATTAAAATAGCAATGCAGTATCACACAGAACAATCCCAGCCCTGCCAGAGTCAGAATCCAAGCTGACACCCGTCAGTCAGTCAGGGTGTTGGCACAGTCCCATTCAATGGTGGCTGCATCCTCCTGCAGGGGCAGATGTGGTTCAGCTGGAGCAGTGCTCCTGGAGAAGGTGCAGTTTCCTCTGAAGCTCCAGGGATGATGTGCAAAGGTCTGGCTTTCCTCTGGAATCCAGTGGAAAGAAGGTTCCTTGGTGTCCAAATCTCAGTTTTTATCTGGGTAGGAAAGGCTTGGCTCCTCCCCTGGCTGGAGCATCTCCCATGGGATGATGGAATTTTATCAGTCATGCCCTGGGACTCACTGGCCATGAACAGGAGATATCTCCTGGAGGGAGGATGGGCTGTGGGAAGATAAAGATGATTGCCCAGCTGGTTTAAAGATGGCCCATGAGCAGATAATGTGTGCCAGGAGATCAGGGGCACTGCCCCAGCTGGGGTAACAGATGGGACAGAATTCACATTTCTGGCCACATCCTGCATTGCAGCCCAAGACACAGGACTCTCCTCCAGGAGTTTCCTGGGCTGGCCTGGGGCTGCAGGCTCGAGCTGCAGCTCAGCTCTCCTGGATGTTTAACTGGACTGGGAATCGAGCTGATTCCTTGCTCGTGAGCTTTACGACTGAAGGACATAAAATAAGTCTTTGCTGAAGTGGAGCAAATGTTTTGCAGCTTGTACAGCCCCCCTGGGCTCAGATGTTGTGAGGCTGTTGATAATTTCAGGTTCATTTCTTACTGTCCTTGCAGCAGAGAGCTCAGAGCCCTCTCAGTGGTTTTTAAGCTTGAGCAGATGCAATAATAAAATTGGCTATGGCAATGAAACTTATAATTTGTGACATAAAAAGGTGACAAATATTCTGGGCATTTGATAATGATTAATTTATCCGGGTTTATTTTCTGCCTGGGTCATATTTCACTTCAGCCAGCAGTGAGGGCTGTGTGAGGAGCAGAACATGCTGTGTACTACAAAACCAAGTGTCAAGGGACAGAGGGATGGAGCCTGAATTATTTTGTACAATCACCTGATGAGGCCATGCTGTGTTAAAAAGAAATGAATGTTTCAGTCCCTATCAATTATTCAGGGCTTTATTTGCCAAAACTGAAATGTGGCTGAGTGGCAGTCCCAAGGGCTGGGTGCAGGGATTTCCTCCTGCTGAGCCCTGCCAGGCTGGCATCTCCCCCTGGCACCCCCTGGGCATCCCCTGGCTCCTCTCTGTGGGTTTTGGGGCTGCTGTGGGATTCTGCAGGGGAAAAGCCACAGATGTGCAGGTGCCACTCTGTGATTCCCAGGGAACAGGGACAGGAGACAGGGAACAGCTCAGGGTGGATTTTGGGAATAATTTCCCCATGGAAAGGGAGCTCAGGGGTTGGAGCTGCCAGGGAGGGTTGGATCCCATCCCTGGAGTGTCCCAGCACTCCCAGTCCTGTCTATCAGACAATGTTTTTCCTGACAGACAATTTGAATTTTGACGAATTTTGAATGAGAAACAAGTATGGGAGAAACAAGTGTCATGTCTGCAGTGTTCCTTCTGGGATTTTGTGTCACAGCTGGGGACTCCCGGGGGGAGTCTGAGTCTGCAGGAGTGGAGTGAAAGTTCACAGTGAACTCCAAGGGGCTCAAAAAGCATTGCTATAAATAATATACTGCATAATTATAATCTATTATAAATTATATTATTTCCCAATAATAGATTCACCAAATGATGGTGTTATTTCCCAAATCCTGGCATGGCAGCAGCTGAGCTCTCCACAGCACTGGGGTTCAGGAGGGGCTCATCCCCACCCATCAGAACTGGGGTCACAATGAATAAATCCCAGCACCCCACGAGCTGCTATGAGCACATTGCCTGGGCAGGAGGGAGAGCAGTGGGGTGGGACATTTCTGCAGATAAATTGTCTTTAATTCATTATTTATTTTATTTTATTGATATCATTTCTGCAGATAAATTGTCTTTAATTCTTTATTTATTTTATTTTATTGATATCATTCCTGCAGATAAATTGTCACCAGGGGCTCCTCTGTGAGTGCTCACGCTCCTGAATCACAGGAGTGTTCTCTCAACACTTGAAAGGTAAAATTAAAATCCTTCCAAAGAGCTCCTTCAAAACCCAATCTCAGCACTGCTGACTCCTGCCTAAAGAGGAAAATCTCCATCTGAGCTGTGCTTGGAACTGGAGCCACCCCCAGGAAAGGGAGGCTGGAGCTGGGTCCTGCTGGGGCTGAGCCTGGCTGGGATTGCCTTACTCAGTTCCTGGGGTTCCATCCATCCATCCATCCATCCATCCATCCATCCATCCATCCATCCATTCATCCCTCTCTCCATCCATCCATCCATCCCTCATCCATCCATCCATTCTTCCCTCTCTCCATCCATCCATCCCTCCATCCATCCCTCCATCCATCCCTCCATCCATCCATCCATCCATCCATCCATCATCCATCCCTCCATCCATCCATCCATCCATCCATCATCCATCCATCCATCCATCATCCATCCATCCTTCATCCCTCCCTCCATCCATCCCTCCATCCATCCATCCCTCCATTCATCATCCATCATCCATCCATCCATCCATCCCTCCATCCATCCATCCCCCCATCCCTCCCTCCCTCCCTCCCTCCCTGCAGCATGGTCACCCCACCCGAGCTGGATTCACTCCCCTGCACTCACTGAGTGAGTGCTCACGTTAAAAATGGGAAAGGAAGGAGATGAGAGGGTTGCTGCTCCTCAGGAGAGATGGATTTTCTCTTCAGGCAGGTGGTGAGGGTGTGGCTGTGCTGCAGCCCCTCTGTCCCGGGGGTGGGCTGGGGGAGCAGAGCCCTGCTGGACCCGGCTGGAGCTGCCTGGCCCAGCACAGACAGGATGCACCCAGGGAGTCTCACACTGACAAACCCCCAGATTCCCCCTCAGCAGCGGTGAGTGAAGCAGCTGGCCCCACAGGAGCACAGCAGCTCTCTGCTTTTCATTCCTGTGGTTTCTGGGCAGGAGCCTCGGCCAGGCTTTGTTCTGCTGAAGGGACGCTGGAGCAGAAGTGCCTCTCTCATTTTGGAGAGCTCTGCCAGGCAGGTGCTCTCGAGTGTTTGCTGAGCAGGAATGGCCCTTCCTGGCCCCTGGAGCTTTGTTCTGTGAATTGTTGGTGCAATTACATCCCTGGCTGCAGGAGGCACCTCTGCCCCCCTCCCTCTGTCTCTGCATCCTCTCCCTTGCTGCTTTTCCAGGAGAGAGAATCTCTCCCTTCCACCAGCCCAGGGCAGGTGAGTCTGTGACTGCAGGATCCCGGGTGCTCCCCTCCTCTTCCAGCTCTGAAATGCTGCTCAGACAGGGCTGGGGCTGCTGCTGGCTTTAACCCTGCTGCCACCCCACTGAAAGATGGGGCCATGGGGAGGTCACTGCCAAACCTGCTCCTGCTGCAGTGGGGAAATAGCCCTTTGACTAATGTGGCATTTCTTTGTGCATTTAAGTCACAAAAAGCTCCCCTTCCTGAAAGGGGAGAAGTCAAAATTCTGTTCCTCTTTGCTGTAAATAAATGCTGCAGGTTTGACAGCCGTCACGGACCTGGCTTTAAATTTATTCTTTGTATACACAGTTTATCAAAAGGGGTTAGAAACATCATTTTAAAACAATGTTTTGCTGCTCTCTGGAAACACAACGTGTAAATAATATTTCCTCAAGCATTTCATTTATACTTTGGCTTTTGGATCCAGACTCTGGAAACTGATTTTTTTTTAAATTTATTTTTGAACATGAATTCATCTGGCTGGCCTGAATTACCTTTATGTGCAGAGCCTTTCCCTGTCTGAGGTGGGGATTGTGATGAATGCAGGAGGATTCTGGTGCTGGGAGAGGGTGGCTGTGCCCATGCCTGCGGTGGTTGGATTCTGGTCTGAGAGGTTTTCCAGACAATTCTGTGACTCCCCAGGGCTCTGCCCCTTCACCTGCTTGTGTTGCCTGGTGCTGGCCATGAGAAGGGCTGTGTTCAATATTCCCTGGCTCTTAAATCTGGCAGAGTCCCTGTCCTGTGTGACACTGTGGGCACTGGGGAAGCTCCTCAGCTGAGCAGCCCCTGCACTGCCCACAGCTCCCCCTGAATTTCCTGCTGTTTGTTCTGCTCCCTGAATTTCCTGCTGTTTGTTCTGCTCCCTACACCAGGCAAAGTCCGTTTGTGCCTCTGTTTCCCAGCACGGAGTGTTCTCCTGGCTCTGACACAATGCAGTGGAGCTGAAATAATCCGTGTGTAAAGCACGTGGCTCTGAGCTGGGGCAGGGCTGGAGTCAGCTCTGAGCAGTGCTGTGCCCTCCACGGGGAGCTCTGACACTGCTGGCAGGACACTGCTCCACACTGCACATCAGACATTCCAAATTAATCCAGCTGCAGTGGGTTTATTTTCTCTCTTAGTTCTGAATTTCAAGCTTCATCAGAGGTGCTCTTCTGCTTGCTCTCAGCATCATTAACTGCTGCCAGCCCTTTCTTTCTCCATTTGTTGTGTTACACAGAAAATGCAGGCTTGGCTCTGGGCAGCTCCTTCACGTGGGCAGCCTTGAACATGTGCTACCTTCTTAAGGGATAATCTGGAACTTGTAGGTTTCTCCTGAATCCACAGCTCACCCAGCAGCTCAGTGTGACCCCAGTGCTGGTTCTGAGTCCCTCAGGCACCCCTGGAGCCACAGCTCATCAGGATCCCTGGGGTGCAGCCTCCAAGCATCCCAATGTCACTCAGCCAGAACAAACCCCATTGCATGGAAATCATCTGCATCCTGTTGGGGGGTTTGGCATCCTCCCTTTCTCTTTTTGAGCATTTTCCATTGGGGTCATGGAAAGGGTTTGGCTTGAGCACTCATGGACAATTTGGCAAGGAGTGGCAAAGTCAAACCTGTGGTTTCAAAACCTGCTCCACAATTAAACTTTCCCAGAGCCCTATTGATTTTGAGCAGGATTTTGTTTTTTGGGAGCTGGTGGCAGTGGGTATCAGCAGGCAGGCTGGCTGGGAGCTGAGCTCTGCTGGCTGACAGCGTTTCACAGCTGGCTGCAGCTCTGTGTGCCTCTGCTGGCTGCCAGGGAGGGGCAGGGCTCTGGGGGCCCAGCTCCCCAAACCCCAATATTTACACGGGACGGGTTCCTGGGCTGCCACCATCCCTGGGGGAGCCCCAGCAGGTCCCTCCTCACCCAGGGACGTTCCCACCCTGGGGCAGGTTTGTCCCTCCTGCTGGGGACAGCAGCAGGCTCAGGGCTCAGCTCTCCTGCTCCTGAGGGATTTCTGTGGGGCTGGACATGTGCTGAGCTCAGTCCTTCAGCCTGGAGAGCTGGGGGTGCTCCCTGAGAGGAGAAGGGTCCAGGAGAGTCAGAGCCCTGCAGAGCCTGAAGGGATCCAGGAGAGCTGGAGAGGGGCTGGGGACAGGGATGGAGGGACAGGACACAGGAATGGCTTTGAGCTGACAGTGGGTGGGTTTGGATGGATTTGGGCAGGAATTGTTCCCTGGGAGGAGCTGGGATGGAATTCCAGATTTGCTGTGGCTGCCCCTGGATCCCTGGCAGTGCCCAAGGCCAGGCTGGACAGTGGGACAGTGGGAGGTGTCCCTGCCATGGCAGGGGGGATTTGGGATCACAGAACTTTGGGATGAAGGCTCTGAGGGACCACCCTGTGCTGTTCCCATTCCCCAGCACTCAGCTCCCAGCCCATTGCTCTCTGCCTGCTCTGTGCTGACAGTTCTGCCCTTGCTTTCTGTTTGATGCATTTTGGTGAAGAGTTCTCAGCTCTCATTCATGTAAACCTTCCACTCCTGTGGCAGAGCCGTGTGTGAGCAGCTGACTTGTGGTACAGATGTGGAATTTAAGAATGGTGTTTGTTTATTATTAAGAATGGTGTTATTGCCTCAGACCAAGGGATGTGTGTCTGCAGTTCTGATTCTTCCTCCTGTCCCTCCCTTCCTTCTCTCCCTGGTTATTTTTGCTGAGGGAGCCCCTGCTCTGGTGGCTGCCTGGGCTCCCTGTGCTGGGCTGGAGGCTGCTGCAGTGTCAGATTTTCTGCCCTGAGCCCTCAGTGTCTCAATTGGGCCCTCAGTGTCTCACCTGGGCTGTCAGTGACTCACCTGAGCCCTCAGTGACTCACCTGGGCCCTCAGTGTCTCACCTGGGCTGTCAGTGACTCACCTGGTCTCTCAGTGACTCACCTGGTCTCTCAGTGTCTCACCTGGCCCTCAGTGTCTCACCTGGGCTGTCAGTGACTCACCTGAGCCCTCAGTGACTCACCTGGGCCCTCAGTGTCTCACCTGGGCTGTCAGTGACTCACCTGGGCTGTCAGTGACTCACCTGAGCCCTCAGTGACTCACCTGGGCCCTCAGTGTCTCACCTGAGCCCTCAGTGTCTCACCTGGGCCCTCAGTGTCTCACCTGGGCTGTCAGTGACTCATCTGGGCCCTCAGTGTCTCACCTGGGCCCTCAGTGACTCACCTGGGCCCTCAGTGTCTCACCTGGGCTGTCAGTGACTCATCTGGGCCCTCAGTGTCTCACCTGGGCCCTCAGTGACTCACCTGAGCCCTCAGTGACTCACCTGGGCCCTCAGTGTCTCACCTGGGCTATCAGTGACTCACCTGAGCCCTCAGTGACTCACCTGGTCTGTCAGTGTCTCACCTGAGCCCTCAGTGACTCACCTGGGCTGTCAGTGACTCACCTGAGCCCTCAGTGTCTCACCTGGGCCCTCAGTGTCTCACCTGGGCTGTCAGTGACTCACCTGGGCTGTCAGTGACTCACCTGAGCCCTCAGTGTCTCACCTGGGCCCTCCGTGTCTCACCTGGCCCTCAGTGTCTCACCTGAGCCCTCAGTGTCTCACCTGGGCCCTCAGTGACTCACCTGAGCTGTCAGTGTCTCATCTGGGCCCTCAGTGTCTCACCTGGGCCCTCAGTGTCTCACCTGGTCTCTCAGTGACTCACCTGAGCTGTCAGTGTCTCACCTGGGCCCTCAGTGTCTCACCTGGGCCCTCAGTGTCTCACCTGGTCTCTCAGTGACTCACCTGAGCTGTCAGTGTCTCATCTGGGCCCTCAGTGTCTGACCTGGGCTGTCAGTGACTCACCTGAGCCCTCAGTGACTCACCTGGGCTGTCAGTGTCTCACCTGAGCCCTCAGTGTCTCACCTGGGCTGTCAGTGACTCACCTGAGCCCTCAGTGTCTCACCTGGGCTGTCAGTGTCTCACCTGAGCCCTCAGTGACTCACCTGAGCCCTCAGTGTCTCACCTGGCCCTCAGTGTCTCACCTGGTCTCTCAGTGTCTCACCTGAGCCCTCAGTGTCTCACCTGGGCCCTCAGTGTCTCACCTGGGCCCTCAGTGTCTCACCTGGGCAGGTGCAGTCTGGCGCTGCAGGCTCAGCAGGGCTGCACCAGCTCTCTGCTCTCTCCAGCACGTTGTTTAATCCAATTTCTCTCCGTGTGCTTGGAAGGCAGCGGTGGGAGCCGAGAGCTGAGCACTGGGATAACTCGGAGGCAGCAGAGCACAGAGCTGGGGAGGGGAGGCTGGCCCAGCTGTGTTTTGTGTCGTTTCTCTGATGATAACACTCAAATGGGCCCATTATCCATCCTGAAAGGCAATTGTGGCAATGTACAATTTCCTGCACCGCACCCAGCGAGGGACTCGACCTATTTAAATCTCAGAAGGAGAGAAAGAAAATGATGGGGTGTCGCTGCCTGCACCTGGGACTTGCAGACTTGCAGAAATTGGGGCTGTCCCCGAGAGCTCCTGCAGCCCCAGGGGTGTCCCAGGGACAGAACTCACCAGAGCACAGCCTGAGCTCACCCTGCCTGCCCCGGGCAGCCAAACCCTGCACAAAGCTCCCGGGGTGAAATCCCAGGGATTTCCAGAGCTGGGGCTCAGAGGGGAGTGGGGCTGCAGTGGGACAGGGCAGGGAAGGAGCAGTGGATGGGATTGGGCAGGAATTGTTCCCTGTAGGGTGGGGATGGAATTCCAGGTTTGCTGTGGCTGCCCCTGGATCCCTGCAGTGCCCAAGGCCAGGCTGGACACTGGGACAGTGGGAGGTGTCCCTGCCATGGCAGGGGTGGCACTGGGGGGTTTGGGGTCCCTTCAACCCAAACCATGTGGGGTTCTGGCACTGGCATTCACATGAGGGTGTTCAGAGCAGCGACTCTGCCCCAGGGGGGCAAAGGGAGGGTCCTGTGGGGCTGCAGGGACCCAAATCTCCTTTTGGGAGTGTCAGAGTCACAGCCTGGGCTGGGCTGGAATCCCCTGAATCCCCCCCAGATCCCAACCCCCTTCCATGGCAATGACAGCAGAGCACAACCTGCATTTTCTGCTGGTTTGGTAATGGCTGAAACTTGAGGGAAAAGGAAATAGGAGTTGTGGTTGTTTTGGGGGGAAAAAAGGAGGAAAAAAAAAAAAGATTCTTAGTGAGGATGGTATTCCATTAATGATTTTTGAGCTCCTGGGCAGAAAAGTCACATATTGCATAATTCTCTTTGGCTCCAGCTGTACCAGCAGCACGGGAAGGTGGCAAAGCTGCGATATTTGTGTTCTGTGACCTGGGTTAAACTTCTGCCAGCGCTCCAAGGGAGGATCACAGAGCTGAGCACTCACCAGGAAATTCGTATGGAGAGCTGGGGAGATGTAAGTGAACATTTGTGTGGTGGAGATAGTCACATATGGGTGGGGACTCTGCTGCAGGATGACACGAGGGAGAATTTTGAAATCACATGTGTGTTAACAGATGGCTCAACCTGACACCAAATGTGAATTTCTTAGTGCAGAAACCAGCAAGAACAATTTAAAACCACGGGTTTGTGAGAGAATGGAGAGAACGCCCCCACACTTTAATCCTGGGTTATAAATTACCTCATTGCAAGGGATTAATCTGTTCTGGAGTGCTGTGACCCCGGAGCTGCACTGATGGTGCCAGGGCAGGACACCAGCCCAGACCCTGAAATGGCTTTTCCAGGGCTCAGGGCCGTGCCCAGGTGTCACTGCTTGTCACAGCTCTGCAAACGACCCTGCTGGAGCAGGAATCATCCTCTGCCCTGCGCCAGCAGCGCTGCAAATGCCACAGTTGGAATTTTTAAGTGTTTTTTTTTTCCCTACCCTGGAAGTGCAAAGATTAGTGCAGAGCGTTCACGGTGCATTGAGGCTTTTCCTGCTTTGGAAATGCAGAATAAACCTGCTTTAAACCCAGCAAACACCAGCTGAAGGCTCGCATGGTTACACTGCCTAATTATAAACATTCTGCACATTCCAAAAGCACAGCAGAGTAAATAAATGCATCACCCAGCTGAAGAATGCATCCCTCAGTGTCAGACAGTGAACACTTTGCAAAGTAATTAACAGCAAAGTATCCATTGGAGTTCTGCAGTTCAGCAGAAGTTTAGATTTTACTTCAGGAGTTGGGATGGAGTCGAGGGGACCCCTCCATGCAAACAATGCCATGAATATTCATCTCTCTGGAGCTGGGAAATGAGAGGTTTCTGTTGAGAAGAGAAACAAAGTGGTTTGTTTTTTGGTTTTTTTTCTGGTTATCTTTGAAGGGAAGGGGCTGTGTGCATTATAGAAATAACTGGTGTGTTGTGCTGTCAATGTTTATTGCTGAGGCTGGGCTGCTTCTTCCTGAAGCTTAGAGAGCTCTGGATCCATCCATCCGTCTAGTCATCCATCCATCCATCCATCCATCATCCATCCATCCATCCATCCATCCATCCATCCATCATCCATCCATCATCCATCCATCCATCCATCCATCATCCATCCATCCATCCATCCATCATCCATCCATCCATCATCCATCCATCCATCCATCCATCCATCCATCCATCCATCATCCATCCATCCATCCATCCATCCATCCATCATCCATCCATCATCCATCCATCCATCCATCCATCATCCATCCATCCATCCATCATCCATCCATCCATCCATCCATCCATCATCCATCCATCATCCATCCATCCATCATCCATCCATCCATCCATCTTCCATCCATCCATCCATCCATCATCCATCCATCCATCATCCATCCATCATCCATCCATCCATCCATCCATCATCCATCCATCCATCCATCCATCATCCATCCATCATCCATCCATCCATCCATCCATCCATCATCCATCCATCCATCCATCATCCATCCATCATCCATCCATCATCCATCCATCCATCCATCCATCCATCCATCATCCATCCATCCATCCATCCATCCATCCATCCATCCATCCATCATCCATCCATCATCCATCCATCCATCCATCCATCCATCCATCCATCCATCCATCCATCCATCCATCCATCCATCATCCACCATCCATCCATCATCCATCCATCCATCCATCCATCCCTCCATCATCCATCCATCATCCAGCCTGCCTTGGCTCTGCCCTGGCACTCTGCAGCAGGGACAGAGCACCCAAAGCCCAGCCAGGCTCCCCCAGCTCAGGAAAGGGTTTGTCTCTGCAGAAATTGATATTTTGGGTGGGATGGCTTGGACTCGGGGCCCCTTTTTAAGGAAGGAATGGCTGCTGGGTGGGACACGGCCTGGGCTGGGCTCTGGCTCTTGGGGAAGGCTGAGGTCGTTCCTCACAGCCTGACCAGGTGTGGGGGCTCCTCCTGCCTTTGGGGACCCCCCAAACACGGGAGTGGGGCTGAGGGGAACCAAAGGAGGAGGGAGATGGAGGTCCCCACATTGGGGTGTGATGGGCACAGAGCTGGGGGTCCCCACAGTGAGATGTGATGGGGATGGGGGTCCTCACATTGGGGTGTGATGGGCTCAAATCTTGGGGTCCCCAGACTGGGCTGTGATGGGCTCAGGGCTGGGGGTCCCCACAGAGAGATGTCTGGTCCCCACAGTGGGCTGTGATGGTGATGGGGGTCCCCAGACTGGGCTGTGATGGGCTCAGGGCTGGGGGTCCCCACAGTGGGGTGTGTCTGGTCCCCAGACTGGCTGTGATGGGCTCAGGGCTGGGGCTGCTGGTGCCACTGGGACCCACGAGCTCCTGGCTGTGTGCTCTGCTGCCCGAGGGGATTCCATCCCCAGGCCAGCCCTGGCACAGCAGCCCACGGGAGGTCAGTGCTGGCTCCCAGGCTCTCCTTGCTGGCTTTGTGCTCAGCCCTGCTTGCTGATCCCACCAGCAGGGTTGGCATGGCAGCAAAACCACCCCAAATCTGCCTTGGAACAGCAGAGAAATACCAAGCACTGCATGCAGGGATGAGCACTTAATTAAAATTACAGCCCAAAGCCACCCACCCCCAGACTGAGCTCTGCACACTCTTCCATTTGTACCCAACTCAAGAACTGAACGTTTTATTTCACTCCAATGAAGCCTCCTGTCAAAACACCTCCTTACCTGCTCTGGGGGAGGCTGCACGAGTTCTGTCCCTGACCTTTCCTGTTTCTTTCTGTAGCTAATGTTGCTTCTAACAAGTAGATTTTAATTGTTTCTGTTCAAGGTTTGGAAGAGATTTGTAGAGATAAAACTTGAAAGGCTGGGAAATTAAAAGACTTCTCAGAAGAGAAGTATCTCAAAGATGATGAGACAGAAGCAGCAGACAGAATTAGTTATTTTTTAAACTGTTTTCTCTCATTGTCCAGCCCGTTCCAGGTGAAGCCTGCCAAAGTAAATTGGCTCAGAATAACAGACAGGAGCTGGACTGGATGATCCTTGTGGGACATTCCATGATTAAACTCTTGGGAAGCAAAGCCTCAGGGGCAGGAGCTGCCCTGAGTGTGGCTTTTCCCATTCCTCATTTCCCATGGCACAGGGCTCTGCTCCTGGAGTGGGGCTGGGATGCTCTGGGATGCTCAGGGATGCTCAGGGATGTTCTGGGATGCTCAGGGATGCTCAGAGATGCTCAGGGATGTTCTAGGATGGTCAGGGATGCTCTGGAATTCTCAAGGATGCTCAGGGATGCTCAGAGATGCTCTGGGATGCTCTGGGGTGCTCTGGGATGCTCAGGGATGCTCTGGGATGCTCAGGGATGCTCAGAGATGTTCTGGGATGCTCTGGGATGCTCTGGAATTCTCAAGGATGCTCAGGGATGCTCAGGGATGCTCTGGGATGCTCAGGGATCTCAGCCCTGGCCCCTCCTTGGCTGCAGGATTGTTCTGAGGGCAGGACACACTTCCCACACCAAATAATGCACAGGTGCCCTGACCTGGCTGTGAAACTGTCAAGGAAATTGCAGTAATTACCTCAAAGTGCCACCTCCAGCCACGCTGTGCCACGGATTTTCTTGAAGTAAATCTGTATTTCACTTTACATATACCTGTGGATGTTTTAATTCTCCCCTTCTACAAAAGAGACGTGTGGGCTGACAGAAATTATTCACCATTTGGGACTTCTGTGATCAGGCAAGCTATTTAATTTTCCAAGGGTAGATTCGAGGTCTGACTTTGAGGAGCTGAAGTTTTGAATATTACATTATTTCTTTATTTTGAAAGAGCATGCAGGGACAGTAGCACAGTGCTGGTGAAAGCCTCCAGGACTTTGTGTGGGGACAGTCTGCACTTGGCTCCAGGTTATCTCGGAGAAATTCAAACTTTGGGGCTTTCTGCAAGAATGCAGATCTATAGATATTATACATATATGTATGTAATACATTTATATGTGCAAGTATTCAAATAGAGCTGTGTCTGTCTGAGCTGACTGAAGCAAGGTCAGCTCTGCAGGAAACTCCTCCTGATTGCCCTGGGCTTCCTTCCTCTGCCTTGCAATTCCATCAATTTAATGGAATATGCCCGAGCCTTAATTCGGATTTTTTTTATCACCTTGGGTTTAAAAAAACCTTTATGTGTTTATTTTCCTGGAAAGGATGGTCAAGGACCAACCAGGGAGGGTTGGATTCCCATCCCTGGAGTGTCCCAGCAATTCCTGGATGTGGCACTGGGTGCTCTGGACAAGCTGGGGATGGGCACAGGTTGGCCTCAACCTTGGGGGATTTTTCCAACCCTAAAGGTTCTGGGATTCTCTGTTGTAATTTCATTTCTTTTATTTCTCCGACCCACAAGAATTCTCTAACTCTTAGACCTGCTGCCTGAATCCTGTTGAAATTATGTTTTTATTTTCGAGGAGTTTTGCATTCTGCATCTCATTTTACTGCTAGCATACATCAGCTATTACTGAGCGTGACTCCAGAACTAATTTCTCCTCTATTTCCCCAGTTTTTTCCTGCCTTCATGCCAATTGTGTTTTACAGCACACCCTGCTCGCTGCCCTTTTGTTATAATTTCAGGGGATTGTCACATATTTCACACTAACTTTTTGCAGTGTTGCTGGAGAAAGGTTAAGTAGGTTCTTGATTACTCCTGTAGTTGTGGGGTTTATGGCCCTGTTGAATTAAGTGCACATGATTTGTGGCATGGCTCGAGCACCAAATGTGTACATTGAATTATTTCCCTACATCTCATTGGAGCTGGCAGCATTCTGGAGGGTAAATATGGATGTAAATGACTGATTTTGAGAGAATTTCCTACACTTTCCGTTTACAGGAGATGGATTTATTCCTTTGGAAATAGATCAACAAAAAGACCCAAATCTTTCCAGTTTTTAGGAACCATTCTGGAGCGCCAGGGGTTTTACATGGGGGTTTTGTATGAGTTACTTTTCCTGTTGTACTGAGCCCAAATACTCTCACACGCCCTGATCCCTGCTCTCAGCTCGGATATTGATATTTATTAATTATTTATGACGTTCATTGTTACTGTGTGACTTTGTTCCTTGTCTTGCCTAATGTGCCTTGGCATGCCAAAGCTGTATTTTATAAAAACCCCCAAATTCTAATCAGAAGATACTTAGTGTGCTGTGAAAATTCCGTTCCCAAGACAGAGGGAGTGGGGGGATGCTTTTTCTGGGCTTGCAGGAGTTACAAAGCAGACTGGCTTGGCTTCTTAAGAATGCAAATGATTGCGTGTGAGCAAGATCCGTTGGTACAAAAATAAAATATTCCACATCCTGCTTGGGAAATAATAATCCATATCCAAGCAACATGTAGTAGGTGGCTGAATAAGACCCTGGCCTCAACTTGCTGCAAAACATGAGGAGCTGTGTTCGCTTGGCAGTGATTAAAAATCAAAGTGTCAGTGGTAGCCAGCAGTCAGTCTCCTTGTGCTGGGGGTGGATGTGCTCTGGAATTTCAAATTCCAGGCACGTTTCCCCAGGAGGTCCCAGTGCTGCTGTTTGATTAACTGTGTCTCACATGAAACGTTTCTTCTCTCATGTGCTCTTGATGTGTTTGATCATGTACAAATTCCTGATGTGCTCTTAGTTCCAGGCAAACTTTGATACTTCTTTAACTTTGCTAAGGGCAGGAATTGTTCCCTGGGAGCTGGGATGGAATTCCAGGTTTGCTGTGGCTGCCCCTGGATCCCTGCAGTGCCCAAGGCCAGGCTGGACACTGGGACAGTGGGAGGTGTCCCTGCCATGGCAGGGGTGGCACTGGGGGGTTTAAGGTCCTTTCCCAACCCAAACCATTCTGGGATTCCATAATTCTGTAATTCCATAAATCTGATTCTAAACCAGCAAAGCCAGACTTTATTCCCAAGAGATTTGAGTCCTACAGAGGTCAATCCCAATGGTTTTTTTTTTATCAGCTGGAATAAAACATGTGATGGCAGCACAGGAGGTGAACTCAGGGAGTCCCAGCCTTGATGCCAACATCCCTTTGGGATTGTTCTTCCTGATTTTTTTTTCTCCCTCAGCTGCAGGGTGGAGAGTTCCCAGGGCACTGCCCATCCTGCCAGGGGAGCTCTGCTGAGCCCTGGTTTGACAGAGAATTCCCAGGAATGCTGTGCCAGCCTGAGCCCTGGTTTGACAGAGAATTCCCAGGAATGCTGTGCCAGCCTGAGCCCTGGTGTGACAGAGAATTCCCAGGAATGCTGTGCCAGCCTGAGCCCTGGTTTGACAGAGAATTCCCAGGAATGCTGTGCCAGCCTGAGCCCTGGTTTTATAGAGAGAGAATTCCCAGGAATGCTGTGCCAGCCTGAGCCCTGGTTTTATAGAGAGAGAATTCCCAGGAATGCTGTGCCAGCCTGAGCCCTGGTTTTATAGAGAGAGAATTCCCAGGAATGCTGTGCCAGCCTGAGCCCTGGTTTTATAGAGAGAGAATTCCCAGGAATGCTGTGCCAGCCTGAGCCCAGGTTTGACAGAGAATTCCCAGGAATGCTGTGCCAGCCTGAGCCTGGTTTTACAGAGAATTCCCAGGAATGCTGTGCCAGCCTGAGCCTGGTTTTATAGAGAGAGAATTCCCAGGAATGCTGTGCCAGCCTGAGCCTGGTTTGGCACAGAGAATTCCCAGGAATGCTGTGCCAGCCTGAGCCTGGTTTTATAGAGAATTCCCAGGAATGCTGTGCCAGCCTGAGCCCTGGTTTGACAGAGAATTCCCAGGAATGCTGCCCTGTGGGATGTGCTCAGGAATTCCAGTGACTCTGGGGAAGGTGATCAGTCCCTCTCCAGTTAAAGAACAAAACTGCATTGTTTTATAAATAAATAAATAAAATAAATTTTAAAAAATTACAAATAAAGCCCTCACAGGAGTGCCTGAGCCACTCCATCTGCACCATTCCTCACACACAGAGCACGGGGGGGTTTATTATCATATTTTTGATGACTTGCTGTTGTTCTCTGTTTACTTTTGCCCAAAAATATGTCCTTGCTCTGCTGTAGCAATTTCCAGGTTCCCTAATTTGTTTTGTTTGGAGTGTGTTTCTCACAGCCACAACGCTGGCGTGGAGCTTGTTATTTAGCAGCTCATTTAAATGAAAATAGACATAATTTAAATAGACGGAAATGTCCTTTAATACTATTTTTAAAGACTAATGGAGGAGCTCTGCGGGCTGGCACGCTGAGCTCTGGAATACAAAATAAACAGAGTTGTTCAGATGCATTTGGATGATTCTCCCAGCCCTTCATGGGGTTGTTTCAACTGCACAGTGGTAAGATTTATCAAAGGGGCTGGGAATCGCTTTGATACAAAAGAGATATTTATTTCTCTGCAAGCTGGCATTTCCAGGAGGTGATGGAAGCATTTTTCCTTTTGTTGAAATATTGCTTCAGAAAATGCCAGTGGTGAGAATCCTTTCTGTGTCTGCAGCTTCTGCTCCTTTATCTGCAGCACCCAGCAGTGATTGATTGCTTTAATTGGGGACAGTGCTGGCTTTGGCTTTGGGGCAGGGGGACACACCCGGGCTGGGCCGGCAGAGCTCTGCACGGGATATTTGGGATTGTTCCTCCAGCCCTGGCACTGCAGTCCCCAGCCCTGCAGGGAATTCCAGCCCTGGGGAGGTGGCACCTGGGGACAGGGGACAGAGGTGGCCTGGGCCCTGCTGGGGTGGCTGGGCTGGGAGGTGTCAGAGGCTTTTCCAAGCTCCCAGTTCCCAAGTTCTGGAATCACAAGCAGCAGCCAAGGCAGTGCCTGTGGTGTGGGGGATGTTCCCCAGGTAACAGCACCTGGGAACATTTGGAATAGGGTCTCCAAATGCAAACAGAGCTATTGTAAGTAGGGCTTTATATGTATATTTATATATGTAGAATTAAATATATGATAAATATATAATTAAATATATAATTAAATATATAATTAAACATATTTATATATTCAATATATTAAATATAATTAAACATATTTATATAATTAAATATATTTATATAATTACATATGTTTATATAATTAAATTATAATAATTTTTATATATAATTAAATTAAATAATTACCTATATGTATTTGCATTTCTTCCTTTTTAGATGTAAGAAACACTTTTGCTCTTTCTGGACTCAAATCATCTGACACAGTGCCTGAAGAGCAGCAGGGTGCTGGTGGGTGCCTTTATCCTCTCTTCCCTCCCTCTTTTAGGTCTCATGAGCAAAATTTGGTAAATTGGGACAAGGAGTAACAAGTTTAGGCAAGGTTTTGGTAAATTGAAGGCCTCATGAAGCCCAGGCCTTTCATTTCCTCATTTTGGTGACATCAGTTTGGCTGGGAGGGAGTTCAGGAGCTCTGTGCCTGGAAGGGAATTAAAAAATCCATTTTGAAGAATTGTGAGTGAATGTTTGCAGTCAGAGGGGAGGTGCCAGGGCTGTGCCCTACATGTCCCTCTGGGCACTGCCAGGGACCCAGGGCAGCCACACCCGCTGCTCCCTGTCCTGGCCCACTCTGCTGACAGGTAGTTTGTAAACCATGGCAGCTGTAGAAATTAATTTTTATGACCTGCAGTATTTAATCTTATTAAATAATGACTTCAGGAGCCTGTTCCCTGGTGTAAGAGGATTAGGCTGCTCCTCACTTTGTTTGTACTGCAGCGTGGAATCAGCTTAACACGAGTTTTATTGAATTTTTTTCCAACTTGTCTTAGGAGAAGTGGTTAAGCAGAACTCATTGCCAATTAATCTGCTGAGTTAGGGTGGCCCTGAGTGCTGCAGGTGCCCTGGGAGCTCAGGGCTCCCCTGTCCCTGCTGCCCCTCTGGCACAGTGAGCATCAGCAGGGGGGAGAAAAGAGAATCCCAAATGGTTTGGGATGGAGGGACCCCAAACCCCCCCAGTGCCACCCCTGCCATGGCAGGGACACCTCCCACTGTCCCAGTGTCCAGCCTGGCCTTGGCACTGCAGGGATCCAGGGGCAGCCACAGCAAACCTGGAATTCCATCCCAGCTCCCAGGGAACAATTCCTGCCCAAATCCATCCAAACCCACCCACTGTCAGCTCAAAGCCATTCCTGTGTCCTGTCCCTCCATCCCTGTCCCCAGCCCCTCCCCAGCTCTCCTGGATCCCTTCAGGCTCTGCAGGGCTCTGAGCTCTCCTGGACCCTTCTCCTCTCCAGTCCCAGCTCTCCAGCCTGGCTCAGCCCTGCAGCAGCTCCCTGCCCTCCTCTGGATTCTCTCCAGCAGCTCCAGGTCCTGTTTGAGTTTGGGGCTGCAGGGCTGGATGCAGAACCAGCAGAGAGGGGTCCAGGTGGGCAAGGCCTGGTTAAAACCCATCAGGACCCTGAGCAGGTGGGATCCCATCCCATTATCCCATTATTATCCCATTATTATCCCATTATCCCATCCCATTATCCCATTATCTCATCCCATTATCCCATCCCATCCCATCCCATCCCATCCCATCCCATCCCATCCCATCCCATCCCATCCCATCCCATGGGACTGGAGCTGCTCCCACTCCTGCCTCTCCCCTCCTCCCTTCTGCTGCTCCCCTGTGAAATACAAACTGCATTAAAGAGGAGGCATCAAGCTGGCAGAAAATAAAAGAGGTTTAAAAAAAAAACCCTCCCAGGAAAATGGCATAAATTAGAGGCATTGAGAGTTTCAGTTTCTTTATGTTCGTTGTTAATGTAATTTTTTGCACTTCTTTCTGTCTAAAAAGATTGAAATTTCTACCAGGGTAGTATTGGCATAATATAATGAAATCAAACTCTTTCAACAAACTGTTGCTATAGAAAAATTAAAAGCAGGAAATTAATGTGCTTTGATGTGTTGTAATTGTGGTTAATAGAGGGGTACATAGAGGATTAAAAAAAACATATTTTACTTACTTACTTCTTCCTCACCTGAATTTGGTTTTGAGGCTAAAAGCAAGACATTTAAAATTCCCTTAATGTCTCCAAATTCACCCGTTCCTCTTTGTATTTCTGGATCACACTCAAGTTTGCTTAATTAGGAATAGAAACGGGGCTGGAAAATGGAAGAGGCAGCAGCATGAAAAAATTAACTTTTTGCAGGTTGCAGCAGTGCTGTTGGCTCTCCCAGAAGCTCAGATTTTTGGGAGCCTGGGATATTTTAAAGATTATTAGCATGGAGGGATTTGTTCATCACAGGTATGTTTTAATTGAATATTTAGAGACATTGGACTGTGTAAATAAATGAAAATCTGAATTTCCTGGGTGAGAGATCTCAGCTTGCCCAGGCTGTGCTCAGAGCTTGGCCTCCATTGTTTATGGAGGTTAAAAAATGATGGAGCTGCCCCAAGGGAGCCCAGGCTGGGGCTGGGAGAGCTGGGGGTGCTCCCTGAGAGGAGAAGGGTCCAGGAGAGCTCAGAGCCCAAAGGGATCCAGGAGAGCTGGGGAGGGGCTGGGGACAGGGATGGAGGGACAGGACACAGGAATGGCTTTGAGCTGACAGTGGGTGGGTTTGGATGGATTTGGGCAGGAATTGTTCCCTGGGGGCTGGGATGGAATTTCCAGATTTGCTGTGGCTGCCCCTGGATCCCTGGCAGTGCCCAAGGCCAGGCTGGACATTGGGGACAGTGGGAGGTGTCCCTGCCATGGCAGGGGTGGCACTGGGGGGGATTTGGGATCCCTTCAACCCAAACCAGGCTGGGGAGCGATTCCAGGGCTGTGAGCATCCAGGAGGATTTGCTTTGCTCCTTCTCTGCAGCTGGGCAGGGGGTGAGGGGCACATCCCCCCAGTGCAGCCTGGAGAGAAACCAGGGGGTGTTGGAAAACATGGAACATTGGAAACCAGGGAGTGTTGGAAAAAATGGAATATTAGAAACCAGGGAGTGTTGGAAAACATGGAACATTGGGAAACATGGAATATTGGAAACCAGGGAGTATTGGAAAAAATGGAATATTGGGAAACATGGAATATTCTCAGCTCCATTCCCAATGTCCTGCTCATGTGCTGGGGGAGCTCAGCAGGGTTTTGGGGAGCCCAGCAGGTTTTGGGGAGCTCAGCAGGGTTTTGGGGGAGCCCAGCAGGTTTTGGGGAGCCCAGCAGGGTTTTGGGGAGCCCAGCAGGGTTTTAGGTGAACCAGCAGGGTTTTGGGGAGCCCAGCAGGGTTTTGGGGAGCCCAGCAGGGTTTTGGGGAACCAGCAGGGTTTTGGGGGAGCCCAGCAGGGTTTTGGGTGAACCAGCAGGTTTTGGGGAGCCCAGCAGGGTTTTGGGGAGCCCAGTAGGGTTTTGGGGAGCCAGCAGGGTTTTGGGGAGCCCAGCAGGGTTTTGGGGAGCCAGCAGAGCCTTTCTGGCAGCAGCAGCCCAGAGGGGCTGAGCTGAGCTGAGCTGGCTCCAGGGTGAGCCCAGGCACAGATAACCAGGGAGAGCTGAGCTCATGAAATGGGAGAAGGGAGATGGCAGGGACAGCCAGCTGCTGTTTTTTATGCTTCTCCCATTCTGCTTTGTAGATTTGTCAATTTATTGGCCATTCCATCCAGGCCCTACTGGAGGAGTTGCTGCTGAATCGATATAAAGATAATTTTAGTTAGCTCACATGTAAAATTCATTCAAATATTGATAGTTCTGCTCACAATCTGGCCCACACAGATTTGTCAGGACAAGGCAGCCTATTTCTGAGAGCCATGGTTAATTTTAACTCCAGGATTGCAGAGCTGGACATGCCTTCCTTGCCAGAATTTTAGCACGTCAGGTTTAGAATCAGTAGCCCCGTTTGTAACTGAAATAACCAGAAGAGGAGTTCAGCAATAAGCACCAAAGAGCCTTGGTGCTGTTTAAGGCTCTGTGGCTGCTGCTGGGGCAGGGGAGGGGGCTGAGCAGGAGGCAGAGTTCTCATTTGTGTTCGCTGGGATTTCTTCTCCTGCCTCAGATCTTTGTTCCTCCATCTGCCCCTGTCCCTGTCCCTGTCCCATCCCTGTTCCCTGTCCCATTCCCTGTTCCATTCCTGTCCCATTCCCTGTCCCATTCCCATTCCCATTCCCATTCCCTGTCCCGTTCCCTGTCCCATTCCCATTCCCATTCCCATTCCCATTCCCATTCCCATTCCCATTCCCATTCCCGTTCCCGTTCCCATTCCCATTCCCATTCCCATTCCCGTTCCCATTCCCGTTCCCTGTTCCATCCCTGTCCCATTCCCATTCCCATTCCCATTCCCATTCCCATTCCCATTCCCGTTCCCTTCCCCTGTCCCTGTTCCATCCCTGTCCCTGTCCCTGTCCCATTCCCGTTCCCATTCCCATTCCCGTTCCCATTCCCATTCCCTGTCCCTGTTCCATCCCTGTCCCATTCCCATTCCCATTCCCATTCCCATTCCCTGTCCTGTCCCTGTTCCGTCCCGTCCCATTCCCATTCCCATTCCCATTCCCATTCCCGTTCCCATTCCCATTCCCATTCCCATTCCCTGTCCCATTCCCATTCCCGTTCCCATTCCCATTCCCATTCCCATTCCCATTCCCGTTCCCATTCCCATTCCCATTCCCATTCCCATTCCCGTTCCCGTTCCCATTCCCATTCCCATTCCCGTTCCCATTCCCGTTCCCATTCCCATTCCCTGTCAGTCCTTTCCCAGCTGGGTGTGCACAGCTGGGTGGGACAGCAGCTCTCCCCAGGCCACATTCCCATCCTGCTTTTCCTTTCTGAATGAGGGGATTGAGCTCTGGCAGCAATTTGTGTTTTCCACCCTGAGCAGGACCTGCAGCCCAGGGGAGGGGACAGGCCCTGGGGATTGCCTGGTGCCCTCCAGCCCTGGGGAGTTCATCTCCTCCCAGCACTGCTCAGGCACTCACTCCTGCCTGGCTTTGGCCACAAAGCCTTGCTTGGGAGAAAAGCTTCATTTATTTTATATTAATTATTCTGTATTCTATTAATTATTTTATTTTTTTCTGTTCTATATTTATTATTCTATATGATATGATATGATATGATATGATATGATATTATATTACTTTAATTTTTTGAATTTTTTTTTTTGTTTTTACTTTTTTGTTTTTATTTGTTTGTTTCTTGTATTATTTTATTTTGTATTTTCTTAATTTTATTTTTTCTTATTTTATTTTACTTTATTTATTATTATTTATTTGAGGGCGAGCTGTCTCCTGGGAGTTTCTTCAAACATCCATTCCTTTTCTAGGCTTTACATTTGAATTTTGTTGGAGTTTTTACTCTGTTTGCCAGTGTCAGTGGGACAGAGTTGGATGATCCCACTGGATTTGTTTTGGGATAATGGCATTGCCAACACTTCAGATCCCCTCAGTCCTGCTCACACAACCTGGGTTGTGCTTCAGGTACTTCCTAACACTGACTAGGCAGAACCAGATTTATTATTATTATTATTATTATTGTTATTGTTATTATTATTATTTCCATTTCCATTTCCATTTCCATTTCCTTTTATATCTGGAACAAGTTCAAATGCCTGAGAAGGAAGGAGGGAGCAGCCAGTGTTAGATGTCAGATTAGAGGCTTGAAACAGGTCTGGAGGGGAGGCAGGAACTTCCAAACTCCTTTTTCAAGGAAATCTCCTGGGGAGAAGAGAGATCCTCACACAGCATCGCTCTGAGAGCAGAATTACGTTTTTCAGGTGGCTGATGAAAGCAGATGTGATGGATAAAAACCTCTCCCCCTCTCTCAGTCCTAATTAACAGCTGAACAGAGCTCAGGTGGAATTTCCCACCTTGCAAAGATCCTCTTTCAACCTTTGGGCACATGGATTTTTTTTGACCAACATTTAAAATATGTCCTTACCAGTTTTTTCCCTCAAGTCTTGGTTCCTTAGAGGGAAAATAATGAAAAAAAAAAATCTGTAACTATTCATCCCCTCAGGTGGCCTGTCCTGAGCTGAGGGCACAGGGCTCCCCAGATCCTCAGGGCTGCTCATTTATCTGCAAAGATCACAAGGTCAGGCACTTCCAGCTCGTGCAGCTTCCAGGGAATCCCATCAGGCACAAAACCTGGCAGTTCCTGAGCTGTGCTGCGAGGATACCCTGCCTGCCTGAGCAGGAAACAGGCAGTGCTGGCAGACCTGTGACCCAAACCCTGCTCACATCCCTGCTGCACTGCTGCCCCGGGGCCATCCGGGGCTTTATTCCCATTTATTCTGCAGGAATCCCAGGGAAACGAGCTGGAAATGAGCTCCCAGCCAGAGGTGAGAGTGAGCACCCACAGGGGTTGGGGTCTGCTCCAGTGCCCCAAACCTTCAGGAAGGATTTAAAGCAGATGCAGAGAATCATGGAAGGGCCAAGCTTGGGAATGAGCATCAACTTCAACCTTCAACCAGCCCCCAGCACCCCTAAGCCCCAGCTGGGATCACTCTGAGCTCCAGGGACGGGCTCTGGCAGCCCCTTCCCAGGTCTGACCCCCCTGCAGGGGAGAAATCTCCTCTCACCCAACCTGAACCTCCCTGGGCTGCTCGGGGCCGTTCCCTTCATTCCCTGCACTCCTCTGGGCTTTCCCTTCACTCCAGGGATGCCTTTAATTCGAGTTTTTATATTTCCAGTTCTGCCCTGCATTAGTTCATAACCCTGAGCTCCACACAAAGTGTCCCAAGTTCTCCTCCCAGCTCAGTCTCACAACAATCCTTTCCCAGCCCAGAACCAAGGACACGCTGCAGCTCCAGCCCCAAAAATGCAACCAGAGAGAATTGGGGAGAGAATCTGGGAGGGTGGGACTGCAGAGCCTGGAGCTGGGGCTGGGCAGTGACCCCAGTGTGGGATGGACCCAAACTGATCAAAGGGTGAAACTCCTGAGTGGGATCCACCCTGGGCTCTGCACTGCCCAAGGTGGATCCTTGGAAGGGTTTAACAAATCCCTGCTTTGTTCCTTTAGCTCTGCCCAGCTCAGCCTCTGCTGTTCCAGGTGCTGCTGGACTCTCCCAGTGCTGGGCAGGAGAACTCCCAGCTCTCCTGTGATGGGGTTTGGTTACCCAGCCCAGGTAAGACCCGAGGGTTTTGGGTTGGAAATCTGAGCATTTCCAGAATTATTGCAAAGCTGCAAATCCCCAGGAACTGGCACCCAGCCAATGCTGATGGAGAATGTGTGGAAAAATATGCTGGAAGTGGAGGTGCTGTGCTTGTGGGGTCAGCCCTGAAGCAAAGAGCTCCATCCATCTTCCCCCAGGGCTGGATTTCCTAAATCTCCAGGCTGGAGGGGCTTGGGGCAGCCTGGGGTGCAGAAGTGTCCCTGCCAGGACAGGGCTGCATGAGCTTTAAGGCCATTCTCTTATTTTGTGGTTCCATGTCATATTGCAAAACCCTCCTGCTTTTTGCATGGTCTGTCCTGAATCTAGGAAATAATTCTGAATGAGCCCATTAAAAAAAGAATTCTGATCAATTTTAAAAGGAAAAATGAGACTTATAGAGAAAACATTTCAAACTAGAGCAACTCAATAAAAATTATTTTTTGAGAGGATCTTTTACAACTTAATTCTATCCCTATTTTCTATTTTTAACCTTTAATCAAAGCTTCTGGCTTGTTGGGAAATACAATAAATCTTTATATCTCTAAAGCTTTTAAAGTGTTCACCATGCCTGCTGTTCTCTCTGACAGGAGATTTATCCTTTTGAGTTAGAAATTTTCTATTATTTGTGTCTGAAAGGGTTGAAAGTTGAAGTGGGGCCTAATGAAGGTGTGGGATGTGTGGAGGCTTTTCAAGGCAGGGACATTCTGGGAGAAATTCCCATTTTTGTCCTGCAGCTGCTTCTGCTAGATCTGGAAGAAGAGGCCAAATAACTCATTAACTCCTCCCTAGTTCATTATTGATAAAAATATTTAAAATCCTTCTGAGTCATTAACTTTAAGGCATTGAGTTCCAAGGTTTCCTGCCTGACTCTTTCTGCTTGTTATTTCCTATCTGCTCAAAAGTTGCTCCAGGATTTGAGTTCCTTGTTTTTTCCTCTTCCCACTGTGGGATGCTGGAAGGGGCACAAGGAAGGGGCACAAGGAAGGGGCACAACCCCAACCCTGCAGCTGCTGAAGGGTTTGTCCAGCACCATTTCCTTGGCTGGAAGGAGGAGGAGGAGCTGCTGGAGCCAAGCTCTGGGATGGGGATTGGCATTTGGGAATAGATGTGCTGATGTGGGAATCTTCATCCAGGTAATCCTTTGTCTTCTTGCTTTATTTCCTGAGAAATATTTATTGGGGATGGCTGCTGTTTTTCTGGAGAGCTGGAGGTAAATAATGCATTTATCAGGGTATTTCAAATTGGGGTTTTTCAGTGCATTTTAGGATATTTTGTATTTTTAGGGTGTTTCAAGGCCAGGGCTGGGGCAATCCCTGGCTGTCTCCAAATGATGGGAATCAGATCCAACAGCTCCTATTATGGGAAGCTGCTGCAGCTAAAGCAGGAGATTGTAATCCTTGGGTGCCCAGAGCCATGGGGGCAGTGGGAGGACAGGAGGCCCTAGAGCTGCCCTCTCTTATTTATTAAATCACTTTTACAGCCTGGAAATCCCCATGGGTGCTTCATGTTCCCTGATTTTGTTAATGCTGCCTTTAAATTTAGCTTTAAATTCTTATAAATGTCAAGCTTTGCTTATGGGTTTTGAGCACATGTGAATTAATTTCAGACAATTGCCTTAAAAGCAGGAAAACACAGTATTTGTGCAAGGCTCCTACAATATTTTGTCCTGAACTTAAAAACCCTTCATACAAACCATCAACATTTTGAGTGAGTAATTCTCCTAAAAATAACTCCTACCTGAGAGGGAAATGACTCACCTTGTAGGTGAGTCAGCCCCTGGACTTCAGAACCCCCAGAATTTGTTTCTAGCAGAGGTGGGACAGTGTCACATTCCTGGGGAGATGAGGAAACACAATCCCAGCCTGGTGTGGGCTGGAAGGGTTGAAAGGATTTCTGGCAGTGCCCAAGGCCAGGCTGGAGCACCTGGGACAGTGGAAGGTCCCTGGAATTGGGTGAGCTTTGAGCTCCCTTCAATCCAAACCAGGCTGGGATTCTGGGTTTTATCTCAACGTGGATAAATCTGGATTATCTGGATTTTATTTTAAGGTGCACAAGTCCAGACCCACAGCTCCCTTGGCCAGCTCTGACTCTCCTGGGGTGGTGCAGTGCCCATCCCTGGAGTGTCCCAGGAATGCCTGGAGGGGACACTGAGTGCTCTGGGCTGGGGACAAGGTGGGGATGGGCTCAGCTGGGACTGGATTAGCTCAGAGATCTTTTCCAGCCTCTTTGATTCAGGAAATCTCTGATCCCTGCTCCTCCCAGCCTTGCTCTCCTGCCATCACCAGCTTTGAGCTGCAGTACTGATGGCCCTGCACCTTCCTTCCTCTGGTTTTAGTCCCTAAAGTCCCTTTGTGACTCTGAATTGCTGCTCCTGTTTCAGGGTCCCAGGGAGCAGCACCCTGAGCTCTGCTCCCCCGGGATGAAGCAGCTGGTGCTTGGATTTGGAGCTGGGGGGCTCTGAGGGAATGCCAGACCTGTGTGGGTTGCAGTGAAGCAGGTTCCCATCAGGAATGGCTCTGTGACAAACTCCTGCTGCCCACAGCCTGTTTGCCACGCAGGACCCACAGGCCCACAGAGGTGTCCACATGCTCTGAACCTCTTCAGGGAGAGCTCCGTGGGAGCAGAGCCTGCCTGGCCATTTTCTGCTGCTGCTGCTCTCTGCCCCGATGGCAGAGTGCCTTGGGCAGAGCCTCTCCTGCTGGGCTCAGGGACCTCCTGGCTCCTGTCCCTGCCCTGGACATGTCTGCACGCCCAGGGTGAGGAATGGGCACTGTGGGGAAAAGGGACTCACAAGGAATCCTGAGCAACCTGCCTGGAGCTGCTGCTGCTGCTGAGCTCTCCAGGCTGATCTCTCCCTGCTTTCCCAGTGTCCTTCCCCATGTCCCTTCCTGTCCCCATGCCCAGGAGTGACTGTCCAGCCTCAGGACAGCGTGGGGCTGGCCCTGCTCCCTCCTCCTGCTGCTGTGTCCCAGAGCTCCCAGTTTGCACTGGACACCACGAGGATTTCCCAGCTCGAGTCCCTTTTCCCCACGGTGCACAGACTCCCCTGGCTGCAGTTCTGGCTGTGATTGCAGATAAAAGATATTCCTGAAGTCCCAAACACACCATCACTGGACATCTCCTCAAAAACTGAACAGGTTTATTGAAAAGATTTGGCTTTAACCTCCTGTACAAAAAAAACCAACACAGTTTTTTGTTTTCCAGCTGTCTGCTGAGGTGTGATCCACACTGGCCCGGGTGATGGGGCTGCACCAGTTGCTCCAGGATATTTTGTGTTGAGCGGTGTCCAGATGGATTTAATGCCACCTGAAGGGCTGTTCCTGCCTGGCTGAGTGCTCCAGCCCCACCGAGAATCAGAGAAACCTGATTGTGACAAGTGCTAGTGAAAGGAACTGTGATCCTGGGATTTGTTAGCCGTGGATCAGTTTAATTAGGAATGGCATTGTGCTGATTGGAAGCCGTGCTCTGAAAGACTCGCTCGCTTGGGTTTGGATGTTAGAAATGCGTGGAATTCCTCACAGCCCCGCATCTGGAGTGAGCTAATCCTGCTGCTGGACCAACCACTGCCTGGGCAGTGCTGGGGGAACGCCGGGATCCGTGCTCTGGGAGGGATTTTCCAGCTGAAACCATTCCAAGTTTCTGGGAAGATGAAGCTGAGCTCTCTCATCCTGGATTTTAGGGGAAGATTTCACCGAGCTCACGCTGGGGATGTTTGAGGCAGAGGTAGCTGGAGCTGGCACTTCATTAACAATGAATGGCATGGGCTAAGCTGACATTGCCCAATGGGCCATTAAGCAAAACTGCTGCCAGCAGCTTCAAACTCTGCTGCTGGAGTGACACATCCCAACGAGGAGCTTGGATCTCAGGAACAAAGCAATTCCTGGAAGAATGCACTGGAAGGGTTTCCTTGAACTGCAGATTTTTTCCAGGGAACTCTTCCTCAGCACAGCCACAGCAACACTTTGCAAAGCACAGCTCTGGGAGGAGCCCCAAAAGTTCGGTTTTTATCCAAACACCAGCAGTTTTTGGGTGCTGGTGGCTGCCCCTGGATCCCTGGCAGTGCCCCAGGCCAGGTTGGACACTGGGGTTGGAGCACCTGGGACAGTGGGAGGTGTCCCTGCCCTGGCAGGGGTGGCACTGGGTGGTCTTTAAGGTCCCTTCCCACCCAATCTGGGATTCTGTGATCCTAGGAACAGGTGCTCCCTGGAGAACAGGAATTCTGTTCAGGTGGGTGAGGAGCAGCCTCCCCTTCTCCCTCAGCTCCTGGTCACCTGCAGGAGTCAGCACAGTCTGTGTCTGTCCAAACCCCTCTGCAGGGCATGGCATGTGCCAGCAGGAGGGAGGGAAATCCTCATGGGAATGAGAGGGTTGGTAACAGAAATAATGACATTGGAATTAAAAATCCTGCGTGGGACAGGATAGTTTGGGGAAAGCAGCTGGGCCAAAGCTGAGTTTGTGTCCTGGGCTCTGCCTGGGTGGAATTTGGTCCCTGGGGATGCAGAGGGTGCTGGGGGTGTTTGTGCTCACATTAACACAGGACTGGGTGTGCTGGGGCAGGGTTTCACAGGGCACAGCCTCAGGAAAGTCACTAAGGAGCCCCATCCCTCAGTGGGGCTGAGATTGGGAACATGGAACTCTGATCCCAGTCCCGAATTCTGCATTACAACCCAACATTTAAACATCACTGCAATAAAAAGGGCAAACCTCCAAATTTTCAGTCTGGAGTCTGAGCACACTCAGAGCAGGCGTGGGGGGATTTGGGAGGGGCTGGGGTTTGCTTTTGGACTGTGCTGGTGACAAAGCTGTTGAAGTTTTCAATGTCACTTGGAATACTTGAAGCACAGTTAATCAATACCTTAATGACAGCTGCCCCTTTGTGCGTGCCGAGGTAATTGGGTTGAAATTCCCCAGCTGTCTGGTGCAGATGTCCCTCCCAGAGCGGGGATGGGGCTCTGGGAGTTCTGTTCCCAAAATAAGGCTGCTGGCTCAGGGGTGTCTGCCCACTCGTGTACAATGGGGTTAATTCGTGTATCACGGAGTGACGGGACAGTGGGGATGGGACGGGGATGGATGGGATAGTGGGCAGGAATTCCTCCCTGGGAGGGTGGGCAGGCCTGGCACAGAGTGCCCAGAGCAGCTGTGGCTGCCCCTGGATCCCTTTGGGGGTTTCATGGGGCTCTGCAGGGCCAGGAGCTCCACAGCTGCCGAGGGATGGGTGATTTGATGGAGATCTGACTCTTCCTTGGCTTTTCTGTGCTTCCCAAAGCTTGAGCTCACTGATCTGGGTGACTTTAATTTGATATCCACCAATTGTGGCTGTGCTGATCGATATTGGTAATATCAGCTCACATGGAAATTTTCCAGGAGCTGGAGCATTTGTTCCACACTCAGCCTAAGCCAGCACAGCAATTTTGTGGGGGGATTTGCTTGAGACTCCAGCTACACAATTTTTTCCAAAGCCCAGTTCTCTGAAGCGTTCACTGCCTTTAGCCTGATATTGTTTATTTTTATTTTTATTTTTATTTTTATTTTTATTTTTATTTTTATTTTTATTTTTATTTTTATTTTTTTTTTTTTTTTTTTTTTTTTTTAGTATTATTTTTAGTATTTTTATTATTCTCAGCCCCCGGCAGTGACCTGGGCTTGAAATTGCAGCTCCTAGAGTCTGCTCGGGTCAGCCCAGAGTGGTTGTGGTGGAGAAGGATCAGGACCTTGGAGAGTCGCGATCAGGACCTTGGAGAGCCGCGATCAGAACTTTGGAGAGCCGCGATCAGGACCTTTAGAGCCGGGATCAGGACTTTGGAGAGCCGAGATTAGAACCTTGGAGAGTCGCGATCAGGACCTTGGAGAGCCGCGATCAGGACCTTGGAGAGCCGCGATCAGGACCTTGGAGAGTCGCGATCAGGACCTTGGAGAGTCGCGATCAGGACCTTGGAGAGCCGCGATCAGGACCTTGGAGAGCCGCGATCAGGACTTTGGAGAGCGGGGATCAGGACCTTGGAGAGCCGCGATCAGGACCTTTAGAGCCGGGATCAGGACTTTGGAGAGCGGGGATCAGGACCTTGGAGAGCCGAGATCAGGACCTTGGAGAGCGGGGATCAGGACCTTGGAGAGCCGCGATCAGGACCTTGGAGAGCCGCAATTTGGACCTTGGAGAGCTGCTCGGGGAGAGAGGGATCCGTGCTCCATCCCAATAGGAATGAGAGTGTCCCCAGGCAGGTTTTCCCTGCTCCATCCCAATAGGAACTGGAGTGTCCCCAGGCAGGTTTTCCCTGCTCCATCCTCACACACACAGTGTTGGGCACGGTCACTGCTCCCCATCCCAACAATGGCAGGTAGAAACCACCCCAAGACTGAATTTCTCTGCTAAATAAAGATTTGTGCTGCACTGAACAGTTACATTGGGAGCTGAAATATTTCAGCAGAAGTGTCCTCTACTTAGAGGAATTGTTTCTCAAATAGGAAATTTGCTTCTCCTTGCCCTAAATTATAGACAGGAAATATCAGTGCCAAGGGATAAATTCAAGTAATGACACTGTAAATCCCCAGGCCGTGGCAGTCAATAAGGTGAAAGAGGTCCTGGTTTTCAGGTTATTTCCAGCCCAGGTGATCTGACAAAAAGCTGCTCTACACGTTTTCCAACACCTTTTCTGGGAGGTCTTGCAGAATTTTTCTGCTTGGCTTAGTAGTGACATTTAAAGCTGGTCTAGAGCAATTATTTCTGGGTTTCCTCTATAACATGAAATCCTTACTGTAGCAATTCTGAAAAGGGTTTGGTTTTTTTTTTTATTTTTTGTTTTTTTAATCCTGTGAAGTCTGAGTGGAATAACAGGGCTTCATTGGGAGGTTTGGGGCACTGATTTTAGCTGAATATCATTTGCTGCCAATTCACAATCCCAGCAAGGAAAACTCATCACCATGGAACCACATAATCCTTGAAATGCACCAAGTTTGTGGGAATAGAGCTGGTTCTGATGTGCCCCCACTTCAGTGGTGCCTGTAAGGGGAATAATTCTGGTAAAGTTTGTCCAGAGGCTGGTAAATGGTAAAACAGAAATGCTGCCATGCAGGGGGAATTTGCAGTGATTTATAAAACCTCTGTTTTATAAATCTGTGTATAAAACTGTGTTGTGGTGAGAGGAGAAGGCTGGGATAATGCTCCCATGGGAACTGAGGGAATTGCACACTGGGGCTGAGGCTGGGCACGCTGGGTCAGACAAATGAGGCAGAACAGCTTCAGCTGGAGCTCTGTCCAGCCCCAAAAATACCTAAAGTTCATCAAGTTTCTCCTGAAAGAGATTACAATAATTATAACACAGCCACACATCCCTGCTGCTGGATGCACGCCATGCACGCTCATCCCACTGCCATTCAAATGGCAATTTCAATTTGAATAATTTGAATTCGAGGTTCTAATGCAGGTAAACAAAAGGAACGCCCGTGTTAGGTGGCAGCCCCTGCCTGTTTCTAATGGCTTTGGCAATTACTGAGATGGATGGGCTTGTGGGAGAGGGGCTGGGCTGAGTCAGGGGCTGGGGATGATGGATGCTGAAGCCTGAGCTGGTTCTTTTCTCCCTGCACAGCTCCTGCAGCCCCCCAGGAGGATGGGGAAATGCAGAGCTGCCTCCTTCCCAGCTGGGCTCAGCTGCCCCCTGCTCAGCAGGGCTGTTCTGAAGGACAGGTTGTCATTGTCACCCAGTGCTGTGTGTCACACTCAGTGTTTTCCCTTGGAACTTGTGATGGTCCCATAACCACCCTGGCCTGGCACAGGGTGCCCAGATTTGCTGTGGCTGCCCCTGGATCCCTGGCAGTGCCCAAGGCCAGGCTGGACACTGGGGTTGGAGCACTGGGACAGTGGGAGGTGTCCCTGCCATGGCAGGGGTGGCACTGGGGGGATTTAAGGTTCCTTCCAACCCAACCCATTCCATGATTCCCTGACTCTCTTTGTCCCAAGGCTTTCCCAGGCAGTACATTCTAATTCCATTCTGAACACCTGGCTGAGTTTAGCCTCAGACCCAGAGCAAGGCCACAGCTCAGCTGCCAAACAACAGAGCCTGTCCTAAATTCCACCCAGACCATGTGGGGTAGGCACCATCCCTCATTTCTGAGCTCTGCTGTTCCCTTCATGCAGCTCCAGCCCAGTCTGGGCATTTTGATTCAGCACATCTTGGGTGGGATTGGTTAAACCCTGCCTAACTCAGAAATCTCAACTGGAGAGAGAACACTCACTTAGAGAGAGTTGGGCAAAAGTAAAATGTTGCAGAGGGTGAGGATCTCACCTGTAGAGTGTGTAAGGCTGGGGAATCCATTTAAGAGATGAATGATTTAACATTAGCACCCCCTCACCCCATGAGCAGAAGTGGGTAATGTGCAGCACAGGCACAGGCTCTGCCTGCCCCTGCAGCCCGAATTGCCAGTGTTTATTTATTGCCAATATCATCAGCAATGTCCTGAGCCTGCGTGAGGCTGCTGCTCACAAACCACTGGAATGTTTCTAGATGAAATAGAAGATGGATAAAAAGGATCTTTATCCTGTCAGTTTGATGAATAATTACAGGATGGCAGCCACTAAAGAGCTGTGCTTGATGCAGGTTTCACTGGCAGAGTTCGGGCTGACAGAGAAATGGGGTTTTTTACTGGATTAACAAAAGCTGTGTTTACTATCCAAAAATTGACTGGATGGCCCCAGTCCTTTATAGGGGTATTAATGCACGTTTAATTCAAATATATGGCATTGATCTGGGTTTGCTGAATATAATGGAGCTCCCAGCACGATGGGCTCTCCCAAAGGCTCAGGCTGCAGCTCTTTGCCTGACTCCACGCTTTCCAAGTCTGTTTTTCTGCAATTAATGACAATCTATGAACTCCCCTCGGCACTGCCATTGGAAATCAGTGCCTGTGATGAAGCTGTGCCACACACGCCCCTGTGGGGACACATCTCCAGCCTCGTGCTGTGCCTGTGTGGGTTCCTGGAGCTGCTCTGGGTGATTGAATGCTGAGATCCCGATCTACACCCCCAGAGATCCCAGCTGGAAATGGAATCCTGGGAATGAGTGTGTACTGGAATCACTTCTGTGTTGGGTTGATGTGGCCAGCAATGTGAATTCTGTCCCATCTGTTAACCCAGCTGGGGCAGTGCCCCTGATCTCCTGGCACACATTATCTGCTCATGGGCCATCTTTAAACCAGCTGGGCAATCATCTTTATCTTCCCACAGCCCATCCTCCCTCCAGGAGATATCTCCTGTTCATGGCCAGTGAGTCCCAGGGCATGACTGATAAAATTCCATCATCCCACTGGGAGATGCTCCAGCCAGGGGAGGAGCCAAGCCTTTCCTACCCAGATAAAAACTGAGATTTGGGACACCAAGGCACCTTCTTCCCACTGGATTCCAGAGGAAAGCCAGACCTTTGCACATCATCCCTGGAGCTTCAGAGGAAACTGCACCTTCTCCAGGAGCACTGCTCCAGCTGAACCACATCTGCCCCTGCAGGAGGATGCAGCCACCATTGAATGGGACTGTGCCAACACCCTGACTGACTGACGGGTGTCAGCTTGGATTCTGACTCTGGCAGGGCTGGGATTGTTCTGTGTGATACTGCATTTCTAGTTTAATTTTCCTAGGAAAGAACTGTTATTCCTAATTCCCATCTCTTTGCCTGAGAGCCCCTTAATTTCAAAATTATAACAATAATTTGGAGGGAGGGGTTTACATTCTCCATTTCAAAGAGCAGCTCCTGCCTGTACTGGCAGACACCTGTCCCCAAACCAGGACAACTTCTTTCTGTGGGGAAGGGCTCTGTGCAGGCAGGGAGTAAAACCCCACTGGTTCATCCCTGGAGAGTGGGAGAGCACAGTGGGGATGGGACAAGGGGCAAAGCCTTGACCTTACAGTCTGGACCAGGAAAAATCCCTCTGTGGGAGGGTGGGAGGCCCTGGCACAGAGCAGGGGTGGAATGCCCAGCCTGGGCAGGGTTTGGAGCACCCTGGGGCAGGGGAAGCCCCAGGACTGGCCCCTCTTGTGTTCCTGAGTGCTCTGACCCCTCAGCTCCTTGCTGAGCTCAGGGCTTGGCTCTCAGGGAACGAAATCTGCCGTCACCAGATGAGAAGGAACACGGGCAGAAAACCCCCAGAAAACCTTGAGGTGGACTCAGTGTGATGTGCTAAGAGCCTCCTCACTTTTTGCAGAACGTTTAGTTTGGAAATTAGCCCGGAAAGTGCATCTGCCCCAGCAATTCACACCTCATTGGCTAAGCCTAAGGAGGGAGGAAATGAAGGTGATTAATTAAGGAAAAATAAATTAGTCTCGCTTCGTGTGGACCGTGTCTGATTTGCCTTTGTAGAGAAAAGCTGCTGGGGCTGGTTTGGGCTTGGGGTCTGAAGCAGCACCTGAATGTGTGCGAGGCAGTGCCCGGGAGCAGCTCTGGAGCTGAGCAGGGCTTTGCTGGGGAGGGGAAATGTGCAGTGCAGCTCAGAAGGGCTCTTCCCCCGTGCTGCCATTTGTCTTCCCATAAGGTTTTGTTCTCACTTCGTTCTGTGCTAAGGTTGATGCTAAATTTGCTATTTTTGAAATGTGAGAGTCTAAAGGAAAAGTTAATCCCTGAGAGTGGATAAAAGATTCCTGAAAGTACATTTATTTGGGGGGAAAAAATCCAAAGGTGTTTGGGCTCTGGGGGGCTCTAACTCAGTCTGTCTGAGCAGCCCCCTGGTAACTCCTGTTCTCCTGTGCCTCACTGCCCTGATGCACCAGCCCTGACATTGCAGAGGTGAGGGGGTTTTATTCCTATGAAACCACTCGCAGCCTTCTCTTCCTCTTTTAGATTTTAATGGGGCTGCATTCTGTTGGTGGTTGGTTATTCTGTGCCCCTCATTATGGGAAAAATCTCCTTTGCAGGATGCATCCAGGCTCTCCTTTGTGGGACACCAAAGGTTTGAGTTCATTTTGATATGTCAGAGTCAGGAAAAAAAAAAAAGTTATGAAGATGAAAAGATTTATGACCATCTCCTTTGGACTTTGCTCTCCCTTCAGCAGCAGCATCTTTATTGGCTCTGGGAGGAGGAAAATATTCTCTGAGATAATGAGACTGGCAACTTAAATCTAAATATTGTGGCTTTAGCTTGGAGCAGGGCAGAGCTGGCCCCGTGGGCATTTCCAGTGCCTGACCCCAAATCCACAAGAGAAAACCTCGAGGTCACCCTGGGGTGAGAACGAGCAAGGGATGTCCTGAGATGGGGAGAGGAGGAAACTTGAAGCTGATCAAGCCTTTTGAAGTTAGTTCTGTTCCAGCTAGAATGAAACTTGTTTAAAAACCAGTCAATTAAGGTAATAGGCAGCACATTCTCGTGCTGGGGAGAGCCATAAACGAGCAGCACAAAAAAGAGAAGTGTTTCCTCTGCGAAGCCACTCAGATGAAGCAGATCAATAAGGCACCTGTACCAGGGGAAAACAGCCATCAGCGACTCAGAGCTGCTGGGTTTGAACAAATCCTTGGGCAGATGGGCACAGACAGAGCTGTCCCTGCCCCTGGCAGCGCTAAGTGCTGGCACAGCAGCGAGGGAGGGGACACACGGGGACAGAGCCTTGAGGTGACACGGGGCAGGGGAGCTCAGCAGTTGTGAGCCGTGCCATGGATCCCATAGCCAGCCTCAACTCTGGCTGTGGGAGAGGGAAACTCCATCTCTCACCACATCCAGCACTGCCACGGGGGAAGCCCAGCGCTGAAAATCCGTCTGCAGCTGGAAACCCACCTTCAGCCTGGAAATCTGGGAGGGGCAATGCTGCAGGTGGAGGGGCCATTGCTCTGGCATTCCCAGGCCTGGGGGTGCTGAGGAGGGGATCTGGGGCAGTGGGATGGTGCCAGCAGTTCCAGTTTGGGGGCAGTGGGATGGTGCCAGCAGCCCCAGTTTGGGGCAGTGGGATGGTGCCAGTAACCCCAGTTTGGGGCAGTGGGATGGTGCCAGCAGCCCCAGTTTGGGGCAGTGGGATGGTGCCAGTAACCCCAGTTTGGGGCAGTGGGATGGTGCCAGCAGCCCCAGTTTGGGGCAGTGGGATGGTGCCAGCAGCCCCAGTTTGGGGGCAGTGGGATGGTGCCAGTCACCCCAGTTTGGGGCAGTGGGATGGTGCCAGCAGCCCCAGTTTGGGGCAGTGGGATGGTTCCAGCAGCCCCAGTTTGGGGCAGTGGGATGGTACCAGCAGCCCCAGTTTGGGGCAGTGGGATGGTGCCAGCAGCTCTGATTTGGGGGCAGTGGGATGGTGCCAGCAGCCCCAGTTTGGGGCAGTGGGATGGTGCCAGTAACCCCAGTTTGGGGGCAGTGGGATGGTGCCATGAGCCCCAGTTTGGGGCAGTGGGATGGTGCCAGCAGCCCCAGTTTGGGGCAGTGGGATGGTGCCAGCAGCCCCAGTTTGGGGGCAGTGGGATGGTGCCAGTAACCCCAGTTTGGGGCAGTGGGATGGTGCCAGCAGCCCCAGTTTGGGGCAGTGGGATGGTGCCAGCAGCCCCAGCACAGTTCCAGGATTTCCCAAGGAAAGCCCATTTCCTAGCAGAGCTTGGCCAGGTGCCTGCTGCTCCTTTCCCACTTCCCAGCTGCTGGTCCGAGCTCACCCCTTTGTGCCCCTGCCAGGACCGTGGCTGAGCCAGCCCGTGCTGACAGGGGCTGCAGGAGAGAGGGGAGGGCACTCAGGGGAGCAGAGCTGGTTCTCACTCAGGGAAGCAGAGCTGGTTCTCACTCAGGGAAGCAGAGCTGGTTCTCACTCAGGGGAGCTGAGCTGGTTCTCACTCAGGGGAGCAGAGCTGGTTCTCACTCAGGGGAGCAGAGCTGGTTCTCACTCAGGGAAGTAGAGCTGGTTCTCACTCAGGGAAGTAGAGCTGGTTCTCACTCAGGGGAGCAGAGCTGGTTTTCACTCAGGGAAGCAGAGCTGGTTTTTTCTCCTCTGCTCTCCAGCTCTCCTCAGGATAACAAGAGCTGCTGTTTGTAAAACAAACAAGAGCTTGTTCAGGTGTGAATTCCCTGTCCTGGGGCTCTGCAGCTTCACTCCCAGTCTGGCAGGAGCAGAGAAGCTCCAGGGAGAGCTCAGAGCCCCTTCCAGGACCTCGAGGGGCTCCAGGAGAGCTGGAGAGGGTCTGGGGACAAGGATGGAGGGACAGGAAGGTGTCCCTGCCCATGGCAGGTGATAGGTGACCTTACAGGATCCTTAAAGGATCTCTTCCAAGCCAGCCATCCTCTGGCTCTGTTCCTTCTGCTTTGCAGCCCAGCCTGAAGAGATGCAGAATTTTTTTCCATCTGACTTCTGCTAAACAAAATTTGATGGCAATAGTGCATCAATAAGCTCGCAGGGTTTGTGCTGAAGATGCTTGGCAGAGCTGAATGATTCCTTGGGGGGATTGCTCTGCACTTTGCAGCCTCCTCCATGAATCTCTCCTGGGGCTTTAAAGGGAGAAGCAGCAAAGGGGGAGGTGGGATTTACCCATCAGCATCTTTATCAGTCACTTCCAAAGCCATGCAGAGAAAATGTTTTATAGGTGGCTCTGTTATCTGCTACTCCATCTTCTTATTACAAGAAATTTCTTAGCAGGATGTTTTAATATCACTTTCTCTTTGCTTATCAGGAAATCTAATGCTGGGCAAACAGGCCCCAGCTGCTTGGTGGGGTTTATCTGAGCTCAGAAATGCAGTGTAATAACAGATCTTTAATAATGCAGCACGGGGCTGTGCCTGGCTGATTTATAAACTTCATGGCTGCAGCAAGTCCCAGCTAACAGGGATTTACTGCTCCCTGTGCACCAGGGTCCCAGCAGATGGGGGAGCAGATGGGGAGGTGCAGGAGTGTCACTGTTATCTCAGCAGGGTTTGGGATAAATCTGTCCTGGGATCTGAGCCGTGCCTGTGACCAGGCAGAGCCTGGAGACAAGGAATAAACCACCAGGGGAGGGCAGGACAGCTGTGGGTGTCTGTTCAGGGCTCAGTGCCCAGGAACTGCTCCTGTCCTCCCTAAACCTTCTCCCTTTTCCATCCTCACCCAGGAGAATGGGCTCAGCAGTGGCACACAAGGGCCAGGACCCCTGGGGAGGCCATTTGGGTCCTCTGTGCCTTGTTGGCCTGGGCTGGCCCCTGGCTTGGGGCACAGAGGTGTCACCATTCCTGAGAACACCCAGAGGGGTTTGGGGGCACAGAGGTGTCACCATTCCTGAGAACACCCAGAGGGGTTTGGGGACACAGAGGTGTCACCATTCCTGAGAACACCTGGAGGGTTTGGGACACAGAGGTGTCACCATTCCTGAGAACACCTGGAGGGGTTTGGGGGCACAGAGGTGTCACCATTCCTGAGAACACCTGGAGGGTTTGGGGGCACAGAGGTGTCACCATTCCTGGGAACACCCAGAGGGTTTGGGGGCACAGAGGTGTCACCATTCCTGGGAACACCCGGAGGGTTTGGGGGCACAGAGGTGTCACCATTCCTGGGAACACCTGGAAGGTTTGGGGGCACAGAAGTGTCACCATTCCTGAGAACACCCAGAGGGGTTTGGGGACACAGAGGTGTCACCATTCCTGGGAACACCCAGAGGGTTTGGGGGCACAGAGGTGTCACCATTCCTGGGAACACCTGGAAGGTTTGGGGGCACAGAGGTGTCACCATTCCTGAGAACACCTGGAGGGTTTGGGGGCACAGAGGTGTCACCATTCCTAGGAACACCTGGAGGGTTTGGGGGCACAGAGGTGTCACCGTTCCTGAGAAAACCAGGAAGATTTGGGAAGAGGCTTTGGAGCAGCTCTGGGCTGGACCTGGGAGAGCCTGGAGAGCTCTGAGGGCTCCTTCTCAGTCAGCCTTGCTCTCCAGAATTCCAGCTGCTCAGTGTTACAGAGCCTGAGTGCTCGCAGCGTGTGCAGCCAGCTGGGCTCTCCTGTGGGACAATCCATCATGCCTGTGACACTGCTGCTAGCAGTGATCACAGCTCCAGATGGCACTGGGGCAGCTCCTGCCCGTGCAGTGGCACCACATCCTCAATACCAGCTCTGAACCTGGCTCATCCACTCCCTCCAGGAGCAGGGTCACTGGGGTGAAGGGGTTAAATGTGATGCCAGGCTGGGAGATCTCAAGATCTCCCTTTTCCATCCGAAGGAAGGGAAGCTGCAATTGGAGATTCAGGATAAACAAGGATTTGGGTTTTCCTGTAAGGAGCTTTTAAAACACCTTGGGTTGTGCTAAAGCATTTGTACAAAGTGATGAGTGGGGAGGTTTGTCAACATCTCCAGTCTCAGCTGCCTTCAGAAACCCAAATGTCAGAGCCAAGAAAAACACAGTGAGAATCGGCTGAAAACTTTGAACTTTTCAGGGGAAAGAAAGCAATGACGACATTATCTCCAAATTCCCTTAAAAGAAATATTGCCAGTGCTCCCAGGGCTCTTGAGCAGGAGGCACTTCCCTGAGCTGGAGCAGAAAGGAGTTAACTGCTGAGGGGGTGAGCTGAGCCTTTAAACAGGCTGGGAGAGAATTCTTCATCCACCTCTCCTCATTCTTCAAATGAACAAATGGCAGAAATCTCATGTAGTGGTTTTCAGCCCATTATTCTGGCTGGTTGTCAGGGCAGCTGCTCGCTCAGTCACGGAGCAGGGGAAGGGCTGTGCTGGCTCCAAAGGGCATCCTTTCACTTCTTCTGTTCCTGCTGCCACTTCCAGGGGAGATAAGGAAAATGAGGTTCTATTTTTCCCCGTGAATACCTGTTTATCCTCGTTGTCATGTCTCTGCTCTGAACCCTGGGGATGCAGTGGGAGGATTTCTCTCGCTCCTCCCGGGGCTGTTGCACAACTAAATCTCAGCAGAAGGCAGAGGGTTCTGGCACAGCCTCCTCAGCTCCTGTGTGTCTCTGCGGGGGAAAACGGAATTGTGGAGTCAGGGAGCTTGGAAAAGACCTCGAGGATCATCCCAGACAGGCAGGGGTCAGGCTGAATTCCTGGAGTCATGGGACGGGTTGGGTGGGAAGGGACCCCAAATCCCCCCCAGTGCCAGCCCTGCCATGGCAGGGACACCTCCCACTGTCCCAGTGCTCCAACCCGACCTGGGACAGTTCCAGGGATCCAGGGGCAGCCACAGCAAACCTGGGAATTCCACCCCATCCCTCCCCACCCTCCCAGGGAAGAATTCCTGCCCAAAATCCCATCCCAGCCTAATCTCTGGTCACTCCTCATGCAGACACTTTGGTGGTGGCTCTGTTTCCTCAGTGGCTGCTCTGCCCAGCCCAGCCCCAAACCCCTCTCCTGCTCCTTGAAAGGCACTTTTATGCCCTTGGTTCCAGCAGGAGGGCTCGTTCCCCTGCTAGGTTGGCTTTTCTCTCAAATACATGGTTGAGAGCTTTAATCTGCTGCAAGCAGGTGCCACTGCAGGTGAGCTCTGCTAAGAGCATATGTTTAATTATGCTGCTGAAGTCAGAGAAAGCTGTTATTTTAAAAAGCTTCCTTTAATAGTCAGGGTAAGCGTTGGCAGCCAAACATTCTCAGCTGCAGATGCATTCAGCTTATGATTTCACAACAAATTTCAGACTTGCAAAAATATTGAAGGAGCTTAAGTACAAAGGAAAAATTGGAGAGGTTTCATTCAGGGAGCTGTGGTCAGCTCCCAAAATCCCTCAGTTCCCAGGAACTGAACTGAACAGAGAAGCCTCAGCCCCAGAGGGAAATCTGGAATGAGAAGCTCTGGGTAAGTGGCTTTAAGAGATCAAAGAATGAAGGTGTGTGTGCTTGAAATCAAAGAAGCCAGGGATTCCAGTCCCCAGGTGCCACAGCCAGGTCTGTTCCATCCCTGTGGGCATGGGGACTCCCTGGACAGGCTGTGCCAGTGCCTGGCCACCCTTCCAGGGCAGCAACTTTCCAATCTCCAATCTAAACCTCCCGTGGCACAGCTCCAGGCTGTTTGCTTCGGTCCCCTGGGAGCAGAGCCCAGCCCCACCTGCCTGCAGCAGCCAGGCTGGAGGGTCAGGGGCTGGGGGACAGGGACCCCTCCATCAAACTGGAATTTCCTGTGCTTTTCTGGGAAGCAACAACTCACAACTGACTCTCTCAGTGAAATGTGGGTCTGTGGTTCCCAGGCAGGCTTTGGAAGGGGCAGGAAGGAGCCTTTGGAAGGGGTGGGAAGCCTCTGGGAGGAGCTTTTGCAGGGAGCAGAAAACCTTTGGAAGGAGCCTTTGGAAGGGGCAGAAAATCTTTGGAAGGGTCAGGAAGGAGCCTTTGAAAGGGGTGGGAAGCCTCTGGGAGGAGCCTTTGGAAGGGGTGGGAAGGAGCATTTGGAAGGAGCAGAAAACCTTTGGGAGGAGCCTTTGGAAGGGGCAGGAAGGAGCCTCTGGAAGGGTCAGGAAGGAGCCTCTGGCAGGGGCAGGCAGCCCGCAGTGGGAATGCTGCACCAGGATCCCATCCCAGCTGCAGGGAAGGCTCTGCTGTGCATCACTGCAGACTCAGTGACTCCAGGGGAATTTTATTTACGGGTAAATAATCCTCAGCATTAATCTCAAAGCCAGGGCTTTGCTTCCCCATTTCCTGCTGCTGTGAGAGGAGTGCCAGCTAGGATGCACTGGAGAGTGCTGTGGCAGTCTGGAGGTGTCTGGTTTGCAGTCTGCAGCCACAGCCGCGCTCCCAGAGCTCTCCCAGGCACATTTCCTGGGAGCCTGGGCTGCCTGGGAGCTCGGGCTGTAACTGCCAGGTGCAAACCCGAGGCGATGTTTCCGCTGTCTCCTCTCCTGCTGAATCAGAGCCTCTGATGATGCAACACCAAATCCATCCTGAAGGCTTCCAGCAAGCCGAGCTGCTCTGGCAAGGGCTGAATCATCACAGCAGAGGAGTTTTGCTGGGGCACAGGAGGTGGTTGTGCCTCTCTGGGTGGCCTCGCTGCTCCCAGGGCAGGGCACCAATATCTGCTGGGCTGTTGAAGGGAGCTGGCAGCAGGGCAGGGACTGAGCCAGGAATCCTCCCTGTACGGGAGGCAGTGCCCAGCCCTGAGCACAGAGCAGGGACAGGCTGGAATCTCCTCCCTAGGGACATTCCTGGGCACAGTCCCATGCCCTGTGCTCCCATGGTGTCCCTGGCATCCCGGCAAAGCCAACACTGCCAGCCTGCAGGGAATCCCCTTCCAGCGCTGCTTTTCAGGAGAAGGTGTCACTGAAATCCCCTGTGTGGGCAGATATCCCCGTTCAGCCTCTGGGGCTGCAGGGTCCTGCTGGGAATGCCCCATTTCCATCCCAAACCCCTCACTCCTGAGCCCTAAACCTGCATGGAACTGCTACTGGACTCCTGCTGGGAATGCCCCATTTCCATCCCAAACCCCTCACTCCTGAGCTCTAAACCTGCATGGAACTGCTACTGGACTCCTGCTGGGAATGCCCCATTTCCATCCCAAACCCCTCACTCCTGAGCTCTAAACCTGTACAGAGCTGCTACTGGAATCCTGCTGGGAATGCCCCATTTCCATCCCAAACACCTCACTCCTGAGCCCTAAACCTGCATGGAACTGCTACTGGACTCCTGCTGGGAATGCCCCATTTCCATCCCAAACCCCTCACTCCTGAGCCCTAAACCTGTACAGAGCTGCTACTGGAATCCTGCTGGGAATGCCCCATTTCCATCCCAAACCCCTCACTCCTGAGCCCTAAACCCGTGTGGAGCAGCTACTGGAATCCTGCTGGGAATGCCCCATTTCCATCCCAAACCCCTCACTCCTGAGCCCTAAACCTGCATGGAACTGCTACTGGAATCCTGCTGGGAATGCCCCATTTCCATCCCAAACCCCTCACTCCTGAGCTCTAAACCTGTACAGAGCTGCTACTGGAATCCTGCTGGGAATGCCCCATTTCCATCCCAAACCCCTCACTCCAGAACTCTAAACCTGTACAGAGCTGCTACTGGAATCCTGCTGGGAATGCCCCATTTCCATCCCAAACCCCTCACTCCTGAGCCCTAAACCTGTGTGGATCTGCTACTGGAATCCTGCTGGGAATGCCCCATTTCCATCCCAAACCCCTCACTCCTGAGCTCTAAACCTGCATGGAGCTGCTACTGGAATCCTGCTGGGAATGCCCCATTTCCATCCCAAACCCCTCACTCCTGAGCCCTAAACCCGTGTGGAGCAGCTACTGGAATCCTGCTGGGAATGCCCCATTTCCATCCCAAACCCCTCACTCCTGAGCTCTAAACCTGCATGGAGCTGCTACTGGAATCCTGCTGCTCCAGGTGCTGGTGTGCAGCAGTTCCATCGATTCTCAGCCCAGATCAGCAGCGGGGCACAGCTCCCACCCTGGCACCAGTCCCACCAGTCCGGGAGGTTCCCACTCTCACAGAGCCGGGGTCACTGCTCCCACACCCACACTTAGAGACTCACTGGGCACTAACCTGTCCCAAAACGCCTTTTAACTAGAAATGTACTCATTTACCTTCGTGGTGTGATGTGACACCTGCTTGATCCTGGTGAAACAGGGAAGAGCTCCAGCGCTGAATCGAGCCAGGGGTGAATTATTCATACTCAGCGTCTGGAAATCTTTACATGAATTGGAGGCACCGGGAAAATTGGAAACCTCAGCTAATACCTTGTAATAATGTGTCACCCTGGAAGGAATTAGAGCTCGGGTTTTGTCACTTTTCAGCACTTTCTGTGAGAGCTGCTGCTCGGGAGGCTCTGAGCTGGCAGAGGGAGAGCTCCTGGTGGGGATGGCAGGGCTGGGAATGCTGTGGGAAAACTGCAGGGCTGGGAATATTTGGGAATATTGCAGGGCAGGGAATGTTGTGGGGATATTGCAGGGCTGGGAATGTTGTGGGAAAACTGCAGGGCTGGGAATATTTGGGAATATTGCAGGGCTGGGAATGTTGTGGGCTCTCATCCCAAGGCAGCCTGGGAGAGGGATTAGGGACACAAATCCCCACATTTGTCATCCCTTCCCCTGCTGCCCTGTCTGGGCACCTCGGGGGTGATTCTGTCAGCAGGGTCGTGGTGGGATCCCAATTCTTTGTAGAATCAGAGAATCCCAGCCTGGTTTGGGTTGGGAGGGACCCCAAATCCCACCCAGTGCCCATCCAGACACCTCCCACTGTCCCCAGTGTCCAGCCTGGCCTTGGACACTGCCAGGGATCCAGGGGCAGCCACAGCAAATCTGGGAATTCCATCTCCACCCTGCCAGGGAACAATTCCTGCCCAAAATCCCATCCCATCCCATCCCATCCCATCCCATCCCATCCCATCCCATCCCATCCCATCCCATCCCATCCCATCCCATCCCATCCCATCCCATCCCATCCCATCCCATCCCATCCCATCCCATCCCATCCCATCCCTGCCCTCTGGCACTGGCAGCCATTCCCTGTGTCCTGTCCCTCCATCCCTGTCCCCAGCCCCTCCCCAGCTCTCCTGGATCCCTTCAGGCTCTGCAGGGCTCTGAGCTCTCCTGGACCCTTCTCCTCTCCAGTCCCAGCTCTCCAGCCTGGCTCAGCCCTGCAGCAGCTCCCTGCCCTCCTCTGGATTCTCTCCAGCAGCTCCAGGTCCTGTTTGAGTTTGGGGCTGCAGGGCTGGATGCAGAACCAGCAGAGAGGGGTCCAGGTGGGCAAGGCCTGGTTAAAACCCATCAGGACCCTGAGCAGGTGGGATCCCATCCCATTATCCCATCCCATTATCCCATTATCCCATTATCCCATTATCCCCTTGTCCCATCTCATCCCCCAGGAGGGCTCTGTGTGGCCCCAGTGTCCCCCAGCAGTGACCAGGGCAGTTTTTGGGAGCAGCTGGATCCTTCCAGCACAGCAGGAATTCCTCTCCCAGTCTCCCCCACAAGCTGCTGCTGCCCAGGAGAGCCTGAGCCAGCTGGAGGCTGACGAGGTAAACATGGAAATAAAAAGCTCAGATACGGCTTTAATGTTTACTTTGAAGCAAAGTTATTTTAATGAATTCCAATTAACGTTAAAAAAGGAAAAAAAATCCCTTTTGCTGGATGGTCCCTGTGGTTAACAAGGGATGCAGATGTTTTTTGCACTAATTGTTCTAATCTAAGTGTTTCCCTGCTTTGCATTCTCAGTGCACCAGCTCTCATTGCCCCATGGTATTTAAAAAGGAGAAAGTGATTCCATGATGCTTTATTTCCCCAAAAAGCAAGGAAAAAAAATCCTGCTATACTTTGCATTTCAACTTTGTCTGGCAAACTTGATGACCTTCTAATTAAAAAAAAAAAAAACAAAAAAACCACATTATTTCAAAGACTTTTTGCAACACAGTAACCAAGACATCCCAATTTAGAATTTTGTTTATTTTCAAAGTATTTCTTTCACCAAACTCTTGTCCTGTCCCCCAGAAACTCCTCACTTGAATCTCCTGTTCAGTGAGGTCATCAAAGGGATTTAATGCAAAGAAAAATGAACTGGAGTAAAAGTGAACTGGCCCATAAAAACCTGGTTAAATAGAATTTTAATTTGTACTTGTCATAGGTGTTTGTTTATTTATTTATGGCAAGGTGCTTGTGACCAGAATTTCAGGGAAAAAACTTTCTAATCACAGCCATTGGGGTTGTTTATATATTTATATATTTAACACAAATATACATAGTATATATAAAAAACAAGTATAGATACCAGATAGATAAAACAAATATATTACATATATATATCAAATTTGTATCCAATATATATATAACAAATATATATAGAATATATATGCTATATATAACAAAAATATACATAGCATATATATAAATCAAATATATATATCATATATAGAACTTATATACACTATACATATATAGTAGAAATTTATATACCATATATTAAAAATACATGTACCATCTAGATATAACATATGTACTATATAAATATATAAAAATATAAAATTAAATATATAACAAATATGTATACCATATATAGAACACATATTTATACTATACATATATAACACATTTATATACCATATATAAAAAACAAATATCCATTCCATACAGTTATAACATATATATGCTATATATAAACCAAATATATATAGTATATATATGCTTTATATTTAAGTCAAATACATACCATATATAAAGCAAATATAATATATATCATATATAGAACTTACATGCACTATACATATATAACAAATATATATAAGATATATAAAGCAAATATATATGCCATATATATATTTACCATATATATATATTTTCCATATATAATGTATATATACTATATATATACAATAAATTTATATACTATATATATAAAATGAATATATATACAGCATATATATAATAAATGTATATACTGTATATATAACAGATATGTATACCATAATATAACACATATATACTATACATATATAACATGGCAATATACTATATATATTTACCATATATATATTTACCATACATATAATGTATGTATACTATATATATAACAAATTTATATACCATATACATAAAATGAGTATATATACAGCATATATATATAATAAATATATATACTATATATATAAAATACATGTATACCATAATATAACACATGTATACTATACATATATAACATGGTAATATACTATATATATAAGACAAATATATATACCATATATATATTTACCAAATATATAATGTATGTATACTATATATATATATATAACAAATTTATATACCATATACATAAAATGAGTATATATACAGCATATATATTATAAATATAAACTGTTTATGTAACAGACATGTATACCATAATACAACACATATATACTATACATATATAACATGTTAATATACTTTATATATAAGACAAATATATGTACCATATATATAACATATATACCATCTATAGAATATATATATTCATGCAGCAGAGAAAACAGAGGCCATTGCTGGTGTGGCTTCAAACCCTGAGACCCCAGAGATACAGATTTATACAGATTTATAGAGATATTTATATATATGTGGTGCTGCTCATGCGTGAGACAACCTGACTCTGCTGCTGCTGCATCCAAATTTTGCCCTGGAGGATATTTGAAAAAAAACACCCCTCAAACCACGCTGAAATGAAACTCACTTCATTTGTTTTCCACTTCTGGAAATATAGAAGAAGAGTTTACAGATCCTTAACCATTTTTCTGCCTTTTAGGAATCCAGAAGGAAACAAGATCTGCACTGAGGGTGCTCATTGTGCTCCAAAGCCAGAGAACATAAAAGCCAGGCTAAGTACTGCTGGAGGAAATGTGTTTTTATACAAATTACGGTGTCTGTACAAATCACAACTTCTGTCCAAATGACAATTTTCATTCAGATTACAAATGCTTTGCAGAGACTGCCAGCGATGGTGCTGCGGGATGGAGGGGAAAGGAGCAGCAGCCCGGGGTGAAGGAGAAATGCTGGGATGGGGCAGCGGGGCAGGAGGCTGAACTGGGGGGCTGCAGGTGAGCTGGGGGGCTGCAGGTGACCTGGGGGGGCTGCAGGTGAACTGGGGGGGCTGCAGGTGACCTGGGGGGGCTGCAGGTGAGCTGGGGGCTGCAGGTGATCTGGGGGCTGCAGGTGACCTGGGGGCTGGCAGGTGAACTGGGGGCTGCAGGTGACCTGGGGGCTGCAGGTGACCTGGGGGGGCTGCAGGTGAACTGGGGGGCTGCAGGTGAACTGGGGGGGCTGCAGGTGAACTGGGGGCTGCAGGTGAACTGGGGGGCTGCAGGTGAGCTGGGGGGCTGCAGGTGAACTGGGGGGCTGCAGGTGAACTGGGGGCTGCAGGTGAGCTGGGGGGCTGCAGGTGAACTGGGGGGGCTGCAGGTGAGCTGGGGGGCTGCAGGTGAACTGGGGGGCTGCAGGTGAACTGGGGGCTGCAGGTGAGCTGGGGGGCTGCAGGTGAACTGGGGGGCTGCAGGTGACCTGGGGGCTGCAGGTGAGCTGGGGGGCTGCAGGTGAACTGGGGGGCTGCAGGTGAACTGGGGGCTGCAGGTGAGCTGGGGGGCTGCAGGTGACCTGGGGGCTGCAGGTGAACTGGGGGCTGCAGGTGACCTGGGGGCTGCAGGTGAACTGGGGGGCTGCAGGTGAACTGGGGGGCTGGCAGGTGACCTGGGGGCTGCAGGTGACCTGGGGGGCTGCAGGTGACCTGGGGGGCTGGCAGGTGACCTGGGGGCTGCAGGTGAACTGGGGGGCTGCAGGTGAACTGGGGGCTGCAGGTGAACTGGGGGCTGGCCGGTGACCTGGGGGCTGCAGGTGATCTGGGGGGCTGCAGGTGACCTGGGGGCTCCAGGCTGAATCCGGGATAACTGGATGTTGGAACTCCTCCGCCCTGCGGAGCTCGGGCCCCACGAGCTCCGGGGACACTCGGAGCTGCTCCCGGTTCTGGCTCAGTGCGGGCGGCTGGAGCCGCAGGGAGCAGCAAACAGCCAGAAACCCTCGAGCTAAAGCGATAAAGGCTGAAAGCAGCACCGACAGCACAGGCTGCTGCCGGGCTGTGCCCTGCAGCCGCGGTCACCGTGCCACCCGCTCCCTGCTCCGTGCTGGCAGCTGTCACACCGTGTCACCCAACCCGAACGACTGTGCCCTCACAAACCGTTCTGAACAGAAACGGGGCTGCTCTGGGGGTTTTCTGCTGTCACATCCTCGGTCAGGCACTTCAGCTCCTTTTGCTGCCCCAGGAGCTGCGAGTCCCCAAGGCAGAACAATTTCCACGAGAAAAACCCTTCCCACCTTTCCCTGCTGGGGCCAGCCCTGGTGACAGCCAGAGGGGTGACAGGCACAGGGGTGACAGTCACAGAGATCACAGCCACAGGGGTGACAGCCAGAGGGGTGACAGCCAGAGGGGTGACAGCCACAGGGATCACAGCCAGAGGGGTGACAGGCACAGGGGTGACAACCACAGGGATCACAGCCAGAGGGGTGACAGTCACAGGGATCACAGCCAGAGGGGTGACAGGCACAGGGGTGACAGCCAGAGGAGTGACAGCCAGAGGGGTGACAGGCACAGGGGTGACAGTCACAGAGATCAGAGCCACAGGGGTGACAGCCAGAGGGGTGACAGCCAGAGGGGTGACAGCCACAGGAGTGACACCCAGAGGGGTGACAGCCAGAGGGGTGACATCTACAGGGGTGACAACCACAGGGGTGACAGCCACATCCACAGGGATGACACCCAGAGGAGTCACAGCCACAGGGTTGACAGCCACAGGGGTGACACCCAGAGGAGTCACAGCCACAGGGTGACACCCAGGGGGTTCTGGTGCTGCTCTGCTGCAGGGATCCTCAGGGATGTCCTGCCCAGCAGCCCTTCCGTGGGCTCTGCTCCCCAGCCCTGCCCCGGCAGGTCCCAGGTCTCAGGGCAGCAGGACAGAGGGAATTCGGTCCTTGAACGGCAGCAGTAACCGGAGCCAGGCGGGGCTGGGTTCAGAGCCTCCCTCTGCCCCGTCCTGTCCCCAGCAGGGACTGCCCAGCCTCCAGCAGGGCTCCCCAGCTCTGAGCACCCCAGCCCAGCCCTGGGGGCACCTCACACGGGCAGGATTTCAGGGCTCCTTTCAGGTCCCTGTTGACCCAGCTGTCAGCACAGCTCTGCCACCCCTCAAATTCGGGGTGTGGGGGATTTTGGCCATTGGCACACGGGCAGGATTTTAGGGTTCCTTTCAGGTCCTTATTGACCCAGCTGCCAGCACAGCCCTGCCACCCCTCAAATTCGGGGTGTGGGGGATTTTGGCCATTGGCACACGGGCAGGATTTTAGGGTTCCTTTCAGGTCCCTGTTGACCCAGCTGCCAGCACAGCTCTGCCACTCCTCAAATTCGGGGTGTGGGGGAGTTTTGGCCACTCAGTGAGAGATGTTTGCTTCTCCTTTTGGGTACAATGCTCTCATGAGCTCGTTAGCATTAGCTCCAGCCACACATTTTATGCAAATACTGAATCAGTTTATGAACTGTTCCTTCTTTTCAGTTTGGGGGGGGATAGTTATAAATACCCAGACCAAAAATAGGTTTATTACAAAAGCTCTGGGCTCATTAGGAGATTCAGAGGCACGTTGATTTTTCCTGTACATATATTAACTTGTCTGGTTTCAAGGGTTCCCAGGGAATGATGTTATGGCTGGGCTTAGACTGGGGGTCATGAGTGGTGGTGGAGGTGGAAAAAACCCAATTTTTCTATATTATTATTATGATAAGAAATTTGAGGATAATTTGAGCATGCAATGGGTTTTTAATTTTGGTTTTCTGTATATCTCTATCTTCTCCTGGCTCCCCAAACCCCTGTGGTTTTGGGAAAGGGGGTGAGGTGAGGAGGGTCCTTTCTCAAGTTGGGTGTTTAAGCTGAATGGAAAAAAAAGTTCCAAATGAGAATGATCTTTGCAGTGCTCCAGGTGAAGTATTGACCCCAATGTACCTGATTTTATATTAAATGATGAAAAGATGGTGAAATTCCTTTTCTGTTGTGTGTGGGGAGGAGGAGCAGGGCTGGCAGAACAGTGGGAAGGGCAGGATGAGCCAGGGGCTTCTTGGCATCACTTCTGGCCAATAAAAATGATATTTTTTGGAGGAACAACACAAGGATGGTGCTTCAGCTCCATCAGTGGACTGGGGGGGATTTGGGGTCCCTTCCAGCCCATGTGTGAAGGAGGGCAGCAGCAGTTTAGATCCTGAGTCACCAGTCTCCTAAAGAATTCCCAGTGCTCGGACTGGACAGGAAGTTTTCAGTTTGCTCTGACATTGACTGGGGATGTGGAGACAAACAACACATCCCCCTGTGATTCATGAGACAAAAACTCTTTATTGCTCTGCCCTCCTTAAATAGGGGATCTGAATTTCCTGGGCATACAGATGTGACTGGTTTCAGTCCCAGCCACCCATTTCCTTGGCCACTGATGCTGCATTTCCCAGGGAAATAAATTCCCTGTGCAGGTGTGTCCAGGGCTGCTCTGTGCCTGATCTGCTGGGGAATGTTCTGTGCTCATTGAGGGTGAACCCCAGGCATGCCTTAAGTTTGAGCTTTTTTCTGTCTATAGGATAATCCAAGAATGTGGAGAATGTCCTGATTATCTTCCTACCATTCTCTGAGTTAGTTACATGAACAAAAGCTCTTTGCATCTCCATGTTATAGTCCAAATAATACAGATTTATCACACACTATTTCTAAGTTTCTAAGCTCTGCAGCACCCCAATGAGCCCTGCACCCCTGATTGCAATCAGCTCTGCCCACAGCCCCCAGTGATGGCTCTGCTCTCCTGCAGAGCAGCCTGAGATGGGAGCACACATCTTCTGCCAGCTGTCCAATGAATATTAATCTGCTCATAATAAACTGTCTCATAAATAATTCCAGCTTCACAAAATGAGGGAGTTTAAGATATTGCAGAGTTAAATGAACCATTAGTGATGTGTCTCTCATAAGTAGCAGCAGTGATTGGATGTTGTTTCAGAGAGTTTTCCATCATGTACTTTTATTCATTTATGAACAAGTGAGAAAGAACCCTTTGCTTTTGTTCCTTAGCTGTCTTTTTATTGTTTCTATTGAAAGGTGAGATGGATTTGTTTGGATTGCAGTGGTTATGGCCCCTTTCTGAGAATGAAAAGGCTGCAATGGTACCAGGCAGTGGAGAACAGAAAGCAGGAGATGGCAAAGCAGCTTCATAAAATGAGGGTAAGGACGTCTGGGTAGAGACTTTTGGATCTGAAATTCCCTGTTTTATCCAGCACAAGACTTGCAGCCATCCCCTATGATAAACTAAGGATGCCATTCCCTGTTCTGTTTGAGAAATCCTTTCCTGGGGAGGATTCTTGGGCACGCCTGCCCTCTCTGCACGAGTGTGGGAGCACACTCAGGGGAGGAAGTTCTGATTTCATTAATACCAAAGAGCTGGCCAAGTCTCAGCAAATTCAGCTAAGTGAAACATTAAATAAAAGCTGGAGTGGTTTGTGTTAGGAGGGACTTTTGGGACCATCTCATTCCTCCCTCTGTCCCAGGGTGCTCCAAATGCTCCCAGCTGGCCTTGGGCACCTGCAGGACTCCAGCTGTGCCCTGGGCAGCCCTTTCCATGAGGAGTCCCTTCCTGCTCTTGCCATCCTTCCATTGCTCTTTGTTCTGGAGTCGAGCACGTTGCTGTAGGTGAGCGTCGGGTGGGCGAGATGGAGATTTGCCTTTGAAATCACAGAACGAGTAAAACCACATGAGCTTAATTATCAATCACCAAAACTGCAGAGAAAAATTTGGGAAACTGCCTCCTCCGAAATAAAAGGTCTAATAAACTGTGGAAAAAGCAATTTTAAGGGAAATGTTTATCGCAGTGAGATGATTTATTCCCTGGGAGCCACTCTCAGCTTGACTTCTCTGAATCGCTCAGTACAAAACAATAAATTGCTACTTCAAGGCATGAAGAAATTTGAAGCAGACAAAGTCAAAGTGACAGTGGCCGACTTTAATCTGCCATTTAAAGAGAATTAGGAGCGATCCTCTTTGGAGTGTAGGTTTGAAATGGCATGTGTGGTTCAGGAATGCCTGTGGGATTTCTGGGATTCTCCCCGTTGGGGTGTGGGGAAGGAAACGCTCTGGATTTTGTTTGCAGGGATGGACAGAGGTTTTGCTGGAGTGAGCTTCCCTTGTGGAGTGCCATGCATCATCTCTGCTGCTTCAGACATATGCCAGCTGCAGCCAGTAGGAAGAAATACAAAGCTTAATTCAGCTCCTGGTTCAAGGTTGGTGCTTCTAAATTTCATGGAATTCGTCCTTTTATAAAAATGCCACCACATTCCCTCCTCTCCCAGACTGCCTGGGATTCCCAGGGAGTGTCAGAGCTTGGCCCTGCTGCTCTCACACCTGGAGAGTTGATCTTGTGGAGGGTTCATCAAACCCACTGAAAACCCTGCACTAATGAGGACGCAGCTGTACAGTGGCCATAAATCCATTTCCTCTGGGAAAGGAGGTGAGACATGAATCTCTCGTCTCCCAAGCCGTGAGTGCTTAAGGAATTCAGTTATTTATAAAAATATGCAAGCTGAACGAGGGAGATAAGCCTTGCTTATGAATAACATTAGCCTAAAGTGCTCAGCTGAGCTCTGCTCCCTTGGCTGGTGCCCCTCTCAGATTGGAGAGGAGATAATGGCCATTTGTAAGGGCTGGGACTTGAGCATTCAGCTCCATTCTGCTTCTCCCACTCGGTGTGAATCTGGACCTGACCTGTCCCCATCCCCCTGGGGAGGTGCCCAGCTCTGTCCTGTCCCCATCACCCCTGGGGAGGTGCCCAGCTGTGACCTGTCCCCATCCCCCTGGGGAGGTGCCCAGCTCTGACCTGTCCCCATCCCCCTGGGGAGGTGCCCAGCTCTGACCTGTCCCCATCACTCCTGGGGAGGTGCCCAGCTCTGACCTGTCCCCATCCCCCTGGGGAGGTGCCCAGCTCTGACCTGACCTGTTCCATCACTCCTGGGGAGGTGCCCAGCTCTGTCTTGTCCCCATCCCCCTGGGGAGGTGCCCAGCTCTGACCTGTCCCCATCACTCCTGGGGAGGTGCCCAGCTCTTGGTGCCACCTGCCACAGGTTGGGGGTGACCCCTGGAGAGGCTGGGCAGGAGCAGCAGAGGATTTTCTGGAGGATTAGAACTTTATCCTCATTATTCTCCCTGGGAGGATGCTGAGGCCCTGGCACAGGTGGAATTCCCAGAGCAGCTGTGGCTGCCCCTGGATCCCTGGCAGTGCCAAGGCCAGGCTGGACACTGGGACTGGAGCACTGGGACAGTGAAGGTGTCCCTGCCATGGCTGGGGTGGGATTTAAGGTCCTTTCCAACCCAAACCATTCCATGACTGCCCTTGGATGATGCTGGTGCTGGAAGAAAGAAACCTTCACAATTCCTGAAGGTCTTTTCCTGGAGAAAGGACAGCTCCCAATTCCCTAAACTCTGCACAAACCCAGCCCTGGAGCCCAGCTCTGGCTGCCTGTCCTGCCTGGGCTGTCTGTCCATCCTCCCTGAGCACTCCCATGGGAACGCTGGGAAGCAGCACAGACTGAGCTGGTTTGTGGAGGTGATTTTTCAACTTTGTTCTCTCACAGAACATTAATTAGGCCATTATCAGGGCTCAGCAGCAGCAGGTTGCCATGTGGCTCTGGGCTGTGTGGGTGTAGTCCTGGAGGTTTTCGGAATCTTTTAATTACCAGTCATGAGTGTAGCAGAGCCTGGAGGAGATTGGTGCCCGTGGAGGGAAATTCTCCCAGGCTGCACGGGGGATGCCTCAGTGCCTGCAGCAAGCTGCTCCAAGGGCTGGGGAGACCCCAGCCCAGAGAGAAATCCCACCCTGAGCAGGGGATTGAGCATCCTGCTCTGCATTTAACACCCCGAGCTGGTTCCACACTGGGGGCTCTCGGCCCCTTTGGCACTGCCAACATTTCTTCTCCATTAAAAGCAAACTCCTATATGTTCCCTCCTGGAAAACAAACCAAAACCCTTCCTGTTCTCACTTGGCTCATCTGGTTTCTTATATGGATTTTAAGGGTTTATTGCTAGAAAGCAGGCACCCCTCAGCCACACACAAGGTGGGGGAATCCTCATCCTGGCAAGGGAAAACCTTTAATTGCTGTTTCCATGGGAGAGGCTGCACCCATCACCCAGGGGCTGCTGAGGTCAGAAATGAAGGGTCTGCTCCTATATTTATATATGAACTTATATATTTATATAATATAGATAGACATTTCTATATAATACAGAACTATTTAATACATTATTTCTATATTTCTATATTTCTATACCTATATATATATATATATATAAAAACATATTTATATATAAATATTATTCTGTATTTATGTTTATATAATATAGAAAAACATTTTTGTATCATATATAACTAATACAGCTATTAATATTTATATATTTATATATTTATATATTTATATATTTATATATTTATATATTTATATATTTATATATTTATATATTTATATATTTATATATTTATGTCTATATACTCTTATATAGACATATATTCTATATAGACATATAATCTATATATTATATTTATAGATTCATATATTTATATCTCTCTATATTTATGTCCTTATATTTATATATTACTTTATATACTTATATAATATATAAAACATTTTTATCATATATAACTAATACAGCTATTTCTATATTTCTATATTTCTATATTTCTATGTTTATATATTTATATATTTATATATTTATATATTTATATGTAAAAATATATCTCTGGATTTATCTGGCTCTAGATTTATATATTTATACATCTCTAGATTTATATCTTAATATATCTCTAGGTTTATATATTTATATATAAAATAAGCCTCCCCAAACTGAAGCAGTTTTCATGGGTGGCTTCCTGGGACACAGATCCATTGGGTGGGCAAACAAAGCACCTCCTGGACCTTGAAACACCAAATTTCCTAAAAAAAAAAAAAAAAAAAGTTAAAAAAAATCCATCATCATCCCCTGTGGTGCTCCCTGGGGAGGCTCTGGCAAATCTGAAATGCCACCAGGACTGTTGAAGCTGGAGACTGAAAATCCCACCAACTCTTTTTGTTTCATGGAAATTGTTAGATCATCCCCGTGCAACTGTGGAGAGACGTTGCTGCACATGATTGTGATTGTGAGGACAGGCACTAGTTAGTGAAAGAAATGAAACCCATCTAATAGCCTGTAATAACTCATAATGTCAAGGCCTAAATTGTGTTTCTGTGGCATTGAGATTGGCATTGAGATTACACAAAGCTTCTCCTCCAGCAGAGGCTCTGGGAGACCTTGAATATTCCATTGTCTGATGAAGACAAATCCTCCCTGTGCTCACCGTGCTGGGCTGGTGTCTGGGAGAGTTTCCTCTGGAATATGATGATAAATGAGAGGGGCTGGTGCTGGGCAGACGTGTGCAGGCTCTCACACACTCCCTGGAAATACATTTATTGGTGTTTCATGTGCTGCTGCTCTCTCTCTGAGCTCAGCTCAGCTTTGGAGCTTTTCCAGACCTGACTTTGCCCAGGGGTTGCCTCAGTCCTGTGGGTCCCTTCAAACCCAGCTGTGATTCTGGGGTTTGCCTCTCCTGAGCAGAGCTTCAGCTGAAATCCCTCTGGAACCTTCCACTGCTGTCCAGCCTGGCTTTCCTCATGTAAGAAATGTTCATCTGTGGGATGCTTTAAACGTGTTTTAACTGACTTTCCTTGTTCTCTTTGTTTCAATATTTTTTTCCATCCCCTCTTCTCACGTGTTTTATACATCAGTCTGTTTTATTTTCCCTTCTTGGTTTCTTACCCAAGGACAAGACACGGGAATTGCTTTAAGTGCAAGAGGGTGGGACAGGGTTGGATTTTAGGAGGAAATCTTTCCCTGGGAGGGTGGGCAGGAGCTGGGATGGAATTCCCAGATTTGCTGTGGCTGCCCCTGGATCCCTGGCAGTGCCCAAGGCCAGGCTGGACACTGGGACAGGGGAAGGTGTCCCTGCCATGGCAGGGGTGGCACTGGTGGGATTTGGGGTCCCTTCCCACCCAACCCATTCTGGGATCTTCCCTCAGTCCCCTCTCTCTGCCCTTCCCTACCATGGCTCTCTCTGCATTTCCTTTTTCCAGCACTCCCTTCTGGACACACAATTTGAAAAGCTCTGCCCAGGGTGAAATCTTTGGAATGAGGATTCACCCACTCCCTGTTTTCCATCCAAGCAAAAAGCCAATTTCTGCTCCAGCCAGAACCCAGCTGTGCCCCCAGACCGGGCAGTGCCAGCCAGGTTTGAGCTCAGGGGTGACCCTTGGTGGCACTTGGTGACTTCCCTCCCTCCAGGCTCCTCTGGGGCTGCCAGCAGGGAAGGTGGCCCTGCTCCTCTGCTGCCAGATGCCAATGGGATAATTTCTCCTGATGTCATCTCCTGCTTCTGCAGTGCCATCAAAAGGAGGGAGAGAGGGAGGAAAAAGTGATTCAGAATGGGTTTGACTCAAGAGAATGCTGCTCCTGCCTCAAACACAGCTTGACCATCTATGGAAGAATTATGATCTATTTAGTTTAATATTTCAGCCTTCTTCACTTCCAGAGAGTGCAGCAGTAATGAGTCACTGACCCTGGAAAAATATCACTGATTTGATTAATTAGCACTTAAAAAGGACTCCTCAGAAAGGCAACTTTCAAAGGTTGGCAATAATGCTGGTATTTTATTTGTCCTTTCATTAGCTGGAGCACTGAGAAATTCTGACAGGAGCTTTATGTGATTACTTTCCAGTTGGTGCAGTGCAACCCCTGAAATATTCCTACATGGAGATCAGAGGGAAAATTCAAAGGGAAGAAGGTGGAATTTCTCTCTAAATCAGCTTTTTAAAGAGAGGAAGCAGGGGGATTAATTCAGGGTGGGTAATGAACACTATTCTGCTCTGCTGCCCCACCAGAGCTGGGGGTTTGTGGTGTTATGGACTGGTTTGGGTGGGAAAGGACCAAAAATCCCATCCAGAGCCACCCCTGCCATGGCAGGGACACCTCCCACTGTCCCAATGTCCAACCCCAATGTCCAGCCTGGCCTTGGCACTGCCAGGGATCCAGGGGCAGCCACAGCAAATCTGGGAATTCCATCCCAGCCCTGCCCACCCTGCCGGGGAAAGATTTCCTCCTAAAATCCAACCTTGTCCCACCCTCCTTCACTTAAACTATTCCCTATGTCTTGTCCTTGGGGTAAGAAACCAAGAGGGGTAAATAACACAGGGCAGCCTGGCTGGCCTCAAAGTGAGCTTTGGGTTTTCCCAGCAGAGCAGAGCAGGATTTCACAGTGACAGGAGGGACAGGCTCAGCTGGGCTGGGGGCACCTCACTGGGAGCTGGAGGAGATTCCCAGTTCCCTCGGAGACCTGGGGCTGGGGCTGGGCTCCAGAGAGACCCCTGGGTGGAGAGGAGCTGAAATGCTGCAGTGGTGTCAGGAATGGTGGCCAGTGCTGGGGGTGGTCACTCTTTAGGGCTTGGTCAGTCTGGGGATGGATGAGCCAGGGAGGGCCAAGCCAATGTCCAGTTCCAACACTGGTGTCAGTGATTGAAGGAGCCCAAACTTGGATTAGCCAACACCTCTGATTTCACAAAATCCATGGATCCACCTGGTGAATTCTCATTCCCAGCCTTCTGCCTGTGCTGCTGGGAAGGAAAGAGAGAAGAGCTGCTCCCCTTTGATTCCAGCTATGGCTGTGCTCAGTAATTTGGGATTTAATCTGGAAACACGCACAGCGCTCTCATAGGGTGATGTAATGCTATTGCCTGCTAATTAAATTAATTTGGCTCGCTCCCTGGTAACCAGCCAGGGGCTCTGATGGCTCAGGGCACAGGGGAGGGGGCACACACTCTGCACAGCCCTCCTTGGGCAGGCTGGGACAGCAGCCCTGGCATTTGCTGTGCTGAACCTTCCCCAGCACTGCTGCGCCCCTGGGGCCTCCTTCGATCCGTGCTGTTTGTGTTTGATTGGATTAAACCTGCTTTAATAACTCAGCAAAGCCCTGTCTGGATTAGGCAGCGAAATTAATGCCACGAGGAAGGGAATGATGAGGCTGATCCAGGGCTGGGGCTCTCTGCAGCCTCCTGGTGCAGCAAAGAGAGGGGTGGCCTTGGTGGTGTCCTGGTGTGGGGACAGGTGTCTGCCAATAAAGGAAGGAGCTTCTCTTTGAAATGGAGAATGGAAACCCCCTCCCTCCAAATTATTATTGTAATTTTGAAATTAAGGGACAGTTCTTTACTAGGAAAATTAAACTAGCAATGCAGTATCACACAGAACAATCCCAGCCCTGCCAGAGTCAGAATCCAAGCTGACACCCGTCAGTCAGTCAGGGTGTTGGCACAGTCCCATTCAATGGTGGCTGCATCCTCCTGCAGGGGCAGATGTGGTTCAGCTGGAGCAGTGCTCCTGGAGAAGGTGCAGTTTCCTCTGAAGCTCCAGGGATGATGTGCAAAGGTCTGGTTTTCCTCTGGAATCCAGTGGAAAGAAGGTTCCTTGGTGTCCCAAATGTCAGTTTTTATCTGGGTAGGAAAGGCTTGGCTGCTCCCCTGGCTGGAGCATCTCCCAGTGGGACAGTGGGAGGTGTCCCTGCCATGGCTGGGGTGGCACTGGGGGGGTTTGGGGTCCCTTCCCACCCAACCCATTCCTACAATTCTGTAATTCTGGAGGAACAGTGACCTGCTGTGGAGCCCAGGGCTGATCTGGGACGCTCCATCACAGGATCAGGATCAGCTGCTGCAGGGACAGACTGGCCCAGCAGCACCAGAACTGGAGCAGGGAGGGCTCAGGGAGCTGCTGGGAATCCTCCTGCCCATCCCCATTCCGTGGGAAAAGGAGAATCCCCTGTCTCCTGTGCCCATCATGGCACATCTCCTGCTGCAGCAGGCAGGGAGAAGTGAGGGTTTTTTAAAGCTTTTATTGGTATTCAACAAACAATAATAATGTAATCAGAGCGATCAAATCCTCAAGTAGTGTCAAATTATTTCTGGGAGATGAAAGCATGAAATGTTCTGTGCTCCTGGCAGTTTGTGCTACAGAACCTGAGCAAACTGGAGAGCTTGATAATGCATTAATGGCCCTGGTTTTCACAGGAGTGCCTGAAATGCCACATTTCCCTGTCACAGGAGCACTGGGGCTTTTTTTTTTTCCTGTTGTTTGATGTGTTGGGGCTTTTCTCTCCTGTCTCTGACCAGAATTCCCAGCCCTGGCACAGAGCCCTGCACGTTCCCAGCGATCTGAGGGACAGAAACTGCCCCTGATGGTGACACCAGGGAGATTTGGGGACAGAAACTGCCCCTGATGGTGACACCTCAGGGATCTGGGGACAGAAACTGCCCCTGATGGTGACACCTCAGGGATTTGAGGACAATTACACAAGCTGCTCCTCTTGGTGACATCTCAGGGATTTTTGGAACCAAGCCCACTGTGGTTAAATGTTTGGGTATTTTTTTACATTGAGTTTTCTCTGAACAAAACCATGAAAACCCTTAAAGAAACCAAGAAAAAACCCAAGAGATGCCACCAAAGACTGTGGTCCCTCAGGGACCTTCCCCCACTTTCTCCAGGGTCACAAGGGCCAGAACTCCATCCCCAGGAAGGGTTCCCAGCAGGTGGGACTGTCACTGCCAGCAGGACCCTCTGGAATTGATTCCCTTTTCCCTTTTCCCTTCACTGTTCAATTCAGCTTTACCTGCATTCAAACACTTCTTTTTTCTCTCCACTTCCATCTGCTCAAAAATACCCTAAAAAGAAACTGAGTGGTTTTGGGTTTTTTTTTCTCCTCTCTAGTAGAATGGCAGCACCAGCAGTTGCTCAGGGTATTTTTAAATCAAACAGAGCAGAGGAATTTTCTAATGGGGAGGGAGGGTTTCAGTGATGATGAGCCCTCCTTAGAGGCCAAGGCCAGGCAGATTCCCCATCCCCAGCTGCTCCATCTGGGGAGGGAAGGAGCCAGTCTGTCCCTCCAGCTGTGGGGGGTTTGGGGTTTGTGTTTTTGTTGTAAAATTTCTCTCTTAAATTTGCAGTGCTCAGGTCTGGGGAATCCAAAGCTTGAGGGCAATCATGAGTCTTTGCTGAGCAGTAAAAGTGACTTTTTTAGTGGCTTTGAGGGAATTTCCTAGGAAAAAAAAGAAAAAGAAAAAGGAAAAAGAGAAGAAGAAAGGCAGTAATTGCTTTTTAATAAGAGAATGGTTTGGGTTGGAATGGACCTTAAACAACAAGTTATTCATCTCATTCCTGCCCCTGCCAGGGGGACTGGGACTGCCAGGGATCAGGGGCAGCCACTGCTGTGTCCCTGTGTGTGTCTGTCTGTCCCTGTGTGTGTCCCTGTGTCCCTCTGTCTGTCTCCGTGTCCCTGTGTCTGTCCCTGTGTCTGTCCCCGTGTCTCTGTGTCTGTCTCTCTGTCCCTGTGTCCCTCTGTCTGTCCCTGTGTGTGTCTCTGTGTCTGTCCCTATGTCCCCGTGTCTGTCCCCGTGTCCGTCCCCGTGTCCCAGCTCACCCTGGAGCCCCCAGCCCCCAGTTCCAGTAAAACTCTGCCTCCCAGGGAGCCCAGGGCAGATCCCAGCCCAGCCCGGGCTGCAGGAGAAGGGGCTGGGGAGGGATGAAGGGCTGAGCCAGAGCCGGGGGCAGGGGAATCATCCCGCAGAGGGGAATTATCCTACAGAGGGGAATCATCCCGCAGAGGGGAATCATCCTACAGAGGGGAATCATCCCGCAGATGGGAATTATCCTTTAGAGGGGAATCATCCCGCAGAGGGGAATCATCCTTTAGAGGGGAATCATCCTACAGAGGGGAATCATCCCGCAGAGGGGAATCATCCTACAGAAGGGAATCATCCCGCAGAGGGGAATCATCCCGCAGAGGGGAATCATCCCGCAGAGGGGAATCATCCTACAGAAGGGAATCATCCCGCAGAGGGGAATCATCCTTTAGAGGGGAATCATCCCGCAGAGAGGAATCATCCCGCAGAGAGGAATCATCCTACAGAAGGGAATCATCCCGCAGAGGGGAATCATCCTACAGAGGGGAATCATCCTGCAGAGGGGAATCATCCCGCAGATGGGAATCATCCCGCAGAGGGGAATCATCCCGCAGAGGGGAATCATCCCGCAGATGGGAATCATCCCGCAGAGGGGAATCATCCTTTAGAGGGGAATCATCCCGCAGAGAGGAATCATCCCACAGAGGGGAATCATCCTACAGAAGGGAATCATCCCGCAGAGGGGAATCATCCCGCAGAGGGGAATCATCCTACAGAGGGGAATCATCCTGCAGAGGGGAATCATCCCGCAGAGGGGAATCATCCTACAGAGGGGAATCATCCTGCAGAGGGGAATCATCCCGCAGAGGGGAATCATCCCGCAGAGGGGAATCATCCCGCAGAGGGGAATCATCCTACAGAAGGGAATCATCCCGCAGAGGGGAATCATCCTTTAGAGGGGAATCATCCCGCAGAGAGGAATCATCCCGCAGAGGGGAATCATCCCGCAGAGGGGAATCATCCTGCAGAGGGGAATCATCCCGCAGAGGGGAATCATCCCGCAGAAGGGAATCATCCTGCAGAGGGGAATCATCCCGCAGATGGGAATCATCCCGCAGATGGGAATCATCCCGCAGAGGGGAATCATCCTTTAGAGGGGAATCATCCCGCAGAGAGGAATCATCCCGCAGAGAGGAATCATCCTTTAGAGGGGAATCATCCTACAGAGGGGAATCACCCGCAGAGGGGAATCATCCCACAGAGGGGAATCATCCCGCAGAGGGGAATCATCCTTTAGAGGGGAATCATCCTACAGAAGGGAATCATCCCGCAGAGGGGAATCAATCATCCTACAGAGGGGAATCGGGGAGGAGAAGCGGCTGCAGTGAGGAGACCGGGATGCTCCATCCTGGGGATTCCGTGCGAGCCGAGCCGAGCCCGTTTCCCCGAGTGCCCGGGCAGCATCCCCGCCTGCAGTGCGGGAACGGGACGGGAGGGGCTCCAGGTGCAATCGTCAGCCCTCGGTGCCTTTTTTGTGACTTGCCGTGCTGTTCCCACGTTGGTCCCGGCGGTGGCTGGGGGGAGTGTGCTGGGTGATTTGGGGCTGAGCCCGCAGGAATGGTGATGCTGCTTAAGGGCAATAATCTGGGAAGGGAAATGACTGGGAAACAAAAGTGGATTAAAGTCACTGCGGAGAGGATAAAGCCCATAAAGCTGTAATTGCCCGGCTGATAAAGTGAAGTTTAAAACTTGCAATCAGCTTTGACATAATTGCGTTAATGTGGGGAGGTAAAAACACCTAATTAAGGAGGCAAAGCCGTGTGTTTTACCTTGGATAACGGGAGAAATGCAGAGCTGGGGAGGATTTCCCACAGTGCCCACAGATCCTCTCCCTGCACCCAGGGATTGAGCCCCCGGGGCTGGGGCTGGGATCCTGGGGCAGCTCTGGAGCGGATGGAGGGGATGGAGGGTGGTCAGGGCAGGGAATGGGGCTGGGAAGGAGCTGGGAAATCCCTGAGGAGCTGGGAAGGGGCTGGAGAATCCCTGAGGAGATGGGAAGGGGCTGGAGAATCCCTGAGGAGCTGGGAAGGGGCTGGAGAATCCCTGAGGGGATGGGAAGGGGCTGGAGAATCCCTGAGGGAAATGGGAAGGGGCTGGAGAATCCCTGAGGGGATGGGAAGGGGCTGGAGAATCCCTGAGGGGATGGGAAGGCTCAGCCTGGAGAAAAGGAGGCTCAGGGGAATTTCTGGCTCTGCACAATCCCTGCCAGGAGGGGACACTGGGGGGATTTGGGATCTGGGAACAGGAACAGGGACAGGAGCAGAGGGAACAGCTCAGGCTGGGCAGGGCAGGCTCAGGGTGGATTTTGGGAATAATTTCCCCATGGAAAGGGAGCTCAGGGGTTGGAGCTGCCCAGGCAGGGTTGGATCCCATCCCTGGAGTGTCCCAGGAATTCCTGGGGGTGGCACTGAGAGCTCTGGACAAGGTGGGCATTGAACACAGGGTGGCCTCGATGATCCTGGAGCTGTTTTCCAACCTCAGGGATTCCAGAATTGTGATAACAACCCAAGGACCAGCAGTCCCTGTCCATACTGGGAGCAGCAGGATGTCTGGAGATGTCTGGAGCTTCTCCCACACATATTTTGCTGGAATTTCTGAAAGAGTTAATTTCCAGACAAGTTATTTGGAGTGAACTCATTGATCTGACTCCAGTGAGAAGCTGCAATGCTCAGAATTTCTTCCTTAGCTCCCTGAGGTTCCTGGAATGCTTATGAGATGAGTGGTGGTGCAGAGGACCAGCTCTCCAGGCTTTCAGGGATGGCTGAAGAATGTAAATGGAATGAAAAAAAAATGAAAAAAAACAAGAAAAAAAAAATGAAAAAATTTCCCAGCACCCCTGGGAAGAGCGGGGGCTGCAGCAGCTGCAAAGCCTGGTCTCAAAGCCTGGGTGCCACCCTTGAGTCTGTTCTGGAGGGCTCAGAGTGCCAGGCTGAGCCTCTGCAGTGTCTCCTTGGAGACCCAGAGCCCTCAGACAGCTGCTGCTCTGGGAGGGTGGCAGGAGGGATCTGTGTCCCTGGGGAGGGAAGGGACAGCCCAGGGCAGCAGGGCCATGGGATGGGGGTGGCAGGGAGCCCAGACCCACCCAGGGCACGGCAGGGACCTCCCAGTGCCCCAGAGCTCCAGCCTGGCCCTGGCACTGCCAGGACCCAGCGAGGCCAGGCTGGGGGAGCCCCTCCCTGAGGGCATCTCCAGGAGCATTCTGTGAATTCCAGGTGTAATCTGTGCATCTCCAGGTGTGTCTTGTGCATTTCCAGGTGTAATCTGTGCATCTCCAGGTGCATTCTGTGCATCTCCAGGTGCATTCTGTGCATCTCCAGGAGCATTCTGTGAATTCCAGGTGTAATCTGTGCATCTCCAGGTGCATTTTGTGCATCTCCAGGAGCATTCTGTGCATCTCCAGGTGCAATCTGTACATTACCAGGTGTGTTTTGTCCATCTCCAGGTGCATTCTGTCATTATCAGGTGCATTCTGTGAATTCCAGGTGTAATCTGTGCATCACCAGGAGCATTCTGTGAATTCCAGGTGTAATCTGTGCATCTCCAGGTGTAATCTGTTCATCTCCAGGTGTAATCTGTGCATCTCCAGGAGCATTCTGTGCATCTCCAGGTGCAATCTGTACATTACCAGGTGTGTTTTGTCCATCTCCAGGTGCATTCTGTCATTATCAGGTGCATTCTGTGAATTCCAGGTGTAGTTTGTGCATCTCCAGGTGTGTCTTGTGCATTTCCAGGAACATTTTGTGCATCACCAGGTGTGTTTTATGCATGATCAGGTGCATTTTGTGAAATCCAGGTGCATTTTGTGCATCTCCAGGTGTGTTTTGTCCATCTCCAGGTGCATTTTGTCCATCTCCAGGTGTATTTTGTGCATCACCAGGTGTGTTTTGTGCATCTCCAGGTGCATTTTGTGAATTCCAGGTGCATTTTGTGCATCACCAGGAGCATTTTGTGAATTCCAGGTGTAGTTTGTCCATCTCCAGGTGTGTTTTGTCCATCTCCATGTGCATTTTGTGAATTCCAGGTGCATTTTGTCCATCTCCAGGTGCATTTTGTGATTTCCAGGAGGCTGGAATTCCCCTGAGGGTGGGTTCAGCCGCCCTGCCCCTTTCTCTGGAGCTGGGTTGCTGCACCCACCGCCTGCTCAGCCCCCAGCTGAGCACGGGGATTTTTGGAGGTGTTTAAAGGATGCCTGGAGCCAGGAGAGCCGTGTGTGCTCCCGGGGGCAGAGCAGGTGTCTTCACCCTGCTTTTCTTTCCTGTCCTGCTGCTGTGCAGGGCTGGGGCTGCCCTGCAAGGGTTAAATCCCGGCTCTGGAGGTGTGCACAAAGCAAACCCTCCCAGACTGGCTGTGCTCTTTATTCTCCAATTCACAAAGAGAATGTTTCCAGCCTCTCCTCTCTCTCAAGCACACACAAAAGAGCACTTTTTTCTTTTTTTTTTTTTTTTGTATTTCTCTCAGTTTGAATGTTTTCTGTTTCTTCTCACAGCTACCTGAAGTGATCTCTGTGTGTGCAGCCCTGCTCTGGGCTGGTTTTGAAGAAGAAAAGTGTCTTCAGGATTAGAAGAAATTCAGGATATGAGTGTGTACTGGTTTGGCTTTGTTAATTTGAATTTTTTTTCTTGTTGTGAGATAGGAGTAGGAGGAAGGTAAAACAAGTTTAACTTTAAATGATATATAAAAAAAACTTTTTTACTAAAAACTATAAGAAAAAAGAATAAAATGTAGAATAAAACTTTTAGAATACTTTATCTCCCCCTACATACTTTTATTTTTTACACTGACAACGTACAGAAAACTAATTAATTATTTTATTATTTTTTAAGAAGCTTTTTACTGATTTACTTGGGAGAAGACACTTCTGTTTTCAGTCTATGAAGATTTTTTTAATAAGAAATAGGTTTTTTTTGTCATTTTTCTGGGGCCATTTGTCCAGGGACGTTTGTCCAGGGTTGTCCTGGTTTAAGGACAGGTGTCTGCCAATAAAGGCAGAAGCTTCTCTTGGAAATGGAGAATGGAAACCCCCTCCCTCCAAATTATTATTGTAATTTTGAAATTAAGGGTCTCTCAGGCAAAGAGATGGGAATTAGGAATAACAGTCCTTTACTAGGAAAATTAAAATAGCAATGCAGTATTACACAGAACAATCCCAACCCTGCCAGAGTCAGAATCCAAGCTGACACCCGTCAGTCAGTCAGGGTGTTGGCACAGTCCCATTCAATGGTGGCTGCATCCTCCTGCAGGGGCAGATGTGGTTCAGCTGGAGCAGTGCTCCTGGAGAAGGGGCAGTTTCCTCTGAAGCTCCAGGGATGATGTGCAAAGGTCTGGTTTTCCTCTGGAATCCAGTGGGAAGAAGGTTCCTTGGTGTCCCAAATCTCAGTTTTTATCTGGGTAGGAAAGGCTTGGCTCCTCCCCTGGCTGGAGCATCTCCCATGGGATGATGGAATTTTATCAGTCATGCCCTGGGACTCAGTGGCCATGAACAGGAGATATCTCCTGGAGGGAGGATGGGCTGTGGGAAGATAAAGATGATTGCCCCAGCTGCAGCCCTGCCTTGAACCTTTCAGTGCCTCAGAGTTTGGTCATCACCAAATATTGGATATTGCCTCACCAGCCCTCGCCTGAGGACGGGTGGTTAAGAGTGTCCTCAGGGAGAGAAATCCATAATGCAGATATTAACAAAAGGGATGTCTCTTTGGAGTGCTCATTCTCATTTTTCTGACTTAAAAATGAAGATGATGTTGGGTCTCAGCCTTTTATTTCAGTGCTAAATTGGCTTTTTGGCCACCTAAAGTGCTCTTTGCAGTATTCAAGGGCCAAGGTGTGGCCAGAGGTGTCACTGATGAACTGTCTCAGGTGCTTTTTCCCCCATGGCATCCAGACCCAGCTCCTCGAGCACCACTGCAGCTCACAGGAAACAGCATTTTTCTCCTTGCTGTTTTTTTACAGTTGATTTTGTCATTGTGTTTCTGTTCCTCTGCTCAGTCCCAATTACCAGGATGTGGTTTTGAGTTTTACAAACAGCCACAGACTAAAACATTTAGCAGTGATCGTCTGTTCATCTGATTCCTGTCACTTGTGCATTACCCAATCTCCATTTCCCAGTGTCTCTCAGGGTAAATAGAAGCAATGTATTTATTTCCCTGACCTCGTGTTCAGCCCCAGATCACCATCATTTCATTCCAAAACTTGTTGGGAGTTACTTTACTAAGGTTACTTGCTGCCGTGGGAATTGAATTCCTGTGCAACGACTTTGAAGTGTGAAGTGAAACCTTTGTGTGTTGTGTGAGCTCAGGCTTGGCCCATTTTGCCGTTATTCATCCCTTTAACTTTCTGCTGGAGCTGCTGGGAGCTGCGGTGCCGTCAGCAGAGCTCGCTCAGCTCCTTCCTTCCCCGGCAGGAGAAACAAACCAGAGCTGGGAGGGTAAACCCACGGGTTATGGGATAAACCACAGGTTGTGGTATAAACCCCAGGTTATGGGATAAACCACAGCTTATGGGATAAACCACAGGTTATGGGATAAACCCACGGGTTATGGGATAAACCCACAGGTTATGGGAAAAACCCACAGGTTATGGGATAAACCCACAGGTTATGGGATAAACCACAGCTTATGGGATAAACCACAGGTTGTGGGATAAACCCACAGGTTGTGGGATAAACCACAGGTTATGGGATAAACCCACAGCTTATGGGATAAACCACAGGTTATGGGATAAACCCACAGCTTATGGGATAAACCACAGGTTATGGGATAAACCACAGGTTATGGGATAACCACAGGTTATGGGATAAACCACAGGTTGTGGGATAAACCACAGGTTGTGGAATAAACCACAGGTTATGGGATAAACCACAGGTTGTGGAATAAACCACAGCTTATGGGATAAACGCCAGGTTATGGGAAAAACCCACAGCTTATGGGATAACCCACAGGTTATGGGATAACCACAGGTTATGGGATAAACCACAGGTTGTGGTATAAACCCCAGGTTATGGGATAAACCCCAGGTTATGGGATAAACCCACAGGTTATGGGATAAACCACAGGTTATGGGATAAACCCACAGGTTGTGGGATAAACCCACAGGTTGTGGTATAAACCCCAGGTTATGGGATAAACCCCAGGTTATGGGATAAACCCACAGGTTGTGGGATAAACCCACAGGTTATTGGATAAACCACAGGTTGTGGGATAAACCACAGGTTATGGGATAAACCACAGGTTATGGGATAAACCACAGGTTATGGGAAAAACCCACAGGTTATGGGATAAACCACAGGTTATTGGATAAACCCACAGGTTGTGGGATAAACCCACAGGTTATGGGATAAACCACAGGTTATTGGATAAACCTACAGGTTATGGGATAAACCCCAGGTTATGGGATAACCACAGGTTATGGGATAAACCACAGGTTGTGGGATAAACTCACAGGGTGAGAGGGACAAAGAGGAGCTCCTCTCCTCTTGTCTGCCAGGAAATTCGTAGGGTCCCAGGCTGGTCTGGGACGCCAGGGACGTCCAAGCTCCTCCATTCCCACCCCTGCCATGGCAGGGACACCTCCCACTGTCCCAGTGCTCCAGCCCCAGTGTCCAGCCTGGCCTTGGGCACTGCCAGGATCCGGGGGCAGCCACAGCTGCTCTGGGCACGCTGTTCCCCCTCTCAGGAGGAAGAATTTCCTCCCCATATCCCACCTAAGCCTGTTGTCCGGCAGTTTAAATCCGTGTTCTTTCCCCTGCCGACGGAAGGTCTCGGCTGAGGGGCAGCCGCGGGACACCTGGACTGGGGGGCACTGGGGGGCTCGGGAAGGTTTGGGGGGGCCTGAGGCTTCTGGGGATGGCGAGGAGCTTGGGGACCTCTGGGGGCCGGAGTGTCTGGAGGATTTTAGTGCTGAGGAACTTGCGGCTGTCGGGGGAACCGGCGCATCCCCCGCTGCCTCCCGCAGCTGCGGCCGCCGGGATGACGCCGAAAACCCCAATCCCTCCGGCACCGCCGCACGGCGGGGCCGCTCCGCCAGCGGGGGCTGCACCGGGGGCTGCCCCCCTCCCTCCATCCCTCCATCCCTCCATCCCTCCATCCCTCCATCCCTCCATCCCGCCCCATCCCGCCCCTCCCCGGGCGGAGCCTGCCCGCGCTGCCGCGGGCTCGGAGTTGCGCCGGGCGGCGGAGGCGAGCGGAGCGGAGCGCGGCGCTGCCGGCCCGGTACCGCCCGGTCCAGCCCGGTCCGGCTCGGTGCGGGATGCAGGATGCTCCCGGCCGCCGCCCCGCGCCCTCCGCCGCTGCTGTGGCCGCCGCCCGCCGAGCCCCCCGCTCCCCCCTGGGCCTGGGGGCTGCTCCGGGTGGGCGCTGCCACCGCCGGGGCTCCGCCGCCGCCGCCGCCGCTGCTGCTGCCGCCCCCCGCGCTGCTGCGGCCCGGGCCGGGCTGGCGCGGCCCCGCAGAGCCCCCGCTGCTGCCGCTGCTGCCCGGGGAGCCGCTGCTGCACGGCCAGGTACGGGCGGAGCCGCCCGCGGGGACACAACTTTCCCGGTGCCAGCCCCGGCACCGACACCCCCGCCCTGGGATGGGGGCGGCGGGACAGACCCCGCGGGGCTCCCCGGGCTCCGCATCCTCCTCTTGCGAGCTCTGCATCCTCCCCTCACAAGCTCTGCATCTTCCCCTTCCCAAGCTCTGCATCCCTCCTTCCCAAGCTCTGCATCCCTCCTTCCCCGAGCGCTGCATCCCTCTTTTCCCGGCTTCTACATCTCCCTCCCCTGGGCTCTGCATTCCTCCTTCCCTGGGTGTTACATCTCCCTCCCTCGGGGCTCTGCATCCCCCGTTCCCAAGCTCTCCATCCCCCTTCCCTGGGTTCTCCATCCCCCTTCCCAATTTCTCGATCCCTCCTTCCCTGTGTTGTCCATCCCTCCTTCCCTGGATTCTCCATCCCCCTTCCCCAAGCTCTGCACCCCTCGGGCTCGGTCGCGGCACTTCCAGCGGCTCTGGAAACGTAAGGCGGGGATTTCTCCGGGAGGAGAGGGGCTGCCAGAGGGGCTGGGGTCCCTCCGGCGGAGCTGGGGTCCCCCGGCGGGGCTGGGGTCCCTCCGGCGGGGCTGGGGTCCCTCCGGCGGGGCTGGGATCCCTCCGGCGGGGCTGGGGTCCCTCCGGCAGGGCTGGGGTCCCCCGGCGGGGCTGGGGTCCCCGCAGGATGCGCTTTCCGCAGCTGCAGCCGGAACGGGCGCGATGCCCCGGGCGCGCCCCGGCAGCCGGGGCAGCATCGCCGCTGAGCGTTCTGTGAATATTTATAAAGACGAAAGTTTTGAGCCGTGTCACTGGAACCAGCGTGTCGCGCCAGTGCTCTCTCTCCCTGATGAATATTTCAATTATTAATTGCCGCCGTGAGGCCGCTGGCAGGAGCGCAGCCCTCAGCCTCTCGCAGCGGCGGGGTCGGGGCTGTGCGCGCAGTTTTGCCTCGGATTTCTGGTTTTTTTGGAGACAGAAGTAAAAATAACCGCGAGCCGCGAGCGCGGTGGCGTCCGCTCGGTTCCGTGTGATGATTCCCAGCCTTTCCGAGCTCCAGCGTCTCCTGCGGTTCGGGAGAAAACAGTCGGTGCTGCTCGAATGAAACGGGAGCATCAATTACTCCCCGGCGGGAGAGCGCTCCGCCAACCTGCCGAGGGGCTTTCGCTGGGGGAACCCATTTGCCAGATTTAAGCTGAGAAAAAAGACATTTCTGCCGTTGCTTCGGTTCTGCGGAGGAGGTGCTGCTGGTGCTGTAGGGTTCGGTGTGAGCACAGAATCCACAATCCCCGCTGCAGCCACTGCCGCTGCTGCCGGCTCCAGGGTTTGGGGTTCCCGATCTCTGCCTGGATCTCTGCCGCTCTCTGCTCACCCCGCGACGCCCGAGCGAGCACAAACCCTCGGGATGAAGCGACTTTCCTGACATTTTCCGTGCTCATCAATTCGGGAGTCACGGAAAGCATCGTTTCCTCAGCGTAAAACCCTTCTGTTAATTCCTCTCGTGTTTGTTTTGTTTGTTTGTTTGTTTTCCCCATCCGAAGTGGATATTTGGAGCTCATTCGCCGGTCGTGGGGTTCTCCCCTCCTTCCAGCGTGGAGCTGGTGCCGGTGTTCCCTCCCGTGTACACGGCCGCGGTGCCGCCGCACGCCGGGAAGGGCTGGCTCGATAAAAGGCTGCCCAACTGCAAAGTAAGTGCGATCCTGGAGCTTGCTGGGGCTGCAGCACATCGAGAGATGTGGGTTAAGGGCTGGGAGGGATCGGTGTTTGCCAGGAAAACCTGCGGAGGAGAATGCTGGAAGGGGCAGGTGGTGGAGCAGCACTTACAGCTCCAGCGTCACCAAGTTTTAACAGGACTAAAATGTCTCTAATCTTTATTCCTTTGAGTAGAATGTCCTTGTTTTCCTATGAGAAGTGATCGTGGGGGTTTTCCACCTTCTCTTTCTCCCTGGTTTTCCCACTGTTTGTCCCAGTGTGTGCCAGTCCAGCCCTGGCAGAGCGCTGTCACCGCGGGCAGTGCCACCTCCCTGGTGCCAGGCTGGCCCTCGGGGTCCCGTGTCCCCATCCCAGCTCTGTGCCCCACATCTGCCCCTCTGCCAGCTGGGGGCTGAACACCTGCGTGTGTGCTGCTGTCCCTGAGCTGGTTTGTGCCTTTGTCCCACCCTGTCCCTCAGCTGCTTCTGTGCTTTGTCCCCTGCTGTCCCTCACTCCTCTCCTGGCCACAGTCCCTGTGCCCATGGGGTCACTCAGGCTCAGGGCTGGGCAGGTGGCACTGTCCCTGTGCCCATGGGGTCACTCAGAGTGGCTGTGACAGGACAATGCTGCCTTCAGGAGTTCCTTATCTGATGAGTCATGTCAAAGCCAATTAATTTTTAAGTGCTGTTTTCACTTCAGCCTCAGCACTGAGGGAGCAGGGACCTGCCTGCTTTGGGAGGTTTGTCCCCAGCTGAGGCTCTGCCTGTTGAAGCTAAAGATGCTGCATTCTCACTTGTATTTCTGGATTTTGGATCTCAGACCGTCACATCTCTCTCTCTTTCTGTTGGACAGATCTACTTGAGCAATGCCTTTGCCCTGGACTCGGCCTGGGTGCAGCCTGAGGAGCCCAGGCTGCTGCAGGGGGCTGAGAAGCCTGTGCTGCTGAGCAATCAGGTGGCCATGGCTGTGGCCAGGCCAGCTGCTGCCCCCAGGCCCCTGCCCACGCTCCTCTTGGCCCCTCAGCTCATCCCAGGTCAGCAAACAACACATCAATAACTGAGTATTTAACTTGCCTGTTTCTTGCTGGTTTCCCCTTAATGCATCCCCAGAGAGGCAGAGCTGCTCTCTGCAGCAAAGGTTCGCTTCCATTCGCTTCCATTTGGCTGCAGCTCTCTTGCTTGAGCACAGCCCTGATGGCCAAGTGCAGCTCCCCCTCTGAAGAGCCTGGAGGAGGGAAAAGCCCTGTGTGATCACAGCAGATTGTGCCAGGCTGTTCTGTGACCCCTGCAGGGAAGGGACCAACCACTCCCCACCTGCTGAGTTCATTTCTCAAGGGAGAAGTGGATGACAGCCTGGATGGGTCTGTGTGGCACAGTCTGTGCAGGGCTGCTCATTCCCAGGGTCTGCTGGGGCTGTGCAGCAGCCAGCTCCAGACAGGAGCAGTGGATCCATCATCTCATTAAGGCTCAGTCATTTGGGGAATAAATTCCATTAATCTGCATAACTGAACAGAAGAACTACAAGTTATAAATATAAATATTAACTGTGTGAATACCCTGTGATGCTTTAGATAACTAAGATATATACCTGGAAAAGAACATTTATCCTTGGACAAGAGCAGACCACACATTCCAGTGGGGCTGAATCTCTGTTTTGTCACTGCAGGAGTGAATTGAAATAGGAGCTCTGTACAGAAGGTTGAGGAGAAAAGTGCCACTGATGTTTCAGCCCCTAAATACCCCCCTGAAGTGGGAATTAGAATGGCTGGCTTGCTGTTCCTGCCCTCCCCAGAGCAAAGGTGCTGTCCTGGTTGTGTTCAGAGCCTCCAGCTCCCAGGACTGGTGTTTGCTGGCACTGCTGGGCTCAGACTGTGCTGGAGGAGACCCTCACTCCTGGGCTGATTAATTAGCCTGATTAATTAGCAGGGAGTGCCCTGGCACACGCTGGCCCCTCCAGGCTGGGCTGTGTTTGGTGTTTTAGCAGAACTGTGGCTCAGCCATCCTCTCCTCCTGCCAGCACTGCCCAGGGCTCAGCTGGAGCAGCCACTGCTGTGGGAAAACCTGGTATTAATTCATTTCTGTTCATTAGAGGATTTATTGGTGTTTATTACACATCAAAGCACTGCCTGCCTGCATGGCCGTGCTGCTGAGGAGGGGTCTGGCCAGGGGAGCCCCAGCCCCTCCTGTTTCTGCATGTTTAAAACACTGCAATATTTCAAATATTTCAGTATTTTAAATGTGCACAAGCGTGTTTTATCACATGCAGAATGGCAGATGCATGGGAAGAGTTCCTGGAGCAGCCCAGGGGCAGTGCCAGGCAGAGCAGGGACACTGCCAGGCAGAGCAGGGACACTGCCAGGCAGAGCAGGGACAGTGCCAGCCTGGTGCCACCTCTGGGGGCTGCAGGGAGCCCCAGGAGGGGAAGGGTTCCCCCCTGGACAGTGCAGGTGGCCTTGGCTGTTTGTCCCTGCAGCTGGACCCTGCTCTTGCTGCAGCACAGGCTCAGTGCTGGCTGCCAGCTCAGCTCCCTGGGCTGGGAGAGGTGCAGGGAGGAGCTCAAACCCCAAACATCTCTGTAAGCAGTGGGATCACAGAATCCTGAATGGGTTGGGTGGGATGGGACCCCAAATCCCCCCAGTGCCACCCCTGCCATGGCAGGGACACCTCCCACTGTCCCAGTGTCCAGCCCCAGTGTCCAGCCTGGCCTTGGCACTGCCAGGGATCCAGGGGCAGCCACAGCAAACCTGGGCACCTGTGCCACGGAAGAGTTCCTTCCCATCCTTCCTGAGCCATTGCTGTGCTCAGTGCCAGCCCATCCCATCCCAGGCTGTGGGACCTGTGACCCCATCCCTGTCCTGCAGCCAGGACCAGGAGCTGCTTCTCCAGCTGTTCCACTGGGAGCGTTTCCTATGCAATATCTGCACTTAATGTGAAGAGTAATAAAAATCCTGGGAGCAAATTGCTCAGTTAAGTGGGATGAAGGGGGAGTTAATCAGGTTTCTGCACGGGATTCATCTCAGGAGCTCTGACAGCAGCTCTGCTTCCCCAGCTATCAGTAATGATAGAATTGTTTTCTCAGTGGAGCTGCAGCTGCTCAGGTACAGCAGTGAGCCTGGCCAAGGGTGGTGTGCAGAGCCCAGCAGCTGCAGCTCCTGCAAGGTGCTATCTGCTGTGAGAACAGCAGGGATGGTTCCCAAAGTGCCCACGGTGGATTTCTGTGCTCTGTGTTTCTGGGCAGGAGGTCCCTGCACTGATCCTGCTCCTGCTGTGCTGGGGGAAGGGCAGCATTGCCCTGGCTCTGCAGAGAGCAGGGGCTCCTGCACGGGAGGGCCACAGCTCTGTGCTCTGGCTCTGGGGTGAGCTCGGGGCTGGCAGTGCCACTGTGTGTGCCACCTGTGCCAGCTCAGTGTCACTGTGTGTGTCACCTGTGTGTGCCACCTGTGCCAGCTCAGTGTCACTGTGTGTGTCACCTGTGTGTGCCACCTGTGTGTGCCACCTGTGCCAGCTCAGTGTCACTGTGTGTGTCACCTGTGCCAGCTCAGTGTCACCTGTGCCAGCTGTGTCAGCTGTGTCACCTGTGCCAGCTCAGTGTCACTGTGTGTGTCACCTGTGTGTGCCACCTGTGTGTGCCACCTGTGCCAGCTCAGTGTCACCTGTGTGTGCCACCTGTGCCAGCTCAGTGTCACTGTGTGTGCCACCTGTGTGTGCCACCTGTGCCAGCTCAGTGCCACTTTGTGTGCCACCTGTGCCAGCTCAGTGTCACTGTGTGTGCCACCTGTGTGTGTCACCTGTGCCAGCTCAGTGTCACCTGTGTGTGTCACCTGTGTGTGCCACCTGTGCCAGCTCAGTTGTCACTGTGTGTGTCACCTGTGTGTGTTACCTGTGCCAGCTCAGTTGTCACTGTGTGTGTCACCTGTGTGTGTTACCTGTGCCAGCTCAGTGTCATCTGTGTGTGCCACCTGTGCCAGCTCAGTTGTCACTGTGTGTGTCACCTGTGTGTGTTACCTGTGCCAGCTCAGTGTCATCTGTGTGTGCCACCTGTGCCAGCTCAGTGTCACTGTGTGTGTCACCTGTGTGTGTTACCTGTGCCAGCTCAGTGTCACCTGTGTGTGTCACCTGTGTGTGCCACCTGTGCCAGCTCAGTGTCACCTGTGTCAGCTGTGTCACCTGTGTGTGCCACCTGTGCCAGCTCAGTGTCACTGTGTGTGCCACCTGTGTGTGTCACCTGTGCCAGCTCAGTTGTCACCTGTGTGTGTCACCTGTGTGTGTCACCTGTGCCAGCTCAGTGTCACCTGTGTCAGCTGTGTCACCTGTGCCACCTGTGCCAGCTCAGTGTCACCTGTGTGTGTCACCTGTGTGTGTCACCTGTGCCAGCTGTGTCAGCTGTGTCACCTGTGCCAGCTCAGTTGTCACCTGTGTGTGTCACCTGTGTGTGTCACCTGTGCCAGCTCAGTGTCACCTGTGTCAGCTGTGTCACCTGTGCCACCTGTGCCAGCTCAGTGTCACCTGTGTGTGTCACCTGTGTGTGCCACCTGTGCCAGCTCAGTGTCACCTGTGTCACCTGTGTCACCTGTGCCACCTGTGTCACCTGTGTCAGCTCAGTGTCCTGTGTCACCTGTGTCACTTGTGCTGTGCCAGCTCAGTGTCACCTGTGTCACCTGTGTGCTGTGTCACCTCCCTGTGTCACTGTGTCACCTGTGTCACCTGTGCCAGCTCAGTGTCACCTGTGTCACTGTGCCAGCTCAGTGCCCTGCACTCCCGCCCAGGACCCTCAGAGGTGGCACTGGAGCTGTGCTGGGTGGATTTTTGGCTCTCCTGGACCCAGGACAGTCCCAGCCATGGCCAAGGGGCAGCTCTGCTCTGTGCTGTGCCCAAGGTTCCCATGGCAAGGCTGGGGCTGGAATGGACCTCAAGGCTCACCTGGCTCCTGTGTCACCTGCTGCAGACAGGGACTGTGTGGGACACCCCAAGGACACTGACCTCTGACCCCTCCCGTTCAGGTCTGTTCTTTCCCCTGGGGCAGAGCCCCTGTCAGAGCCTGGCAGTGCCAGCCCGGTGTGCAGCTCCAGCTCCAGCTCCAGCTCCAGCTCCAGCTCTCAGCAGACAGGGCTGCTCTGCTAAACCTGTTTTCTCCTTCAGTACACACCCAGCACCTCTGGCCCCTCCATTTCCGAGCTCTGCTTGAAGCACATCTCCATTTCCGAGCAGTTTTGGCTTCCCAAATTGGATTATCTTGTACTTCAGCGTGTGTTAAGTGGGCTGGCTGTTTGGGGAGAGAGAAGAGCACAGCAGGACCCACTCATGTCCCTGCAGAGCCACCAACCCTCTCTGTGCGTGGAGCATTCAGGCACTGCCCAGCCCAGTGCCTGGGAATGCTTTAGCACAGCCTTCACAAAGCTTTTGTTTTGCTCATTAAATTCATGGTTTTTTGGAGCTTTTCCTGTTATCTCCCCAAATCAAGAGGAACTTGGAGTGAAGTTTGCTCTCCCACTGAAATGACAGAAATAAACCCACAGCAATGTCTGTGGGCAAGGCTGGAGGCTCTGACCCTGTGAACAGACCCAGCTCTCGGGCAGGGCAGTTTGTGAGAGCCAGGTTGGTGTTTATGGCACAGAAATTGAGCAGGAAACGAGCAGGGCTGTGCCTGGCAGCCACCGGGGTGGCAATGGCAGTGCCAGCAGCTGCTTGTCCCTTGGGGAGGTGGGCATCAGGAAATGAGGGGTCAGGAAAGGAGGGATTGCAGGAAAGGTGGGATCAGGAAAGGAGGGATATCGGGAAAGGAGGGATTTCAGGAAAGGAGGGATATCAGGAAATCTGGGATTTCAGGAAAGGAGGGACATCAGGAAAGGTGGGACATCAGGAAAGGAGGGATTTCAGGAAAGGAGGGATTGCAGGAAAGCAGTGATATCAGGAAATCTGGGATTTTAGGAAAGCAGGGACATCCCTGGGCTTCCCTTCCCAGGGCTATTGGTGTTTTTGTTTTCCTTCCCAGTGCTATTGGTGTTTGTTTTCCTTTGCAGGGACACCTCTGTGTTTCCCTTTATCCCTGTTTTTCACTTTGCAGGGACATCCCTGGGTTTATCTTTCCAAGGCTATTGGTGTTTTTGTTTCCTTTTCCAGGGATATCCCTGGGTTTGTCTGGGGAAAACACCACGGCTAAAAAAACCCCCATTTTCCCCCTCATTGGTGTTTTACTCCTCCTTTCATGGTACTTGGCTTCTGGAATTCCCCCTGTAAATGGGGGGTGATTAATGGTAACTCCAAAACCCTTTCAAGGCCATTTTTGGGGGGGAAAAAAAAATCCAACAAAACCAAAAAAGTCCCCCAAAACAAAGAACACCCAAAACATAAATAAAACAAAACAAACAAAAAAAAAAAACCAAAACAAAACTTAAAGCAAGATCTGGGGTTTTTTGGTTTTTGGTTTTGGTTTTTTTGTTTATTTGGTTTTTTTTGTTTGTTTTTTGGTTTGGTTTTTGGTTTTTTTTTTTAGTTTTTTGTTTTGTTTTTGGTTTTCGTTTTGGGTTTTTTTGGTTGCTTGCTTTTTGTGGGTTTTTTTTTTTTTTGGTGTTGTTTTTTTGTTTTGTTTTGGTTTGGTTTTTTTTTTGGTTTGTTTTGTTTTTTGGGTTTTTTTGGGTTTTTTTGGTTTGTTTTTTTTCCAGCTCCCAGGTGAACGAGCAATGAGCTTGTGTTTAACTCTTGGGTTTTATTTTTTTAATTTCTATTGTCAGTCTGGCAGAAAAATCTGTTTTCATTTATCCACTGCTGAATGAAAACTTAAATATTTGTGGGTTTTTTTCTTTTAGCCTGTGCACCTGCAGGTGTTCCTTGGCATGGAGGAATGATGACTGCAGAAATAATGGATTTATTTTTTTTTTTGGTGACACTGAAAATACTAAATTTCTGTTTTATTGCTGCAGGGCTTATTTAGTTGGGAAAGAATTGTTTGTAGAGGGCTGGGACACAGCTGGGAGAGCTGGGGGTTCCAGTGCAGGATCCATCCCTGGGGTGTCCCAGGAATGGCTGGAGCTCTGGACAGGGTGGGGATGCAGTTGAGATTTTGGGATGAAGGAGGTGAGATGCAGAGCTTGTCAAGCTCAGGGATTTGTGTGCAGGACACAGGCAGCTGAGGGTGCCTAATACAGCAAGGAATAAATTCAGATCTGGCATCAGTTACACTGAGGAAAGTTGAGAATAATTGTGTTCTTTGTGCTCAAATATTTGACTCCTTTATTAAGTTTTTTTCATTTGAATTGAATAACCCTGCAGAGTTTGTGTGTGAGTCACTGCTGCCTGCTCCCCTGGGTTATGTGATGTGCTCACACCCGTGGGGCTGCCTGGGTAAAACTGCTCCAGCCTCCAGCTGGGGCTGGGAGTCACAAAATCACTTGGGAAAGGGCTCTGGGAGTGCTGCAGGAATATCCCAGCCCCAGGCAGCTGGTTTGAGGGGATCTCTGGAGATGATCCAGTCCCTCCCCCTGCCCAGCAGGGTCACCTGGAGCAGGTGGCAGGGCAAGGTGTCAGGAGGGTTTGGAATGGCTCTGGAGAGGGAGACCCCAGCCCCTCCCTGGGCAGCTGTTCCAGCTGTTCCCCTCCATGGACAGAAGTTCTTTCTCCCCTCGGGCTGGAACTTGTGCTTTTGTTCCTGCACTGCTGCCTGTCCTGTGTCTGGCACCGTGCTGTGCCAGCCCTGGGGAGGTCTGTGTGCATTGATGGATCCCCTCTCAGCCTTCCCTTCCCCAGACTGGCCAGGCCCAGTCCCTCATCTCTCCTCATCTCAGGGATGCTCCAGTCCCAAAATTACCTCAGTGGGCTCTGCTGGACCCTCTCCAGCGGCTCCTTGGATTTCTTCCTTTGTGTCTGCCCCCAGGAACAGGGACAGGAGAGAGGGAACAGCTCAGGCTGGGCAGGGCAGGCTCTGGGTGGATTTTGGGAATAATTTCCCCATGGAAAGGGAGCTCAGGGGTTGGAACTGCCCAGGGAGGGTTGGATCCCATCCCTGGAGTGTCCCAGGAATTCCTGGGGGTGACACTGAGTGCTCTGAGCTGGGGACAAGGTGAGGGTTGGTCCAGATTTAAACCTGATGACCCTGCAGGTTTCTTCCAAGGCAAATCATCCTGTGGTTCTGTGATCCCTGAGCTCTGCAGACCAGGACTGAACACAGCAAACATCCCATCACACCCCTGCTCAGGCTCTGGGGTCTCTGAGGACACACAGGCTGGGTGGGATGTGCTGCCCCTTGTGCCAAAATTCCCAGTGCTGAGCATCCCCCGGCCCTGCCCTGCCCTCCTCTCACACCCGTGTCTCTGTCCCACAGGTGGGTGCCAGAACAGCCTTAAAGCCATGGGTGGCACTCAGAGCCTGGCCCTGGTGTCCCTGGAGCCAGAGCCCCCCCAGGGCCCCCAGCCCTGCCACCTCCTCACCTTGTCCCCCATCAAAGTCCCTCTGCTGGCCTCGCCCTTCCCAGGTAGGTCCTGCTGTGCCCTGGGCTGCACGGGCACTGGGGGGTTAAATCTGGGGGTCTGGAGTGGCTGGGAGGGGTCTCTGGGATGGAGTGCCAGGAGTGGCTTCATGGGCATGGATGGCCCTGGGACAGCTGGGGACAGCAGGTGGGAAAAGCTTCTCTGAGCCTCAGCTGGAATGGGCACTCAGAGGTGTGTGTTCCATGTGGGATAACACTTGATAAAGTCCTGAACAGATCCTCTGGGTGTTTGTAGTTCAGCTGGAATGGGCACTCAGAGGTGTGTGTTCCATGTGGGATAACACTTGATAAATTCCTGAACAGATCCTCTGGGTGTTTGCAGTCACAGCTGGAATGGGCACTCAGAGGTGTCTGTTCCATGTGGGATAACACTTGATAAAGTCCTGAACAGATCCTCTGGGTGTTTGTAGTTCAGCTGGAATGGGAACTCAAAGGTGTGTGTTCCATGTGGGATAATATTTGATAAAGTCCTGGGCAGATTCTCTGGGTGTTTGCAGTCACAGCTGGAATGGGAACTCAAAGGTGTGTATTCTATGTGGGATAATATTTGATAAAGTCCTGGGCAGATTCTCTAGGTTTTCTAGTCACAGCTGGAATGGGCACTCAAAGGTGTTGGCTCCACATGGGATAATATTTAATAAAGTCCTGAAAATTCTTCTAGGTGTTTGCAGTTACCCTGGCAGGGTGGGAAGGAGGGCAGGGACCCCTCTGTGGGGTCCTTGACCTGGAAAAAGGGCTGAGGAAGGGACTGGAAATGGGAAAAGCAGGTGCAGGAACCTTAAACCCAGCGTGGGCTGCACCCCACACCTGCAGGCTGGGGTGTGCTGGGGTGTGCTGGGATGTGCTGGGATGTGCTGGGGTGTGCTGGGGTGTGCTGGGATGTGCTGGGATGGGGATGTGCTGGGATGAGCTGGGGTGTGCTGGGATGTGCTGGGGTGTGCTGGGATGTGCTGGGATGAGCTGGGGTGTGCTGGGATGTGCTGGGGTGTGCTGGGATGTGCTGGGATGAGCTGGGGTGTGCTGGGATGTGCTGGGATGTGCTGGGGTGTGCTGGGGTGTGTTGGGATGTGCTGGGGTGTACTGGGGTGTGCTGGGATGTGCTGGGGTGTGCTGGGATGTGCTGGGGTGTGCTGGGGTGTACTGGGGTGTGCTGGGATGTGCTGGGATGTGCTGGGATGTGCTGGGGTGTGCTGGGATGTGCTGGGATGTGCTGGGATGTGCTGGGATGTGCTGGGGTGTGCTGGGGTGTGCTGGGGTGTGCTGGGGTGTGTTGGGATGTGCTGGGGTGTACTGGGGTGTGCTGGGATGTGCTGGGGTGTGCTGGGATGTGCTGGGATGTGCTGGGATGTGCTGGGATGTGCTGGGGTGTGCTGGGGTGTGTTGGGATGTGCTGGGGTGTACTGGGATGTGCTGGGGTGTGCTGGGATGTGCTGGGGTGTGCTGGGATGTGCTGGGATGTGCTGGGATGTGCTGGGATGTGCTGGGGTGTGCTGGGATGTGCTGGGGTGTGCTGGGATGTGCTGGGATGTGCTGGGATGTGCTGGGGTGTGCTGGGGTGTGTTGGGATGTGCTGGGGTGTACTGGGGTGTGCTGGGATGTGCTGGGGTGTGCTGGGATGTGCTGGGATGTGCTGGGATGTGCTGGGGTGTGCTGGGGTGTGTTGGGATGTGCTGGGGTGTACTGGGGTGTGCTGGGATGTGCTGGGGTGTGCTGGGATGTGCTGGGATGTGCTGGGATGTGCTGGGATGTGCTGGGACAGGGGGAAGGTTTAAACTGCAGGATGGGCCCTTTGGATGGGAGATGGGGAAGGAATTCCTACCCTTGGCCCAAAAAGTGACCTGGGGTTAATGAGCTGTGGGATTAATGACCTGTGACCTTGGGTTAATGACCTGTGACCTTGGGTTAATGACCTTGAGTTAATGACCTGAGGGGTTAATGAGCTGTGACCTTGGGTTAATGACCCTGGGTTAATGAGCTGTGACCTTGGGTTAATGACCTGTGACCTTGGGTTAATGACCTATGACCTTGGGTTAATGACCCTGGGTTAATGACCCTGGGTTAATGAGCTGTGACCTTGGGTTAATGACCCTGGATTAATGACCTGTGACCTTGGGTTAATGAGCTGTGACCTTGGGTTAATGACCCTGGGTTAATTTAACGAGCTCCCCACACTCTCCCATCCGAAGTTTAGGTAAGGCCATGGGCACACAGCAGCACTGAACCTAAAACCCCCTGATTAAACCATTTCCAGCCTCCATCCCCGTGTGTGCTGCTGCCTGGAAGGCTGAGCACTGTGTGTCATTGCCCCAGCCCATCGACTGTCCCTGTTAATTGATTCTCTGGGAGATCAGTGTCCTGCTCCTGCCTTGTGTCTCCAATCACAGGGATTTGCTCGATCAATAGTCTTAGGAGTGAATTTTTATTTTGATTGTGGTTAGTTCTGCAGCCTTACAATTAATTCCTGGCAGCCTAATTAGTCCCTTTGGGAGCAGCAGGGTGGGAACACACGGTGGGAGGTGTGGGAAGGGCACAGGGCAGGGTCCAGCCCTGCTGCTTTTCCACCCTCACAGAGGAAATTCCTTGGAAATCACCAGGAATTCAGGGGAGTGTGCACAATGCAGAGGTCACTTTTAAAAACTCGTTTTTAATGCAGTTTATTTTGGATTTTGTGATGAAAATCAGCAGCAGAGCTCGGAGGGAGAGCACAGGATGCTCAGGGGAGGGAAAGGCAGAGCAGGAGCCTGGGGAGGATCCCAGCTGGGAGCTGTGCCTTGGCTCTGCAGCCTCTGCTGCCCCTGGGGATGGCTCTGCCACTGTGCTGAGCTCAGGAAAACTTGTAATGATGAGATAAACGTATGGGAGAGAACATAGAAACCCTGGGTTTGATGGCAGCATAAAATGCTGGTTTATATGGAATCAAACAGTGGAGCTGGGGAGCTGCCATGGAGGGATCTGTGCTGGAAAAGCTCCAGCCCAGGCTCTGAGCAGGGACAGGGGCCTGGCCCCACATTTCTGTGCTCCCACACCAGGAGAAGGTTCCAGCAATGCCATTCCAGCCCCATTTTGAAGGGTTAGAATTGCTTTTATCTCCTTTCTCCTGGTGCTGCTCGTGCATCTCCCAGGCAAATGTTCCCTTAAATATTTCAGGGCAGCCTGGCTGTGAGCGTGGAGTTTGTGCCAGGCTTGACACCAGGACTGAACAGGAGCTTGTGGAGATGCAGCTCCTCACTGTGTGCATCTTCCTGAGCTCTGCTGGGGGAGCAAACTTCATTTCCCAGCCAAACCTCATTTCACAGCCCTGCTCCCCAGGGCTGTGGGCTCTGCCCAGGGAGCCCCCAGGTCTCAGCCTGGCAAACAGCAGCACTTGCCTGCAGTGACTGAGGAATGGGGTGGCTGCTGATCTCTAGTACCCTCTGCAGCTCATGCTTCAAGAAGTGGGTGTTTATTTTCCTCACATGCAGGTTTTCAATGGGAGGAGTGAAGAAGGTAAGAGATGAGTCTGTGCTTATGGACTCTGTAAATTAGCAGCCAGCACAAATATTAAAAAAGGCACCATCTGCCGTGGAATCCATTTGCCACCTGTTCCTGGCTCTCAGCATTATTTAAGGGTTTGGATGGGCTGGTTTAGGCTGCCATGGAGCAGCTGGGAAGTGCCTGAGCCTTTTTCCTCTCAGTGCTGTGTGTCAAGCCCAGCTCAGAGCCAGGTTTGTGTCTGAGCTCTGTCTGTCAGTCCTTCCTAAGCAGGGCTCAGCTTGAGCCAGGCTTAGAGCACATTAATGATGGTTCAGGGGATATTGGGAGGGAGCTGCTCCTCCTGCAGCACACACTGACCCAGAACCTGGGAAGGGGAAGGTAACAGGCCCTGCAGTTATTCCCATCAAACCCTTGGGCTCAGCTTTAAATCCTCATGGAATCAGGCTGGGCTGGCTTGGAGGGACCCCAGAGCCCACCCTGCCTGGCAGGGACACCTCTCCCTGTCCCAGTGCTCCAACCCCAGTGTCCATCCTGTTCCTGGAGTTCCAGCATCCCCCAGGTGTTTCCTGGCCAACCAGTTTGTTACTGGGAGAGCTGGGCTGAGGCTTTTGTCCAAGCTCTGTCCTTCCCCCTGTGGATGGGATGAACTGGCAGCTGCAATCCAGTGAGCAAAGGCAGCTCTGGCACTGGGGGTCCTGCCAGGCTGGGCTCCCTCCCATCCCTGAGGGATCCTTCAGGGGGAATCTCCTCCTGCAGCTCTCACTGCTCATTGTCCAGCCCTTCTGTGCACCTGAATTCCAAGGTACTGGTGAGCAAAAGTTTTGGGAAAGCTGCCAATAATCCCAGCAGGAATGTGATGTTGCTGTCCTGAGGAATTCCCCCTGGTATTGGGTGAGCAAAAGTGAACAAATTGTGGGAAAGCTCTGAGCAGGAATGTGATGTTCTTGTCCTGGGGAATTTCTCCTAGTATTGGGTGAGCAAAAGTGAACAAATTTTGGGAAAGCTGCCAGTATTCCCATCAGGAATGTGATGTTCCTGTCCAGAGGAATTCCCACTGGTATTGGGTGAGCAAAAATGAATAATTTTGGGAAAGCTCTGAGCAGGAATGTGATGTTCCTGTCCTGAGGAATTCCCTCTGGTATTGGGTGAGCAAAAATGAATAATTTTGGGAAAGCTGCCAGTATTCCCAACAGGAATATGATGTTCCTGCCCTGGGGAATTCCCTCTGGTATTGGATGAGCAAAAATGAGCAATTTTGGGAAAGGTCTGAGCAGGAATGTGATGTTCCTGCCCTGGGGAATTGCCCCTTTGCCCTGCTGGGTGTCCCTGGTGCCTGGCACTGCACAGCTGGGAATGCTGAGCAGCTCTGACAAAGCCCCTGTAAGGCTCTGCCCAGCTCTAATGCTGGGTAACGAAGCAAGCAAATGAATGTTTATAGTTATTAAAGTGATGACTTCCTCCCCTGGCTGATCTCAGCTCCAGATCACCCCGTGGGTCTCTGTCTGTGCTGGCACACAGGGGAGGTGAGCCTGGGGCTCAGATCTGCCCAGAGCTCCCAGTTCCCTCCTCCCTGCAGTGAATCCCTGCAGGAATGGGGTGCTGGCTCTGAGGGTGTGAGAATTCAGCTCTTGTGGGTCAGCCAGGCAGGGGAGCTGGGGCAGGCACAGCTCTGGGTGTTTGTGCTCCATCCTGCACAGAGCCAGGCAGGGGAGCTGGGGCAGGCACAGCTCTGGGTGTTTGTGCTCAGCCCTGCACAGAGCCAGGCAGGGGAGCTGGGGCAGGCACAGCTCTGGGTGTTTGTGCTCCATCCTGGGCAGAGCCAGGCAGGGGAGCTGGGGCAGGCACAGCTCTGGGTGTTTGTGCTCCATCCTGGGCAGAGCCAGGCAGGGAGCTGGGGCAGGCACAGCTCTGGGTGTTTGTGCTGCATCCTGCACAGAGCCAGGCAGGGGAGCTGGGGCAGGCACAGCTCTGGGTGTTTGTGCTGCATCCTGCACAGAGCCAGGCAGGGGAGCTGGGGCAGGCACAGCTCTGGGTGTTTGTGCTCCATCCTGGGCAGAGCCAGGCAGGGGAGCTGGGGCAGGCACAGCTCTGGGTGTTTGTGCTCAGCCCTGCACAGAGCCAGGCAGGGGAGCTGGGGCAGGCACAGCTCTGGGTGTTTGTGCTCAGCCCTGCACAGAGCCAGGCAGGGGAGCTGGGGCAGGCACAGCTCTGGGTGTTTGTGCTCAGCCCTGCACAGAGCCAGGCAGGGGAGCTGGGGCAGGCACAGCTCTGGGTGTTTGTGCTCAGCCCTGCACAGAGCCAGGCAGGGGAGCTGGGGCAGGCACAGCTCTGGGTGTTTGTGCTCAGCCCTGCACAGAGCCAGGCAGGGGAGCTGGGGCAGGCACAGCTCTGGGTGTTTGTGCTCAGCCCTGCACAGAGCCAGGCAGGGGAGCTGGGGCAGGCACAGCTCTGGGTGTTTGTGCTCAGCCCTGCACAGAGCCAGGCAGGGGAGCTGGGGCAGGCACAGCTCTGGGTGTTTGTGCTCAGCCCTGCACAGAGCCAGGCAGGGGAGCTGGGGCAGGCACAGCTCTGGGTGTTTGTGCTCCATCCTGGGCAGAGCCAGGCAGGGGAGCTGGGGCAGGCACAGCTCTGGGTGTTTGTGCTGCATCCTGCACAGAGCCAGGCAGGGGAGCTGGGGCAGGCACAGCTCTGGGTGTTTGTGCTCCATCCTGCACAGAGCCAGGCAGGGGAGCTGGGGCAGGCACAGCTCTGGGTGTTTGTGCTCAGCCCTGCACAGAGCCAGGCAGGGGAGCTGGGGCAGGCACAGCTCTGGGTGTTTGTGCTCAGCCCTGCACAGAGCCAGGCAGGGGAGCTGGGGCAGGCACAGCTCTGGGTGTTTGTGCTGCATCCTGCACAGAGCCAGGCAGGGGAGCTGGGGCAGGCACAGCTCTGGGTGTTTGTGCTCCATCCTGCAGAGCCAGGCAGGGGGAGCTGGGGCAGGCACAGCTCTGGGTGTTTGTGCTCAGCCCTGCACAGAGCCAGGCAGGGGAGCTGGGGCAGGCACAGCTCTGGGTGTTTGTGCTCAGCCCTGCACAGAGCCAGGCAGGGGAGCTGGGGCAGGCACAGCTCTGGGTGTTTGTGCTCCATCCTGCACAGAGCCAGGCAGGGGAGCTGGGGCAGGCACAGCTCTGGGTGTTTGTGCTCCAGCCCTGCACAGAGCCAGGCAGGGGAGCTGGGGCAGGCACAGCTCTGGGTGTTTGTGCTCAGCCCTGCACAGAGCCAGGCAGGGGAGCTGGGGCAGGCACAGCTCTGGGTGTTTGTGCTCAGCCCTGCACAGAGCCAGGCAGGGGAGCTGGGGCAGGCACAGCTCTGGGTGTTTGTGCTCCAGCCTGTTTGTGCTGGTGCCAGTGCAGGGTGGAGCAGGCTGGTTTAGGGACACAGTGCCCCTGCTCAAACAGGATTTTGGGGTGCTGGGAGCAGGGGCAGCACCTGAGGCTCAGGCTGGGCATCAGGAGAAGGTCTCAGCTCAGCCCTGCCTAGGCCAGGCTCACAGTTCAGCTGCTGCTCCAGGAGAGGCTCTCAGTGCCTGGGGTGTAAAAGGTATTGACAAAAGGAAAAATATCAATACTCAGTGGCAGCTACAAAAGACAAACAACCCAAATCCTCCCAGTCGTGCCCAGCTCTTGGTAAATGTCATGGAAGTCAGAGTTAATTTACTGTGTCTGTAAGTGCAGTTAGAACAGGAGCTGGGTGTTCTGGGAGCAGCGTGGTGCTGAGCACTGTTCCAAAGGTTTCAGGAGCAGCAGTTCTCTGTTCAACCCTGCCAGGTGGGATTTCCCCAGCCAGGAGCCAGCCCAGGTGTGCAGGGGCAGGAGTTTGTATTATTTTATTTTATTTTATTTTATTTTATTTTATTTTATTTTATTTTATTTTATTTTATTTTATTTTATTTTATTTTATTTTATTTTATTTTATTTTATTTATTTTTCATTTTATTTTTATTTTTATTTTATTTTATTTTATTTTATTTTATTTTTACTTTTACTTTTATTTTTATTTTTATTTTTATTTTTATTTTTATTTTTATTTTTATTTTTATTTTTATTTTTATTTTTATTTTTTTAATTAATTAATTTTTATTTTCCCTAAGTCCCTCTGGGGACCTTGGGCTGCTCTGGGCAGATTGGGCTCCTCTTCTTTCAGTTCAGCCTCAAGTTAATTCAGATTTGTGTGGCTTACTAAAACTGGATTTATTTCTTGTAAATGGAGCAGAAGGCTGAGAAGGAAAACCAAAGGTTGTGACACGGAGCAATAAGGCTTGGAAGGATGATGGGATCATTCCTTTGTCCCTCTGCAGACGAGGAATGAGTGAGAGTTCCTGTGAGAATTCCAGCAATCAGAGCTGAGGGAACACCTTGTTTTGGTGGCTGCTGCATCCTTATGTTTATTTATGCAGTGAAACCATTGGGAGCCCTGCAGGTGTGGCCAGTGGTGCTGGGATGCAGAATAATTCCCAGTGGGTGTCCAGAGGCAGCTGGGGGTGCCCAGCAGGAATATTGGGGGGCTTGGAGAGGGGACAAGGGAGCAAATCCTGCTGTAAGGTGGGAGTGATGTTGCTTTGTTGGGTTTTGTCTTGTTTATTAGTGAGGGAAAAAACACTTCTTAAAAATTGCTTTTTATGTGTTCAGCCAACTTTATCACTCAGCTTTCTGGGGCCTGATTTGGATGCTGTAAAATGGAGCCACAGAATGAACTGATGTATTCCCAATGTTTGGCCTGAGTCAGGGCTGGATGTGGGGGAAACTCAGTGCAAAGCTAAAGCTGGTGGAGGAAGGAATTCCACAATCTCAGAGGATTCATCTCCACTCTCAGGATTTGCAGGGTCTGGGAGCTCCTGGTGCAATTCTCTGCATTCCCTGGGAGGCTGAGGGTTCATTTTGTCCAGTGGGACTGAGAGCTGAGCAAACCACAAAACCATCCTCAGCCCATCTTCATCCCCATCCTCATCCTTATCCCCATTCCCATCCCCATTATTCCCATCCCCATTATCCCCATCCCATTCCCCTTATCCCCATTCCCATCCCCATTATTCCCATCCCCATTATTCCCATCCCCATTATTCCCATCCCCATTATTCCCATCCCATTCCCCTTATCCCCATTATTCCCATCCATTCCCATTATTCCCATCCCCATTATTCCCATCCCCATTATTCCCATCCCCATTATTCCCATCCCCATTATTCCCATCCCCTTTCTCTGCCCCTGGCCTCAGGCTGCTCCCAGCTCCCCTCCCTGGGTTTGGACAAGCTCAGCTCCAGCCCAGACCCTCCCAGTGCTGCCAGACCTGCCCAGCTCCAATCCCTGCTCAGGCTCTGGGCACCTCCAGCCTTTTTTCCAATTTTCTTGATGGCTCCATGAATAATTCAAGAGGAGTCTTCGAGGTCCCTGTGTGCAGGGAGGTCACCAGGGTCAGCAGCAGCTGCTCAGAACCTGCCCAAAAATCCAATATAAGCTTTTTTTCCCCTCCCAATTTGGAGGCTCCATTAAGGTCTGTAATTCAGCAGGGAGATCTCAGTGGAGTTTTACACTCAGGAACTGCTGGGAAAACTCCCCAGTCACTGCTCTGGGCTGTGTCCTACTCATGTTGTGCAGTGAAATAAGTAAAGCTGAGTTTTACTCTGGGATCAGGAACATCCTGAGCTGGGAGGGTCCAGCCCAGCTCCTGGCCTGGCTCAGCAATCCTACAAAATAAAACCAGGAGGGAAATGTCAGGAAAATGAACCCACAAACAGCAGAGGGTTGTGTCCAAAAGGAGGCAGAGGAGTCCTTGTGCTTTATTCCAATAAAGGAGAGGCCATGGGGCATCCCCTGGGGTCTCTCAGGTTTTTGGAGGACTCACCTCCTTTTATCCCAATTTCCCTCTCTCCTTCCCCATTGCTGAGGTACCTGAGAGGCACAGACTGCCCAAACCCTGACACCTGAGATTCCCTCTAATGCACAACCCTCCCTTTAATTTTTAATTATTACAGAATTAATGGTTTTCCCCCATTGCTTCTTTCATCTCTTAATACCCAATTTCATTTCTCAGCAAACCTGCAGTTTGTGTGTAAAGGCAAATCTCTTTTTCCATTCATCAATCAGTGGGATCCCTCCCATTGTTTTATCTCAGTGATAACTTTATCCACCAGCAGATCCACAGCTTGTAAAGACAAATGTGACATTTCTCTTAGAAAGGTTCCAGCAGGGGCTGTGACCCCAGCCTGGAGCTGTGGGCTCAGCTCAGCCTGCCAGGATTTGCATCACTTGCTCCAGTGGGGTTTAATAATTTTGCTATTTTTGTTATTAAATGTGTCAGGTTCAATTCTGTCAGGGTGAGTCCTGCTCTTACAGCTCTTGTGATCAGAAATCTCCTTCAAAGTGGAGAGGTGCTTTCTGTTAAATTCTGCTGCTCACAGAGTTCTTGTGTCAGTTTGAACTTTTTTTTCCCAGTTATTGGCAATGTCAGGATTTGGCACCAAAGGGGGAATTCCTGCCTGGGATCACAAGGGCAGCACCAGAGGAGGTCAGGGGTTTTTTGGGATGGGCACAGGGCTGGAACAACCATTCCCCCAGAAAAGGGAAGAAATGAGGATGCTACACCTGCCTAAAATGAGGAAATTTTAAACTGGGACTCTCCATTTTCCCCAAGTGCTCAGCAGGGCTCTGAAGGGCAGCCAGAGAGGGGCAGGAGCCTTCACAGGGTTTTGGGGGATTTTTCCCAGCCCTGAGCCCAGCAGCTTTGGGGTGTGGGGCTCTGCTGCTGCCAGTGATGGAATCACTGGATAATTTGTTTTTCAGGGACCCTTTAAAGGTTATCCTGTCCCACACCCTTCAGTGCCCTCCCTCAGGGCAGGGGGCGTTTCCCCGGCTTGGTTTAGCATTTCAAGCATCCACAGTGCAGGACAGAGCAGTAAAACGTGGCTTGATGTGACACTCAGCTTCTGGGGGGTTGGTTTGGTTTGATTTCACTTTGCTTTTGAAGCCTCTGTGCCTTCCCTGGTTCCGCTGCTCATTTGGTGGAAATTGCAGAAATCAGGTTGTTAAAAGCAGAGAAAGTGGAGAGGGAGGTTTTCCCCCAGCACAGCTCGCTGCAGAAGGTGCTCGTTGTCACTTAGCCCTGACTCTGCAGATTTTCAGGGATTCTTGCTGACTTCCCATCTCCCTTCCCGCTCCAATAAGCAATTTACTCCAGCATTCACCACTTCCTAAAGTGGTTATGGCAATGCATATTGAAATGAAAGCTCCAAATTATCCTGCAGGAGCAGAAGTGCAGGGGAGGGCTGGCAGCCAGCAGGGGCTGGGGCTGCTGGAGATCCAGAGCCTTGGGATGGGCTGGGATGGGCTGGGATGGACTGGGATGGACTGGGATGGACTGGGGTGAGCTGGGATGGACTGGGATGGACTGGGATGGGCTGGGATGAGCTGGGATGAGCTGGGATGAGCTGAGATGGACTGGGATGGGCTGGGATGGGCTGGGATGGACTGGGATGGGCTGGGATGGACTGGGATGGACTGGGATGGACTAGGATGGACTAGGATGGACTAGGATGGGCTGGGATGGGCTGGGATGGGCTGGGATGGACTGGGATGGACTGGGATGGGCTGGGATGACCTTAAACCCACCCAGTGCCATGGGAGGGACGGGTCCCCCAGCCCAGGGTGATAATTCTCTTGTGGAACAGGCTGGTGATGCCTCTCCATGGTTTTGCTCTGCTGTACCCTGATTTATCTGGGCATAAATCTCCCTCCAGCTGTAGTTCTGTGCCTCATGTTTGTATTTTTCATTTCACCAAAGACACAAGACCCTTCACTAATTTTCTGACCTCCTCCTGGGGTGATTTATTCATCTGATGTGACCCAGTGGGGTGACTTGGCTTCTCCACCATCAATTTTAAACTAAAAAGTCCCAAAACATTTCAGTGCCAAAATCCAGAGGCAGCTCCTGCTTCTCCCAGTGCCTGTGCCAGGCTCTGCCTTTCCAGGGACAAACATCCCTGCTGCTGTCACCTCTCCCCTTCCAGCTCCTTGCCATTCTCCTCTGCTCCACCCCAGGTCACAAATGGATTATTTTTGTCACTTTCCAGTGCAACAGAAAAGGAGCTCTTCAGCAGAAATTTCCTTTTTATCAGTTTAAAAATGGGAAAACCCAAACAAACATAAACCAGAGAAGAGATGGATGAGGGAGTGCAGAGCAGTTGGGGTAATTCTGCCAAACCAGAGATGCTGCCAACATTTCTGGGTGGTTTCTGCTTGGGCAGGAGGCTAAAAATCCTGATTTACAAACTTTGCTCCATGCTGACATGGGAGTGCCCAGGCCAGGCTGGACACTGGGGTTGGAGCCCCTGGGACAGTGGGAGGTGTCCCTGCCATGGCTGGGGTGGGATTTAAGGTCCCCCCACCCCACCCCAGTCTGGGATCTGGGGTTCTGGGGTGCACAAGATGCTGTTTGTGTCTGTCTGTCCCTGTCCCCAGAGCGCAGCCCCTGGCTGTGAGCTGGGCTGGGGCAGGGCTGGGTCCCAGCAGGGAGCTGGGCAGGGCTCCCTTTGCAGCCCCCTTGGGCTGGGGGCTCTGCTGAGCTCCTGCAGTGGATCTGGGCAGGGAGCTGTGCCGAGCCCTGCAGCAGCTGTGCCAGCTGTGCCAGCTGTGCCAGCTGTGCCAGCTGCTCTCCCCAGCAGCTCCTGGGCAGGGCAGCAGCTGCTCAGCACACAGCCCACCTTCCCAGGGCTGGGGCTTTTAATGAACCTGTCTGGGCCTTCCAGAGGGGCAGAGGGACGAAGGGGAATCTCCCAGCCCCGTGTTCCCCCAACAAGAATTGCCTTGAGGAGGAGTGTGGTGTGTCCTTGGGGGAAGGGGGAGCAGAGCTCAGGGCTGAACCAGCTGCAGGAGGCTGCCTGCTTGGTAGAAAGTCGATTTTTAAAAATTACTGCTTAATTCTTCCTTTTTTTCAAGCAGAGATTTCTCTTGTCCTTTGCAGACTGGCAGGACTGCCCCAAATTATCTCATCAGGATGGACTGTGCTTCTAGATGGAGCCAGTCCCTGGGCCCTGATCTCCAGAACCTTCTGGGGTCAGGAGATGATGGCAGCAATAACAAACATGTCTGGGTGTGTTTCTGGGCCTGCCTGCTGGCCACAGTGGCTGCAATTCTGATTTCCCTGCTCCTTCCCCTTGGGCTGCTCGTGTCCCAGGATGTCACCAGCTGCTCCTGCCTGTGCCTGGGGACAGCTTGGTGGCACCAGGATGGGCACTGGGGGCTCCTCTCACAGGGCAGGACACCCACAGCAGGTTTAGGAAGGTTTTTTGTGGAAGGGTTGTAAAGCACTGGAACAGGGAATGGTGGAATCTCCATCTCTGGAGGTTTCAGAGTCCAGGGATGTGGCACTTGGGGACATGGAGTGATGGTGGCCATGCTGGTGCTGCTGGCTGGGCTTGTCCAGCTGCAGTGACTCTGTCACCTCCTGATCCCAGCTGGTGCTGGTGGCTCCCACCTTGGGGCTGGGAATGGGCAAATCCTCCAAAGTGGGTTCCAGCAGTGCCAGAACTGGGTGAGATGAGGATTTATTCTGGTTCTTTGTCCTCACACATTCTGCACCCCAGTCTCTGCCTGGAATGGGCAAATCCTCCAAAGTGAATTCCAGCAGTGCCAGAATTGGGTGAGATGAGGATTTATTCTGGTTCCTCTCCCCACATGCTGCAGCCCAGTCTCCCCCTGGAAGGTCCCTGAGCACTAGGCTGGGTTTGCTGCTGGGCTGGGCTTAGCTCAGCAGGAGCTCTGTGCTGCTGCCCAGCCCACACCCAGAGCTCAGGGTCACTCTCCTCCCCGGCAGCAGCTCTGAACTCTGCCTGGTTCCTCCCCCAGATCCCGTGGGAGCCATGGAATGGGTCCATGGGAAATGCTGCCAGGGGATTGTATGGGCTGTGCAGCCCCAGGCAGGGATTGTCACTGCTGGCACTGGCTCCTGGAGCTCCCCACACTGAGCTGGAGATTGCAGGCACTGCTCACATCCCAAACCTGAGACACCCCAGTGCCTTGGGCTCAGTGCCAGGGAGGGGCTGGGGGGCAAATCTGTGCTGGGGACAGAGCATCCTCCCCTCTGACCTCCTGTCCCTGTCACCTTTCCCTGTCCCTGTCACCTTTCCCTGTGCTTCTGACCTCCTCCTGTCCCTGTCACCTTTCCTTGTCACCTTCTCCTGTCCCTGCTCATCCTGTCCCTGTCACCTTCTCCTGTCCCTGCTCATCCTGTTCATCTGACCTTCTGTCCCTACTCACCCTGTCCCTACTCACCCTGTCCCTGCCACCTTTCCCTGTCCCTGTCACCCTGTCCCTGTCACCCTGTCCCTGGGGAAGGTTTTTAGCCAGGGGGACAGAGCAGGTGGGGCTGTGCAGCTGGGGGTCCCAGCCCAGCTCTCCCCTCTGGATCCCATCATCAGCCACACAAATCAGGGCAGGGCATCCTCAGTTTTTGCCCTTCCCCTTCTGCCCTTGGCTGCTCATGGAAGTGTGGGTGGCTCTGTGCTTGGAAATGCCTGGAACAGTCTCAGGAAAGGGCAGATGTTCTCCAAAGGACCCACTGGCTCTGCAATCACCCAAAGCCTCTCAGTGAAGAGCATTTTCCTCCTCCCTCCTCAGGATTGTTTAGAGGATTACTGGCCTCAATGCAATCATGAAGCACTCAGAGTGTGGGTTCACATCCAGGTGTAATTCCAGCCCAGGTTATGTTCAGTTCAGACCAGAGGCTGATATTGCATCGTGACATTCAACTCCATCCAGGCTTTATTTGTATTCCAAAGCCATCCATTGCAAAGACTGCTCTTCATAAGCACAAAGAGCTCCAAAGCATAAATATTTATTCCTTAAAGGTTAAGATTGCCTTAAATCATTCCTGCTTATTTGGTGAGCTGCAGTTATAATTAAAATAAGCAGTTGAACTCGATCTGCATGTATGAAGTGCATATAGATGTGTATATAAATATATATTTATATATACTTGACTCTGCTGCGGGTGGAAGCCGTGGGATAATTGCTTCCATCACATCAAAAGATGCACTGATATTGTTCCTGGATTGGATAATAAATCAGCAGAAAGAAGCAGCTGAAATTACATAATGGCAAGTCACGTTTGAGCAGCAGCAGCGAGGTGGGGACGGGCAGAGCTCGTCTCCAGAGCTGGCTGCAATTGCAGGGAGTTATGCAAGGGGTGGAATTATCCCAGTTTGGGTGTAGAGAGCCCATGGAACCCAAGGACAGGGCTTGGAGCAGCCTGGGCAGTGGGAGGTGGGATTTGGGGTCCCTCCAACCCAGACCAGTCTGGGACTGTGTGTTCTGTGCTGGGATTGAGCTGTGGCAGCTGGGATTGCAGGGATAATTAGGAAAGTGATGAAATTATCCCAGTTTGGGTGTAGAGAGCCCATGGAACCCAAGGACAGGGCTTGGAGCAGCCTGGGGCAGTGGGAGGTGGCACTGGGTGGGATTTGGGGTCCCTCCAGCCCAGACCAGTCTGGGACTGTGCGTTCTGTTCTGGGATTGCAGCACACAGATCCATGGGGGTTCAGGCTGTGTGAGGGGCTCTGCTGACAGGCTGAGGGTTTCAGAAAGGGTCCAAGCCACTCCAGAACGTGGAGGAGGTGGGGTGGGAGCTGGTGAAAGGAAGGGGCAGGAAATCCTGCAGCCTGTGCTGGGAATTGTGTCACTGCCAGCCTCAGCAGGGATGTGTCTGTACAGCTTGGGGACATGGGGACAGCTGGATTTGCCCTGGCAGGAGGTGGGGCTGTGTGCCTCAGCTTCTGCAGAACTTGTGCCCAGCTAATTGGAAATAAGTGCTGAAATAAATGGAATAAATCTGAGGTTTGACCTCAGGTTTGGCAGCAGCAGGAATTCTGCAGGACTGGGCAGCCTGGTTTAGCTGGGCTGGCTCTAGCAGCAGCCCTGGCTCAGTGATTGCTGATGAATAATGCACATGAGCAAATCAGAGAGTTTCTGGTTTGGCCTTGTCCGAGCAGACTGTGAATCCCTGGGTAAAGCTGCACTTTGAAACTATTGGCAAAGTAATTTCCCCTGGACAGAGTGGGACACAAAGAAGTTGTGCTGAGTAACAGTGGAAAGCAGAGGAGTGTTATTTAAAATGAGAACACTGATCTTGCTGTGACCTGCTGGGAGGGCATTGATCTGCCCTGGCAGATTCTTGCTTTGAGGGCCACATTTTCATTGATTTTAAATTTCTGGCGCTGTTTATTGGCTGAGAATCCGAGGGCATCGTGGCCAGGAATTGAGCTGAGCACAAACCTTGTTTTAACCCTGTGGTGGGGGCAGGAGATGTGCTCAGCAGGTGAATTCACTGAATCCCTGAGGCTGGAGAAGCTCCCTGAGATCCCCAAGGGCAGCTGCTGGTGCAGCACCTGCTGACCACTGACCATGGCCACCAGTGCCACCAGTGCCACCAGTGCCACCAGTGCCTTGATGTCCCTTTGTGGTCACCAGAACTGATGCCTGGAAGGGCTGAGCTGGAACAGAGACCAGAGAGAGCAAAAGGAATAAAACAGGAATTTATTGCTGAGCTGGAACAGAGACTGGGCAGAGCAAAAGGGATAAAATAGGAATTTATTGAAAGGATCCACCTTGGGCAGTGCAGAGCCTGGATGGGGCTGCACCCAAACAAACCCCAGATGGATTCTGGTCACGAGTTTTTGCATTTTTAGAAGTTTTGGTTCATTACATATTGGAGTCCATTCTCCAAGCACAGCCCCAGTGAAGTCTCAGCCCCCCTGGCTTGCCCCCTTCCCTCAGCCATTGTTTATGACTTTTGGGTACCAGTTGTCCTTGACTCTCCAGCTAGAAAGGAATTGTTTTATTTCACTGCCCTGTGAAGAGAACTTACCAACACCTGACATGAAGTTTCAGAGTTACACACTAAGCAGCAGAGATTCTGAAAAATGGAAAATCTAAGACTGAAGGCACCACCACGAGCTGGGGAAACGAGCCAGGGCTTTTAAAGGGAATTTTATTTACCAGGGCAAAGCTCCACTCCTGCACTCTCCTTCCTTCCTCTCCACTTCCCCTGTCCTGCTGTGCTGCAGGCTGTGGCTCCAGGCTGGACGCCGTGGGGCCCTTACTGCCAGCCCAGCTCACCCGTGTCACCGCCCTGGCCGCGCCCGGCGTCACCCTCGTCACCCAGCTGGTGGAGCAGCCACGGGCAGGTGGGTGTGGGTGTGTGATCCATGGCTGGAACCTGAGTCTGTGTGATCCATGGCTGTGTCTGTGTGTGTGTGTGTGATCCGTGATCCATGGCTGTGTCTGTGTGTGTGTGTGTGTGTGTGATCCATGGCTGTGTGTGTGTGTGTGTGTGTGTGTGTGTGATCCATGGCTGGAACCTGAGTCTGTGTGATCCATGGCTGTGTGTGTGTGTGTGTGTGTGTGTGTGATCCATGGCTGGAACCTGTGCCTGTGTGATCCCATGGCTGTGTGTGTGTGTGTGATCCATGGCTGTGTCTGTGTGTGTGTGATCCATGGCTGTGGGTGTGTGTGTGTGTGTGTGTGTGTGTGTGTGTGTGTGTGTGTGTGTGTGTGTGATCCATGGCTGTGTCTGTGTGTGAGTGTGTGATCCATGGCTGGAACCTGAGTCTGTGTGATCCCATGGCTGTGTGTGTGATTCCACTCTTCTTCTTCTATTTCTTCTTTTATTTCTTCTTCTATTTCTTATTCTTCTATTTCTTCTTCTATTTCTTCTTCTATTTCTTCCATTTCTTCTTCTATTTCTTCTTCTTCTTCTTCTTCTTCTTCTTCTTCTGCTTCTTCTTCTGCTTCTTCTTCTTCTTCTTCTTCTTCTGCTTCTTATTCTTCTTCTGCTTCTGCTTCTTCTTCTGCTTCTCCTCATCCTTCTTCTTCCTCTTCCCCTTCTCCTTCTTCTTCTTCTATTTATTCTTCTATTTCTTCGTCTTCTCCTTCTTCTTCTCCTCCTCTTCCTCCTCCTTTTCCATTTCTCCTTTCCTTCTTCCTCTTCCATTTCTCCTTCTATATTCTCACACCAGTACAGATTTATTCATAAATCATCCCATCAGCTAAAAACACGAATCTAAAACATTCTTCCTACACCTATCAGAGCTCAGTTCTAAAGTATGAAAGTGCTGTCAGTCCTTACACGTAATTTACATGCACAGTGTTATTTATTTACATAAATGTTTCTATCTGTTCTGTCTAGAAATGCAAGCAATGTTCTGCTATGTTTTTGTTATGTCTGCAGCTAAGTTTCTGAACTTTAAACTCGGCTTTAGGGCTTTTTACTCTCTTAAGGCACTTATATTCCTACTTAAAACTAAAACTGACACTTCTACTTCATCTCTGTGTGGTTTAATAGATTTTAGTTTTTCTAAAGTTTTCATTTAATTCTTGTATTTTTTCTCTCTCTCTGATGGACTCAGATTTCTATTTCATAGAAACCAGCAGGTTTCCTCAGCAGTTTTGCCTTGCTGTGAGTTTGTTTCTCTCCCACTAAAAAGCTCCTTTCCCCTCCAGACGGTGGCAAGGAATCGAGCAGAGCCTCCTGCCCGCCCACGCTGATCCTGCACACGGAGAGGAAGAGTGTCCCCAGGGGCAGGGACAGAGACCAGGTAATCCTGAGCTCACAGAGAGAGACCAGGTCAGTCCTGAGCTCACAGAGAGAGACCAGGTCAGTCCTGAGTCACAGACAGAGACCAGGTCAGTCCTGAGTCACAGACACTGACCAGGTCAGTCCTGAGCTCACAGAGAGAGACCAGGTCAGTCCTGAGCTCACAGAGAGTGACCAGGTCAGTCCTGAGTCACAGACACTGACCAGGTCAGTCCTGAGTCACAGACAGAGACCAGGTCAGTCCTGAGTCACAGACACTGACCAGGTCAGTCCTGAGTCACAGACACTGACCAGGTCAGTCCTGAGCTCACAGACCAGGCCCAGGTCAGTCCTGAGCTCACAGACACTGACCAGGTCAGTCCTGAGCTCACAGACACTGACCAGGTCAGTCCTGAGCTCACAGAGAGAGACCAGGTCAGTCCTGAGCTCACAGACCCGGCCCAGGTCAGTCCTGAGCTCACAGACAGAGACCAGGTCAGTCCTGAGCTCACACAGAGTGACCAGGTCAGTCCTGAGCTCACAGAGAGTGACCAGGTAATCCTGAGCTCACAGAGAGTGACCAGGTCAGTCCTGAGTCACAGACAGAGACCAGGTCAGTCCTGAGCTCACAGAGAGTGACCAGGTCAGTCCTGAGTCACAGACAGAGAGAGACCAGGTCAGTCCTGAGTCACAGACAGAGACCAGGTCAGTCCTGAGCTCACAGACACTGACCAGGTCAGTCCTGAGCTCACAGACAGAGACCAGGTCAGTCCTGAGTCACAGACCCAGCCCAGGTCAGTCCTGAGCTCACAGAGAGTGACCAGGTCAGTCCTGAGTCACAGACAGAGACCAGGTCAGTCCTGAGCTCACAGACAGAGACCAGGTAATCCTGAGCTCACAGACCCAGCCCAGGTCAGTCCTGAGCTCACAGACACTGACCAGGTCAGTCCTGAGCTCACAGACCCAGCCCAGGTCAGTCCTGAGTCACAGACACTGACCAGGTCAGTCCTGAGCTCACAGACCCGGCCCAGGTCAGTCCTGAGCTCACAGACCCAGCCCAGGTCAGTCCTGAGCTCACAGACCCAGCCCAGGTCAGTCCTGAGTCACAGACACTGACCAGGTCAGTCCTGAGCTCACAGACCCGGCCCAGGTCAGTCCTGAGCTCACAGACCCAGCCTAGGTCAGTCCTGAGCTCACAGACACTGACCAGGTAATCCTGAGCTCACAGACCCGGCCCAGGTCAGTCCTGAGCTCACAGACCCGGCCCAGGTCAGTCCTGAGCTCACAGACCCGGCCCAGGTCAGTCCTGAGCTCACAGACCCAGCCCAGGTCAGTCCTGAGCTCACAGACCCAGCCCAGGTCAGTCCTGAGCTCACAGACCCGGCCCAGGTCAGTCCTGAGCTCACAGACAGAGACCAGGTCAGTCCTGAGCTCACAGACCCAGCCCAGGTCAGTCCTGAGTCACAGACACTGACCAGGTCAGTCCTGAGCTCACAGACCCGGCCCAGGTCAGTCCTGAGCTCACAGACCCAGCCCAGGTCAGTCCTGAGCTCACAGAGAGTGACCAGGTAATCCTGAGCTCACAGACCCAGCCCAGGTCAGTCCTGAGCTCACAGACCCAGCCCAGGTCAGTCCTGAGCTCACAGACCCGGCCCAGGTCAGTCCTGAGCTCACAGACCCAGCCCAGGTCAGTCCTGAGCTCACAGACCCGGCCCAGGTAATCCTGAGCTCACAGACCCGGCCCAGGTAATCCTGAGCTCACAGACCCGGCCCAGGTGGGCACTGCCTGTGCTGGGCTCTGGGGGTCCCTCCCTGCAGTGGGTTCTGAGCAGCCAGGGGCTCATTTCTCTGGGGCTGTGCAGGAGCTCTGGCATTGTCAGGGGATCGGGGGACACTCAGGGCTGGGTTGCTCCCCATGGAATCCCAACTTTGGGATGGAAGGGACCCCAAATCCCCCCCAGTGTCACCCCTCCCACTGTCCCAGTGCTCCAGCCCCAGTGTCCAGCCTGGCCTTGGGCACTGCAGGGATCCAGGGGCAGCAAATCTGGGAATTCCATCCCAGCTCCCAGGGAACAATTCCTGCCCAAATCCCACCCAGCCCTGGCAGTGGGAGCCATTCCCTGTGTCCTGTCCCTCCATCCCTTGTCCAAAATCTTTCTCCATTTTTTCTTGTTGGCTCATTCAGGCACTGGAAGAGGCCTTTGGAACAACTAATTAATGTGATTAATGTCATTAAGCAGAAGCCACTTTATTGTTTACTTCATGCCTTAGTTACACATTTTTAAACTACTGTCCACACAATCACACATTTTTTTATTTGTGTCTTTACTTTGTCCATGCGCTTTGCAGGAAATATGATTGGTTCCAGTGCAGTGCTCCACTGCCCACCTTTATCTGAGTTCTTGCCATCTTGCTGTTCTGTTTCCCAGCTCCTTTTTACCTGATTTAGCACAATTTATGTTCCAGTAGCCTTGACAAATTCCAGTGTTTGACAAGAACACCTGAAAACGCCTTGGCTGGCGCTGCTGGTGCAAACAGTGACCGTGGCTGGAGCTGCAGAGGCACTTTTAGGGTTCCCAGAGGCAGCTGGGTGTCCCCAAAGCCTCTCCTGGAGTTCTGCCCAGGGGTGACCCCCAGGTTTTGGGGTGCTCTTCCCTCCGTGCCCTGCTCTGTGTGCTCACCCTGTGTCTCTGCAGGGTCCCTCCTTCCAGCTGCTGAGCGAGGCTGATGCTGCTGCCAAGGGGAACAAGCCCGTGGCATCCACCCCCGTGCCAGGATCCCCGTGGTGAGCAGCTGCCAGGACCTTCCCGGGCTGGCACGGCGCTGCCAGGGCCTGCCTGGCAATTCCTGCTTGGGAGCTGTGCTGAGAGGTGTGGGAGGCACTGCCAGAGCTGGGCCCTGCCTGCTCTGGCTTGGGCAGAGAGGAAAAACAGCATTGTTAGGGCTGGTTTATTATTCATTTCTTCTTTTTTTCTTCTTTTTTTTTCTTCTTTTTTTTTTTTTTTTTTTTTTTTTCCTTCTTTTTCTTTTCTTCTTATTTTTCTTCTTTTTCCTTTTCCTTTTTCTTTTCCTTTTCCTTTTCCTTTTTATTCTCCTTTTTCTTTTCCTTCTCCTTCTCCTTCTCCTTCTCCTTCTCCTTCTCCTTCTCCTTCTCCTTCTCCTTCTCCTTCTCCTTCTCCTTCTCCTTCTCCTTCTCCTTCTCCTTCTCCTTCTCCTTCTCCTTCTCCTTCTCCTTCTCCTCCTCCTCCTCCTCCTCTTCTTTATTATTATCTAATATTTAGTTAGTTTAACTAATAACTAAACACTAATAACTAAACATTATTTGTTTATTTATTAGCAATAATAACAGCATTATTAGTGTTCATCTTCTTTTTTCCTTTGCCTTCACTCAGAGTTGGGATTGAAGCACGAGAGGCAAAGTTTTGTGTTTGGGCTGGGTTGTTTATTAATTTTTAGTTATATCATAGTGACTGCTATAGCACTTTTAGCTAGCAAGCCAAAAATGAAAAAATGGAGCTGTGCCTTGTTTGTTACAAGGTCTTTGAAAGGTATACAGTCCAATTAAAAGCTAATACCTGTATTATTTATACTTTTGACCCAACGATCAAACATGGTGTAGCACTTTTTATCTAACTAAAAAATACTACCTAAAACTAAGAAGAAGGAACAAGAAGGAAGAAAAAAAATCTCTGCTCCAAAACCTTTCTCTTGTTCCATACTTATATTTTAAAACTTCAAATTCCAAACCTTTCACCATGTGATATTACACACTTCTGTTCAAACTACACAGCAGTGATTTTAACTCCATCACTCAATTTTGGAAGCCATTTCTACCCCTATTATTATAGGGGTACAGGAGATAAAAATCCTTCTGTCAACCACTCAGGCCAGAAAGCACAGAAAGTTCACAACTCCCAGGCCTCAGGGTTCCACCACCTCCTTTGTAAGAGAGATATTTAGATATTAAAGATATTTATCGTGTGCATGTCACTGAATCCAGGCTGCCAAAACTTCCATGGGTTTGTACAGCCAATTTCATGGGATCTTACCTGTCCTGCACGGGGTGTGTTGGTTATTTTATAGCAACACCCTGCAGTGAGGGAGCACTTTTCCTATTTCCAGTCCTTTCAAACCCATCATTACTCCCTGCTTTTAATAACAATTAAACAGCAGAGCTTGTAATTAGCAGGTTTGCATTTCTGCCTGAGAGCCAGCAGCGTTTGGCTGCCAGCAGTGTGTGTGTGCCCCAGCCAGGGTGGGCTCAGCTCTCACTGGGACTCAGCCTGAGACAGAAATCCTGTTTGTTTATTTACAAATAGCTTTAGGGACGTGCATCCCCGGGATTTTGGATTCTGTTAAGGATGGGGCAGTGGTTATCTTCATATTATTTTGGCTGATTCCAGAGGAGTGTCAGCACAAGGGGCTGCACTGTGGCCAGGCATGTTTTCCTGGCCAAGCCCAGGGCTGTGGCTGGTGCTGCAGGGCTTGGGCACGTTTGGGAAATCCCAAACAAATTCCAGCCTGAAGATTTGGGGCAGGTGCTGGGGTGGGGGGGACCTGTCAGAGGAGGTGGGGCTGGCTGGGATGGCACAGGGATGGCACAGGGATGGCATTGGGATGGCACAGGGATGGCACAGGGATGGCATTGGGATGGCTGGGATGGCTGGGATGGCACTGGGATGGCATTGGGATGGCTGGGATGGCACTGGGATGCCATGGGAATGGCACAGGGATGGCATTGGGATGGCTGGGATGGCTGGGATGGCACTGGGATGGCATTGGGATGGCATTGGGATGGCATGAGAATGGCACAGGGATGGCACAGGGATGGCATTGGGATGGCACAGGGATGGCATTGGGATGGCATTGGGATGGCATTGGGATGGCACAGGGATGGCATTGGATGGGATTTGGGATGCCATGGGGATGGCACAGGGATGCTGTGGAGGTGCCATAGTGATGTCATGATGATTTTGGAGTGCCATGGGGATGTCATGGGGATGTCATGAGGATGGCATGGGCATGGCACAGGGATGTCATTGGGATGGCATTTGGGATGCCATGGAGATGGCATAGGGATGCCATTAGATGGGATTTGGGATGCCATGGGGATGCCATGGGGTTGGCACAGAGTTGCCATGGTAATGTCATGATGATGCCATGGGGATGGCACAGGGATGGCACAGGGATGATGAGGGGATGGCACAGGGATGGCACAGGGATGGCACAGGGATGATGAGGGGATGGCACAGGGATGGCACAGGGATGGCACAGGGATGGCACAGAGATTCTGTGGTTGCACCTTTCCCCTCCAGCACAGCAGGTGAGGCCCCCACAGCCACGTGCCAGCCCGTGGCACCATGACAAGGCCCCCACAGCCCCTGGCTGTCCCACAGAACCTGCAATGGCTTTTCCTGTGGCTTCCCCAGTGGCAGCACCGTGACCTCACCTGCTCCTTTTGCCCTTCCCTGGCAGAACATCTCACCTGGGCTGTTCCCTGCGCCCGTGGGTGGGGGAGGACTGAGCTCCCTGCCCGGGGTGCTGGGGCAGGGCCGGGCTGGGGTCCCTGGGGTGTCCCTGGTTGTCACTGGCGTGTCACTGGGGTGTCACTGGGTGTCACTGGGGTGTCACTGTGCTGTCCCTGTGCTGTCACTGGTTGTCACTGAGTGTCCCTGGGCTGTCACCGTGCCGTCCCTCAGGGCACTCCTGGTCCTGGCCAGGCTCTGAGGCTGCTTTGTCGTTGGAGCAGGTGTGTGGTCTGGACTGGAGATGACCGGGTGTTCTTCTTCAACCCCACCATGCAGCTGTCGGTGTGGGAGCGGCCGCTGGACCTGCGGCACCGCGGGGACATCAAGCGGCTGCTCGAGGACCCCCCGCACAAGCGCAAGCTGGAGGCGGCAGCAAGTAACCACCCACCCAAACTAACCAAACCAACCCAAAACAACCCAAACTAACCCAAACCAGACTAAACCAACCCAAACTAAACCAAACCAGACCAAACCAACCCAAACTAACCCAAACTAGACTATACCAGACCAACCCAACCCAAACCAGACCAAACCAACCCAACCCAAACCAGATTAAACCAGCCAAACTAAACCAGATTAAACCAACCCAAACTAAACCAGATTAAACCAAACCAACCAAACTAACCCAAACTAGACTAAACCAGACCAAACCAACCCAAACTAAACCAAACCAAACCAACCCAAACTAACCCAAACTAGACTAAACCAGACCAACCCAACCCAAACCAGACCAAACCAACCCAACCCAAACCAGACCAAACCAACCCAACCTAAACCAGATTAAACCAACCCAACCTAAACCAGATTAAACCACCCCACCCCAACTAACCCAAACCAGATTAAACCAACCCAACCTAAACCAGATTAAACCAACCCCAACTAAACCAGATTAAACCAACCCAAACTAAACCAAATTAAACCAACCCACCCAAACCAACCCAAACCAGACTAAACCAGACCAAATCTTCCCAAACCAGACCAACCCAAACTAAACCAAACCCAACCCAAACCAAACCAACCCTGGCACTGCCCCTCAATAACCAACCCTGGCACTGCCCCCCTCCCTGAGCCCCACAGCCCCTGGGAGCTGGGGGTGCTGGGTGGGGGTTTGACACCTGGGAGTAGAGTGGGGTCCTGGGGAGTGAAGGGAGGATGGATGCTGCAAACCCTAAATAATCACTGCAAACCCCAAATAACCACTGCAAACCCCAAATAACCCCCCAAACCCCAAATAACCACTGCAAACCCCAAATAACCCCTCCAAACCCCAAATAACCACTGCAAACCCCAAATAACCCCTCCAAACCCAGATAACCACTGCAAACCCCAAATAACCCCCCCAAACACCAAATAACCACTGCAAACCCCAAATAACCCCCCAAACCCCAAATAACCACTGCAAACCCCAAATAACCCCCCAAACCCCAAATAACCCCTCCAAACCCCAAATAACCACTGCAAACCCCAAATAACCCCCCCAAACCCCAAATAACCCCCCAAACCCCAAATAACCCCCCAAACCCCAAATAACCACTGCAAACCCCAAATAACCCCTCCAAACAAACCCAAATAACCACTGCAAACCCCAAATAACCCCCCAAACCCCAAATAACCCCCCAAACCCCAAATAACCCCTCCAAACCCCAAATAACCACTGCAGACCAACCCAAATAACCACTGCAAACCCCAAATAACCACTGCAAACCCCAGGTAACCCTGCAGACCCCACACCCAGCAGCCCCGTGCCCAGGGATCAGGGTGAGCCCCTCCCAGCTTTGCTGTCAGCAGAACAGCAGCTCCAAGGAGGCTTCTCTGCCACATTTCCATTTCTCTCTCTGAATTTCCATAGCAGGTGCTTGGGTGGGTATTTCTGTGTAATTTGAGGAAGTTTGGCTGCAGTGGGTGTAATTCCTCCAAAGCCTGTCTGCTGAAATTCATTCTTCAGGAGGAACACAGAGCTTGGATTGCAGGGTTTATTGGGAGCTCAGTGAATTCCTGCCAAGGGATGGCCAGAGACAAAGCTGAGGGTCCTTGTTCCTGGTCTTTAGCATTGTTCCTCTCTGTAATTAATTAACAGAAGAGAATGAAGTCAGGGCTGATAGGTGCCACTTCAAAAATCTATTTTTTGCTCCATCCTTTGCATTTGTTATCTCTACCACAAAGATTTGATTCATGCTCCTGGTTTTCTATGGCCATTGTTATTAAATAGTCTTAATCTTCCCTGCTGTAATTGGGGCTTGTGGCTCCCAGGGTTGGAGCAGCTAATAATTAGTATAGATTAGCTCTGAGGTGAAGGGGATTATTTGTTACCTCTTCTCTGAGCTTGTAATCTCCAGTAAATAAATAACACAAATGAGCTGAGTGCTCCCAACAATGCTTCCCACATTTATTCAGCTGAGTGGCTGCTGCTGAGTTTTAATTACGATTTTCAAATCAAACATCTTAAAAATAAAAAAGATGTCAAGAGAAGCTGTCCATGGGATGCTCTGGGTTGTCTCTGCTGAAGGATCAAGTGCTTTTTAAATCTGGGCACGAATGAAAAATTGCTCATTTCTCAATTCCTCCTCCAAGGTTGATGTTTCCATCAGGCCATGGGTCTGGAGAGCAGGGGCAGCTCCTGTGCTGTGATCTCATCCTGCTGTTTATTTATTTTATATTTCATTTATCTGCTGTGACCTTGTCCTGCAGCTGGACCAGGACCCTTCTGGGTGCTCAGGCTGGAAGTTTTCTCAGCTGATTAATAGAAAATGGACATTTTGGAGTCATCAAATCATGGAAAGGCTGGGCTGGGAGGGACCCCAAAGCCCATCCACTGGGCAGGGACACCTCCCACTGCCCCAGGCTGCTCCAAGCCCTGTCCTTGGGTTCTGTGAATTCTCCACACCCAAAACTGGAATAATTTCCACAACTTGCACAGTTATCCCCTGCAATTGCAGCCAGCACTGGAGGCTGGTTTGCTCCCCATGGAATCCAGGAATTTCACTTCTTGGGGGTTTTGGTGAGAACTGCAGCTGGGGGAGGTGAAGAGAATTTCAGAATTCAGGCTTTGCTCCCCTTGTCTGTGCCTGACAATCCAAGCTCTGGGTCCCCCAAGGAGAGCAGGGGATCTGCTGGAATTCCTGGGCTGATCCCAGGAGGGAAAAGGGAAAGGGAGAAGCTCTGGGGGAGTTTCCTCCAAGGAATCCTTCAGGCTGTCAGCACAGAAATGATTCTGCAGGGATGTCCTGAGCTGCATTTTGGAGGGAAGGGAGGAGGGAGGATCAGGTGAGACAATAATAAGATTTAAAGCAATCGTGTCATGAATGAAAAATGAGGAATTTTGCTGACTGGAAATGGTCACTTTATTGCTGTTGCTTCCATTTGGATGAAGGCAATTCCGAGGATTTTATAAAATTCTTGTTATTTTTCAAACCCTCTGTGGGAGTGAAACCAGGAAATACCTGAGCAGCAGAGACCAGGGAAGAGAAGTCAATTTGAGGAATTTGTATTTCCATTTATCTCGTTCAAATCTGATAAATATTTCCTTCTTCCCAGCAGACAAATGTGTGAGCTCTTGTCCAGGGGATGAAAATGATGATCTGAGCATCAAAACTAAGAGAAATAAGTAAGTTCTAAGTTTTACTTCTCTGTATTTAACGTGGGAAGGGTTGGTGTGGTAGTTTGTAAAGGTTTTTTGAAACTTTTATTTGTTAAGATTTGGGTAGTTACTTACTGCCTTTACCCCTGTGAGGTCACCCCTCCTTGGCCAGGGCTGTGTGCAGCTGCCACTTTGCTGTGCCCTCAGTTTGGGTGTCAGATCCCTCTGGTGGCCCTGAGGGACTGTCCTGCCTCAGCAGGAGCTGCTGCAGGTGCCAGCAGCCCCAGGTTTGGCACCAGCTGCAGCTTTTTGGGAAATGCCCATCCCTGAGCACCCAGTGGCTCCAGGCAGGGCAGCTCTGGGGTGTGCCAGGGAGGATGGGAAGGATGGAAAGGATGAGGAGAATGGAAAGGATAAAAAGGATTAAAAGGATGGAAAGGATGGAAAGGATGGAAAGGATTAAAAGGATGGAAAGGATGGAAAGGATGGAAAAAGGATGGAAAGGATGGAAAAAGGATGGAAAGGATTAAGAGGATAGAAAGAAAAGGATGGAAAGGATGGAAAGGATGAAAAGAATGGAAAGGATGGGAAGGAAAGGATGAAAAAAGGATGGAAAGGATAAAATGGATGGAAAGGATTTAAAGGATGGAAATGATGAAAAGGATGAAAGGGATGGGAAGAATGGAAAGGATGGAAAGGAAATGATAAAAAGGATGGGAAGAATGGAAAGGATGGAAATGATGGAAAGGAAATTAAAAAAAGGATGGAAAGAATGGAAAGGATGAAAAGGAAAGGATGGAAAGGATGGAAAAGGATAAAATGGATGCAAAGGATGAAAATGAAAAGATTGAAAGCATGGAAAGGATGAAAAGGATGGAAAGGATAAAAATGATAGAAAGGATGGAAAGGAGGAAAAAAGGATCGAAAGGATAAAAATTATAAAAAGGATTGAAAGGATGAAAAAGGAAAGGGTAAAAATGATAGAAAGGATGGGAAGGATTGAAAGGATTGAAAGGATGAAAAGGATTGAAAGCATGGAGAGGATGGGGAGGATGGGAAGGGAAGGATAGAAAGGATTAAAAGGATGGAAAGGATTGAAAGCATGGAAAGGATGGGAAGGATAAAATGGATGGAAAGGAGAGGATGGGGAGGATGGGAAGGGAAGGATAGAAAGGATTAAAAGGATGGAAAGGATTGAAAGCATGGAAAGGATGGGAAGGATAAAATGGATGGAAAGGAGAGGATGGGGAGGATGGGATCCCCTGCCCGGGGAGCAGTGCTGACTCCTGCCCCTGTCCCTGTCCTGCTCCTGTCCCTGTCCCTGCTCCTGTCCCTGCTCCTGTCCCTGTCCCTGTCCCTGTCCCTGCCCAGGACAGAGCCGTGCCAGCCCGCGGGCCGTGCCGAGGAGGAGCAGGGTCGGGAGGAAGGCTCAGCCCCGCGGATCTCGCCGCCCCTGGAGGAGAGGATCACCCACTTCAGGGACATGCTGCTGGAGAGGGGGGTGAGGAACAGCCCTCCCCGGGACCTGCAGCCCTTCCCAGCCTCTGGCCCAGCAGCAGGGCAGGAGAAGCCGGGCCGGGCTCTGTCCCCGAGCCTGCCCTTGGTGACAGCGCTGGTGGCATTTCCCCTCTGCACCCGTGGGAACGGGGAGCCCTTTCCAAATTCCCAGATATCCAGAGGCAGCAGCTCTTCCAGCAGGGTCAGGGCTCAGCAGGACGTGGGGCTGTGGGCACAGAAACCCCAGAGGGCAAAGGTCCTGTTCCTTGCCACAAACTCCAGGGATTCCTGCATGGGGAGCCAGTTTCACTGGCTGGCCATCCAAATCATGGAATCAGGAATGGTTTGGGCTGGAAGGGACCTTAAATCAGGGCAGGGACACCTCCCACTGTCCCAGTGTCCAGCCTGGCCTTGGCACTGCCAGGGATGCAGGGGCAGCCACAGCAATCTGGGAATTCCATCCCAAAATCCCGCCCATCCCCACCCTCCAGCAGCCACCACTGCTTACCCAGAGGATGTTCTGGAGATGCTGCAGCTGTGCTGAGCTGCAGGAACAGGGAATGCTCCGGGTCTGGGCTCAGTGGGACAGGGAGGTGTAAAACGAGCAGGGGCTGCAGGTTTTTGTTTCCCCCACGCTGCCACAGTGCCCCATCTCCGGATGCCATCCCTGCAGGACGTGCAGCCCAAGCTGGCTGTTGTCAGCCACTAAACCCATCAAGTTCATCCCAGCAATCAGCAGCCTTTAAAGGGGGATAATTGGAGCTTCAGCAGCTGGGCAGTGAATTATCCCCACGCCAGAGCTGCTGACATGAACGAGCCCTGGGTGGAGACTCTGCAGATTGGAGCTCAGGGGGCAAGAAGTCAATATTGGGAAGGAATAGGGGTTTTCTAGAACAGGATTCCCACGTGTTTCTATGCAAGATTTCCTCCTAAAATTAAGAAATTTGGGAAATTCACTGTTTTGATTTGCTAATGTTTGAAAATGGAGAGAGAAGAGGCCACTTTGCTTTTACCCTGAACATTTTTGAGCTGTCCAGCTCAGCAGCAGCTGCTTGGCCTGGCTGAAGCACAGGGGACCATTAATGCCATTTAAATCTGATTATTTGATGCCCATCCCCTGCCTTCCCTCCTCAAGGAATTGCTGGATGGAATCACAAAGAGCTCGAAGCAGATGGAGTTTGCCAGTGGAGTTCTGCAGCTTCCTTACAGAAATCATGTCCACAGAAGAATATTTATTGTAAATTTTAAAAACAGAGGGAGTTTGGGGAGCTCTGGCACTCTTTATTCTGGAGTCTGGGGTGAGATTTCCTGTGTCAAAATGTAATGTGGATATTCTTCTGGAAGTTCCAAAGTTTCTACAAAATTCCAAGAGGAAGAATTAAGATTCTTCCTGTCTCCCTCTCCCACCCAGCATCAAAATATTAATGTTTTAATCCAGCATTTCCAGGAAAGTCTCTCCCTGCTGGGCTGCTCTCAAGACCTCTGAAAAGATTCCACAAGGTGTTTTTTTCTCAAGGTTTTCCTTTCTTAATCCCAGGGAGAGAGAGGGATTTGTGTGTGAAATGTAACAGGAATTAAACCAGAAATCCCAGGTTATTTTAGGTGATGTTTGCCAAATTGCAATGCAATAATTGCTGTGCACAAAATCATCAGCTGCAATGATTGTGTGGTGAATTAGCTGAGCTTAATTAGCTTTGAGCTGCAAATGGGCCTCAGATCCCAAAGTCAGCCTGAACTTTGGATTTCCAATGGCCTCAGGTCTGAAATGCAGCCTGAACTTTGGATTTCCCAATGGCCTTGGGTCCCAAAGTCAGCCTGAACTCTGGATTTTCCAATGGCCTCAGAGCCTGAATGCAGCTTGAATTTTGGATTTTCCAATGGCCTCAGACCCCAAATGCAGCTGAACTTTGGATTTTCCAATCTCAAGCCATTCTGAGAGGAAAACAAGTCCACTTAAAGCCACTTTGCTTCATCAGAGCTTTCCTGCTGCAGTGTTAATTACTGTTTAATTATACTTCACATCCTTGGATTTTTTTAGTCAATTCACTCTTTTGTAATTAGTTGGAGTGATTAGAATATTTTAGTTCCTTCAGATTTTTTGCCAACAAATTCCCAGGGATGCTGTAGAAGCTTCTGGCATAGTGGGAATTGTCCCTGCCCAGGCAGGGATGGATCTGGGTGATCTATGAGGTCCCTTCCAACCCAAAGTGTCCATGAGGCTGGAGCAGCCCTGCAGGATGTGACATTGCCATGGAGGATGTGACATTGCCATGCAGGATGTGACATTGCCATGAAGTATGTGATGTTACCATGACATTCCCATGCAGGATGTGACATTTCTATGCAGGATGTGACATTCCCATGCAGGGTGTGACATTCCCATGCAGGATGTGACATTTCTATGCAGGATGTGACATTCCTGTGCAGAATGTGTCATTCCCATGACATTGCCATGCAGGGTGTGACAATTCCATGCAGGATGTGACATTCCCATGGAGGATGTGATGTTTCCATGTAGGGTATGACATTCCCATGCAAGATGTGACATTCCCATGCAGGATGTGACATTCCCATGACATTGCCATGCAGGATGTGACATTTCCATCCCAGTGGCAGTGGGAATGTGCTGCTCTGAAGGTGTTCCCTGCCACTTTCCCTGTGTGCCCCTGCTGGGTGACAATTCCAGCTCTGGAGTTGGAATTGTCCCTTCCGTGGGAATTGGTGCCTGTGCTGCAGTAGCAGCCCCACAGAATGCATTTCCTGCTGCTGCAGGATGGGGAGCCAGCATCTCCAGCACGGAGCAAACCCATCCTGGTGGGGTGGGGGCCAGCAGAGCTCTGCCAGAGATCAAAATTCCCCTTCAGCCACGCCAGGAATGGTGCCCAGGGTTCCTCAGCTCCCTGCCCTGCCCCTGAAACACCGTGCCCTGCTCTGTGCCCAGGTGTCGGCGTTCTCCACCTGGGAGAAGGAGCTGCACAAGATCGTGTTCGACCCGCGCTACCTGCTGCTCAACCCCGAGGAGAGGAGGCAGGTGAGTGGCTGTGCCCAGCAAACACCCCAAACCAAGATCCTGGGGCTCTCGGGAGGAACAGAGAGTTCCGTGGAGTCAGAATTCCCCTGTGGACACTTGTTGAGTTGTTTGTGGGTTTGGGTTTTCAATGAGAAAAGAGCAGTTGTTGGTTGCTGTAAAGTTGTTATTGCATGGAAGTCTGGAAGGCAAAGAGTTCAGAATATTAAAGTCTTCTCCTTCTTCCTTCTCCTCCTCCTTCTTCTTTTCTTCTTTTCTTCTTTTCTTCTTTTCTTCTTTTCTTCTTTTCTTCTTTTCTTCTTTTCTTCTTTTCTTCTTCTTTTCTTCTTTTCTTCTTTTCTTCTTTTCTTCTTCTCCTACTCTTCTCTTCTTTTTCTCTTCTTCTCTTCTCTGCTTCTCCTTCTCCTCTTCTTCTCTTCTTCTCTTCTTCTCTTCTCCTCTTCTTCTCTTCTTCTCATTTTCTTTTTCCTCTTCTCTTCTCTTCTCTTCTCTTCTCTTCTCTTCTCTTCTCTTCTCTTCTCTTCTCTTCTCTTCTCTTCTCTTCTCTTCTCTTCTCTTCTCTTCTCTTCTCTTCTCTTCTCTTCTCTTCTCTTCTCTTCTCTTCTCTTCTCTTTCTTCTCTTCTCTTCTCTTCTCTTCTCTTCTCTTCTCTTCTCTTCTCTTCTCTTCTCTTCTCTTCTCTTCTCTTCTCTTCTCTTCTCTTCTCTTCTCTTCTTTCTTTTTTTCTTCTTTCTTCTTATTTTCTCCTTTTCTTCTTTTCTTCTTTTTTCTCTTTTTTACTCTGGAGGCTCTCTGCAGGGGTTGGGTTTTTCTGTGGAGCTCCAAAAGGATGTGGAGTTTTTATTATTATTTTATATACAATATAAAAAAATACAAATATTTATTAAAAATAATTATCTAAAATACAAATATTTATTTGCTGTCTTGATAATTTGGGCATTAATTTTCACTATGGGTCCCAAAGTCTGCAGAAGAGTCTGCTAAATTCAGGAGAGATGCAGGGATCATGCAGAGAAAGTGAACTTGCTGCTCTGTGGTTGTTTCCCTTAAAAGTTTTTGTCATCCTGCAGAAGGAATAATTTTGAATGTGGAATTGTCCATTTTTTAAGTAAAAAGGATGAAAAATGAACTTATTCCATATTGTCCCATGGTTCTCCAGAGAGCTTCCTGTGGGTGTTTTCCAGAGCACTGGGCACATACATCTTCATTTGCTTCCCTTCCAAAATTCCCTTTCCTAAGGAAAAAAAAAAATAAAAAAATAAAAAAAAAGCAAAACACAATAATATGGAAATACAGGAATGAAAATGTATGAGGAGCTGGCAGGCTGGAAAGTGCTGCTAAAGAGCCTGAGCTGGGAGTTTGGGAATTATTTCAGGGAATTTCAGGACAAGGACAACGCCTGGACCGCGATGAGTCAGTCCAGACACATTCCTTGGAACATGGAATCACTTCCCAGCCTTGGAGCCACCTGGGCCATGGCAGGGCTGGGACTGGCTGGGATGTAAGGTCCTCCCACCCCAAGCCAGTCTGGGATTCTGGGACTGATATAAACACTGCTGCCCTTTAATTAAATGCCCAGTTACAGCCAGCACAGAGTCCTTGGAGGTGATGGAATAAAAACTCCTGGATGTGTGGGGAGGGCAGAGGAGGCCCTGGGGTTGCAGAAACCCCCCAAAGGCTTTGGCAATGACTCCCTGTCCTTGTCCCTGTCCTTGTCCTTGTCCCTGTCCTTGTCCTTGTCCCTGTCCTTGTCCTGTGTCCTTGTCCTGTGTCCTTGTCCTTGTCCTTGTCCTTGTCCTTGTCCCTGTCCTTGTCCTGTGTCCTTGTCCTGTGTCCTTGTCCCTTGTCCCTTCCTTGGCCAGATTTTTGAGCAGTTTGTCAAGACCCGGGTCAGGGAGGAGTACAAAGAGAAGAAGAACAAGTTGCTGTTGGCCAAGGAAGAATTCAAGAAGCTTCTGGAAGAATCCAAGTTATCCCCAAGGTGGGCATTGCCTTAGGAAGGGTTGGGAAGCTCGGCTTTATTGTTTAGGCTGAGCTTTTCAGCCCAGAGTTCTTCACAGCAAGGGGAAGATCCCTGTTCCAATGGACATTTCTTCCCTGATATTTCCCAGTATTTTGTTGTGTTCCTGGGAGAGGAAATATTCCATCCCTCCCTCTCTCTATGCCTTCCCCTCTCCCTCTCCCAATGTGCAATACTTTATTTTATATTCCTGCACATTTATATATGCACATTTATTTTATATTCTTGTATATGCTGTGATGATAGAACACACATGACTTATGGAAAATCAGTACCACAGCGTGCAGTCCCATCTGCATTACACATGCAGGTGTAACTACTCAGAAATTGTATTTAGCCTTGGCGTTGGGTGGAAGAGAAATATAATTCTGTGAAGTTCCTGTCAATGCCACGCCATTAAATTTGGGGAATGTGTCCCTGCCCGTGGCAGGGGGCTGGAACAAGATGATCTGTGAGGTCTCTCCCAGCCCAAACCCTTCTGAGACTCTACAGTTCTGTGATTAAATTAAAATACAGCGTGCAAGGCACAATTTCTGCTTTACTTTGTTTTCCAAGTGATGGATCCAGACTCACACAGTGGCAGTGCTTAGGGCAGTGCTCTCTCATTTGTAAATTACATGAAAATAAAGGGGTTTCTATTATAAATATTGTTAAATTGCTGGAACAAAGAAATTACTGTTTTCTCTGATAAAATATGCAGATAATTATTCAGCACGACCTGTGTGGGCACACGGATCCAAACAGCATGTGGGCTGTAATAATTGTAATTACCAGAAACATTTTACAACAGAATTAGGAATATTCTGGGCTGATGTCCCACCCAAACTCTGCTCCCAGCACTGACATTCCCAGTCCCCAAGGGAAGAGCTGTGCTGGCCCAGAGCCCTGGAGCATTTCACCCCTGGAGGGTTTTGGGAGCTGGCTGTGACACCAGAGCATGAGGAAGCTCCTTTCCCTGCCTTGATTTAGGCACACAATAAGAGAAATAAATCCCAAATATTTGCAATAAAAAGCAAAGCATCACCTTGGGGAAAGGAGCTGGGCGTGCAGCCTGAAAGGCAATGAAGGTGGAAAACTGTGCTAGGAGAGCCTTGGAAATACAAAATCTGCAGGAGTTGCAGTAAAAACTCCTGTCACTGCTCTGTGGAGGTGTGACAATGGCTCAGCAGCCTCCTGCCAGCCATCAATCCATTCCTCAATCCCAGGGTTAATCCCTGCTCCTTGCAGCTGCTCCAGCTGTCCAAACCCTGCTGTGGTCTCACCTTCCTTCATCCCAGACTTTCCATCCTGCTGCTGTCAGACATTCCCAGACCCCCTGATTTTTGGTGTGGGTGTGTCCTGGTTTGGGGACAGGTGTCTGCCAATACAGGCAAGAGCTTCTCTTGGAATGGAGAATGGAAACCCCCTCCCTCCAAATTATTATTGTAATTTTGAAATGAAGAGGCTCTCAGGCAAAGAGATGGGAATTAGGAATAACAGTTCTTTACTAGGAAAATTAAAATAGAAATGCAGCATTACACAGAACAATCCCAGCCCTGCCAGAGTCAGAATCCAAGCTGACACCCGTCAGTCAGTCAGGGTGTTGGCACAGTCCCATTCAATGGTGGCTGCATCCTCCTGCAGGGGCAGATGTGGTTCAGCTGGAGCAGTGCTCCTGGAGAAGGTGCAGTTTCCTCTGAAGCTCCAGGGATGATGTGCAAAGGTCTGGTTTTCCTCTGGAATCCAGTGGGAAGAAGGTTCCTTGGTGTCCCAAATCTCAGTTTTTATCTGGGTAGGAAAGGCTTGGCTGCTCCCCTGGCTGGAGCATCTCCCATGGGATGATGGAATTTTATCAGTCATGCCCTGGGACTCACTGGCCATGAACAGGAGATATCTCCTGGAGGGAGGATGGGCTGTGGGAAGATAAAGATGATTGCCCAGCTGGTTTAAAGATGGCCCATGAGCAGATAATGTGTGCAGGAGATCAGGGGCACTGCCCCAGCTGGGTTAACAGATGGGACAGAATGCACATTTCTGGAGTACACAGAATTCACATTTCTGGAATACACAGAATGCACATTGCTGGAATACACAGAATTCACATTTCTGGCCACATCAACCCAACACAGGGTGCAGGTGCAGGAGCTGGGCTGTCTTGGCACAGCCCCAGCCTCCCAAAATCTCCTTTTCCACAGGACAACCTTCAAGGAATTCGCAGAGAAGCACGGCCGGGACCAGCGCTTCCGCCTCGTCCAGAAGAAGAAGGACCAGGAGCATTTCTTCAATCAGTTCATCCTTATTCTCAAGAAGAGGGACAAGGAGAACAGGATTCGGCTGCGGAAAATGAGATAAAAATGAGATAAAAGCAGCTGGAAGGGGCAATAAAGGCAGGCTGGCTGCGGGAGGGGATCCCAAGGAAGGATGAAACGCTCGGGGACTGTGAATCCCTGCACTCTGATTTCTCCCTGAAGAATTCAGGAAGACCCCTGACTCACTGACTGCACAGGGGTCCAGCAGCACCCCCAGGAGTGGGGGATCCTGAGGGAAAACTGCCTGTGGACGGAGCCTGGGCAGCACCCACTGCAGCTGGGACCAACGGGAAGGACCTTTCTCAAAGAATTAATGTTTCATATTGAAGCTCTCTTTTGTACAACATCCCCAGTTTGATGCATTTCTAATTGCCATGATACGTCGATCCCTTAATTGTTTTAATTATGCAAATTACTTGTAATAGACACAAGTTACGACTCCAATGCAGATTTATAATTAAGCAGAAGCAGATGCCATCCAGAGCAATCTCAAGGCATTTCCATCATTTTTGGGGAACTGTCTCAAGCAATCTTTGGGCAACTCTGCATTTCCACCAAGTGTGTGGGGTCTGATGGTCTGCAGGACCCACTCCCACTGCTCATCCATCTCTGTCCAGTCCTGAGTAGTAGTAATCAGCTATTAATTGTTAATCTTGGTGAAGAGTGTGAAAACCTTGGCACATGTTCCGATCCAGAACTTCCAGCCCCAGTTCTGTGGTGAAGCCATCCCAGTCGGATTTGGGTTCTGTTCCTGTGCGTGAAGAGTCTGCATGAGATTTTTCTCATCATATTTGTACAAATAAATATTTAACTTTTGTAATTAAGAAGCATTTCAGGCCTGTTTTCAGAGGGGTTTCAGGGGTGATTTTCAGAATCTCTTCTTTTCAAAGAGTTTGGTTTGGTCTTTTTTTTTGGTTTTTTTGGTGTTTTTTTTGCCAGAACTCAAGTGGAAATGCTGTCAGGGCCAGGATGGGTTGTTGGGGTGGGCTGGATCTTTGTGGGTCCCTTCCAACTCTGAGATCCATGAAATAATGGGGAAAACACCACAGGGCTGGGCTGGTATTTTTACTGGAGAGATGGGAAACCAGAGGGGGCTCCTGCCAATCTTGATTTGTGTGCAAATTCCAGTGGGATCCATCAGAAATCTGAGGATATTGGGAACAAAAGAGTCACGCTGACTCCACAAGGTAGGATGTTGTGGCTGGAGGAACATCAGGACATCTCTGTGCTGCTCCAAAGATGCTCTGATTGCAATTTCTCTATCAGGAGACCTACATTTGAAATTATTGCTCCCTAAATCCTAAATAGATTTCTGTTTGCTTGGAGTGAGGGGGTTACTTTAACTCACAGTCATTTTTATTTCACTGTGTGCTGGATATTTTCATAATCAAGGAGCTAAAGGAATTTTCTGCTGCCTTGGAAAAACGAACTTGGAATAATTGAGAGTGGCAGAAGGAGTGGGGATGGCTCCCAGTGCCAGGGGCAGGGCTGGTGGGATACTGGGGAGGAATTCTGTGGGGTGGGAGGGACAGGGAAAAGGGATTCTCCAGGCCCCAGGTGCTGCTGTCCTGCTCCCAGCAGCTGCTCCAGGATTTCCCAGCTCCGAGGGATCTCCTGGGTGTGCCCTGCTCAGGTGAGTCCCTGGGGCTTTTGGATTGCTGCATTATCTTAAAATTTTCAAGGTGGAGAAACGTTTCAAGGAGTGGAATGGTTTGAATGGTTTTAAATGGTTTTGAATGTTTTTGCATGGTTTTAAACGTTTTTGAATGTTTTTTGATGGCTTTGAATGTTTTTTTCATGGGTTTTTATGGTTTTAAATGTGGTTAATGATTTTGAATGGTTTTTAATGGTTTTCATGTTTTTCAATGGTTTTTTATGTTTTTTGATGGTTTTGAATGGTTTTTGATGGTTTTAAATGTTTTGAATGCTTTTTAATGGTTTTAATGTTTTTGAATGTTTTTGAATGGTTTTGAATGGTTTTGAATGGTTTTTAATGATTTTTAATGTTTTTTAATGGTTTTTGATGGTTGAGAATGGTTTTAATGTTTTTGAATGGCTTTTGAATGGTTTTGAATGGTTTTGAATGGTTTTTAATGATTTTTAATGTTTTTTAATGGTTTTTGATGGTTGAGAATGGTTTTAATGTTTTTGAATGGCTTTTGAATGGTTTTTTAATGGTTTTAATGTTTTTGAATGGTTTCTTAATGGTTTTGAATGGTTTTGGAGGGTTTTTGATGGTTGTGAATGGATTTTGATGGTTTTTGATGGTTGTGAATGGTTTAAATGTTTTTGAATGGTTTTTGAATGGTTTTGAATGGTTTTGAATGGTTTTGGAGGGTTTTTGATGGTTGTGAATGGATTTTGATGGTTTTTTATGGTTTTAAATGGTTTTGAATGGTTTTCAGTTCAACCAAGAGCGTTGAAAAACAGCCCTGAAACTTCCCCAGATACCCAGGCCAGGGCTTGGGGAGCAGATGAATTTGGAGTTTTTGGGTCAGTGGGGAGGAGAATGAACCCAGGGAACGCCCAGATGGAGCTGGGGTTTGCCTCCCCGGGGACAGGACTCTGCAAATTAGCAAAGCTGCAATTAGAAGCTAAATGAAGGTGGGGTGGGCTGCCAAGGGCTCGAGTTTGTTCATTTTGGCTTCACTGTGGTGCCAATAAAATGCTGATAATGGCTTTGCTTGGCTGAGGGGAGGAGCAGTTTGTGTGCTGACATCCTTGGCTGGGCTCTGCTGGTCTGAACCCAAGATAAACAGGAGGGAAAATCACAGGTGATGATGTTATGTGGCTTTTATTGATTCAGGTAAAATGCAGAGTCCTTGGGGAACAAATTGTGCACAGAGTGGGCAATGTGCAGATGTGCAAAATATTATTTTGGGAGGTTTTAGTGAGTTTGGGTGTTTTGTTTTTTTTTTTCTCTGCTTTTCAGCCTCTTAACAAGGCTACAGATTTTTTAGTGGTTGAGCAAGAGTTAAAGCCATTTTGCTTCACTTTTTGAAGTACTTTGTGACTGTTTTGTTTGTTTTTTTTTTCTTAGTTCTTCATATTTTGATTTCTTTACTTTGGTAAATACTGCTTTCCTCCCATTCCCCTGGGAGCAGGCTTCCCTATTGCTGTGATCATTGTTGGGACAGCTAATCCTGAGCAGAAATGAGGAGAAGTCAGAGAAATGGAAACAAATGATGGCAAAGTTCCCAGGAGATGCCAAATTCACTCTCCTGGATTCACAGCAAGATGCTCTGGGTTTGCTCCTGATGTCCATACATTGAATTTCCTTGGCAGCCACTCTGGGAATTGCTGGCTCTTCCCACAGAATTCACTTTTCTGGGAGCTCTCTGGGATCCAGGCACTTTTCTGGGTTTTTTCCATTTGCTCATCCTGGGGTTGTTGTGTTTAAAGCCTCACACTGGGAAGGGAAACTGGGAGAAACTGGGAATGCAGAAATGATGTTTTTCCCTGGAAAGGGGATGGAGTTTTCCCCTTTCTGCAGAGACAGACCTGGAGCTGGCTTGGAGCTTTCCAGGAGTTTGTGAGAAATTCCTCTCACACACTGAGCTGGCTCAGCCCTGACTGGATGCTTCATATTTGTCAGAACTGAACTTTTCCCCTCCTCTCCTGTGAGGGAGGGAGGAACCTACAAAAAACCTCCAACTGCTTTTTGATCCACTGTATTTCCTCATCCAGGTGCTCAGCAGTGTCTGGCTTTGGGGGAGAATCAATGATTTATTTATTTTTGTTCTTTTATTTACAGTCCTCTCATCTTCACTGCAGACCACAACCCCATCCCTTCTCCTTCTCCTTCTCCTTCTCCTTCTCCTTCTCCTTCTCCTTCTCCTTCTCCTTCTCCTTCTCCTTCTCCTTCTCCTTCTCCTTCTCCTTCTCCTTCTCCTTCTCCTTCTCCTTCTCCTTCTCCTTCTCCTTCTTTAATATAAGTGAATAATTTGCCAATATTTAACTCTGAGGATAATTTCCAAGGTAAATAATTGAGTGGTCTGGCTTGGAAGGGACCTTAAAAATCATCTCCTTTCCCCCAGAGCTTTCTGTAGCTGATCATTTTGGAGTCAGCTGCTGATAAAAATGAAGGGTTTGATAAAAAAAAAGGCAAAGAAGTCTTTGCCAGTTCACTGAACATTCTCTGAACACTCCTCTTCCTTCTCAGCTTGTTATTTATTTAGAGAGGGGAAAAAAAACCTGTCCTTGTAAATTCTCTGCTTGTTTAAAGTGCACATTTCAAGGACACTGGAGTCTCCAGCTCTTCTGGGAAGTTTCTGAGCTGGGAGGACTCACTGAAATCTTCCCAAATGAATTTTTCCACATTTACCTGTCAGAATCAATTTGGCCATCATTGGTTTTGAACCAGTGACAGCTGGTGGGGATTAACCATCAAAATTCCCAGTTTGCTGTGGCTGTCCCTGGATCCCTGGCAGTGTCCCAGGTGTCCCTGCCCTGGCAGGGGTGGCACTGGGGTGGATTTGGGGTCCCTCCAACCCAAACCAGTCAGTTCTTAGATCTTGGATCCTTTACCCCATGAAACAATTTTTTTTAAATATATATTTCTCCTTTTTCTCTTTGAAAAGCCTTTCCCTGGAATCACAGCAAAGCTGTGCTTCTACTTGGAACAGGCAGTGCCTGCAAAACAAGAACATATTTAACTTTAAAGAGCATTTTTAATAAAGACCTTCTCCATCTGAGGGGGTTGTGATTGTAGGCACGGTAAGCTGAGACTTTCAAGGCCCGTGTTTTGTTTGTATTGAAAATAATTTTCCCCTCAGATGTGATGTTTTTTCCTCCTAAAAGAATAAAATATTGATTTAATAATTCAGACACAGTCAGCTGGAGGTTGATGTGTCTGGATCTTCTGCACTGATCTCTTACAAATCGTTTTTATGGTTTTATTGTGAAACAAAAGCTGCTCCAAAATCCTCTCTAAAACACCCAGTGTAGCTGGGATGTTGCAAAGGGAGGGAAGATCCTCTTCTGCAGAGCTGGGGGTGATTCCCAGAGACTGGAGGGGGTGACAGCCCCGTGGGTGGCACTGGGGACACACAGGGCAGAGTTAAAGGAACAAAGCAGGGATTTATCAAAACCCTTCCAAGGGTTCAGCTTGGGCAGTGCAGAGCCCAGGAGTGTTTGGAGTCTTTGTGTGGGGCTGGACGGTGTGGGACAAAACTCCAGAGCTCTGTTGAAGCTGAAGGTTGCAGCGGCAGTTTGTTATAAAAGAGCCTGATAGGGGCTGCCCAGCCCAGAGCAGGAGAGAGAGATAAAGGAGAGAGAGAGAGAAGAGGGAGAAGAGAGGAAGAGGAGTAAGAGAGCGATTTCCCGTTTGCAATACAATAAATCTTCTTCCATGGTGAATATTCTAATTTCCACTAACCAATCTAACACAAGATACAAATTCTACAGCATTTACACACAGCCTATAGGAATCCTTATATTAGCACAGTGTGTTCCATTTTAAACTCTAAGATCTGATCTTTGGACCCTGGCAAGTCCTTTGGACCTTTGGAGTTGCTCTCTGGCCGAGGGCATTGTTCTATCAGGAGGGGATTAATTACCTTCAGGGCCATCCCATTGTTTCATGGCAATTCAGTAACTGAGGCTTGGCATCTCAAACGTGGCTTTCATTCCAATCTCGTTCATGGTTTCAGACTCTGGGCATTCATATTTGCAAGATTTCTCTGTTCCATCTTTTCCAACACAAGAGCCCAGGGTGGATCCCAGTCAGGAGTTTCACCCTTTGATCAGTTTGGGTCCATCCCACACTGGGGTCACTGCCCAGCCCCAGCTCCAGGCTCTGCAGTCCCACCCTCCCAGATTCTCTCCCCAATTCTCTCTGGTTGCATTTTTGGGGCTGGAGCTGCAGCGTGTCCTTGGTTCTGGGCTGGGAAAGGATTGTTGTGAGACTGAGCTGGGAGGAGAACTTGGGACACTTTGTGTGGAGCTCAGGGTTATGAACTAATGCAGGGCAGAACTGGGAAATAGAAAAACTCAAATTAAAGTCATCCCTGGGGGCTCCTGGCAGTGCTGGTTGGCCTCAGTGGGCTCCAGGAGCTTTTCCACCCCCCAGTTCTGTGGCTCTGAGCAGCTCCCATGGCCCAGGCTGGGGAAGGTGAGGTGACATTTTGGGTGCTGGCACTGGGGCTGCCACCCCTGCTGGGCTCTCACTGACCCTCGGGGCTGCTGCCCTGGGAATGCAGGGAATTTCTGGGAATACAGGGAATTTCTAGAAATAAAAGGAATTTCTGGATATACAGGGAATTTCTGGAATTAAAGGGAATTTCTGGATATACAGGGAATTTCTGGAATTAAAGGGAATTTCTGGAATTAAAGGGAATTTCTGGACATAAAAATGGAATTTCTGGAAATACAGGGATTTCTTGGAAATACAGGGACTTCTTGGAAATAAAAGGGAATTTCTGGAAATAAAGGGAATCCCTGGATATACAGAGAATTTCTGGAAAATAAAGGGAATTTCTGGTAATAAAAGGAATTTCTGGAATTAAAGGGAATTCCTTGAAATAAAAAGGGAATTTCTGGACATAAAGGGAATTCCTGGGTGCTGCAGTCCCTGGGGGGTGTGGGCTCAGTCAGTGACCAGTGGCTGTGGCTGAAGAGCCAGGAAAGGTCCCAGCACTGCACAATTGATGGGCTCTTCTCTTCTCTGGCACTGGCAGAAGTCCAGGCGAGGCACTGATGGATTTTTGGCTTCTCACTAATTAAAAATGAGTAAAACTTTCAAATCACTGCTGCTGCTTTCTGCTGCTGAGGACTCAGCAGTGAACAGACAGAGTTTGCTCCATGTCAGCTTCTGAAATTGCTACAGCAAAAACTCCATTGCCCTGGGATGCTTCGGGGAAAGCAGAGCAGTGAACTGCTTTAAAATTAAAGTCTTTGCTTTGGGCAGTTTTTGAGACAAAAAAAAAAAAAAAAAAATCCATTTTGCCTTATAATTAAAAAAAAAACAAAAAACAAAACAAGCAAAGGAAACAACAAATTCCAGTGCAGAAATGAAGAGCAGAACTATCCTGCTTCCATGAGCTGCATGAGTCAGGTTTATCTGTAAATTATTCTGTTTACTGGGAGAGGTGACTCCAGAAGGACGTGGAGCTGCTGGGAAAGGCAACACTTTCCTCTCAGCTTTGCTGTGTCTTTAAGTATTCCACACTAGTCCTCTGCTTGGAGAAAAGTTTTGCCCGAGGGGAAATCCTGGAGAAAAGAAACCAAAAACGCTGTGAGGTTGTTTGTGTCATGCCCTGGGGATGAGAGGGGAGATGGTGGGCAGAGCTCAGAGAGGGAATGGCTGGGATGGGAATGCTGGGGAATCCCATTATCCCATTATCCCATCCCATTATCCCATCCCATCCCATCCCTGTATCCCATCCCATTATCCCATCCCATCCCATTATCCCATTATCCCATCCCATCATCCCATCCCATTATCCCATCCCATCCCATTATCCCATCCCATTATCCCATCCCATCCCATCCCATCCCATTATCCCATCCCATTATCCCATCCCATTATCCCATCCCATTATCCCATCCCATTATCCCATCCCATTATCCCATCCCATTATCCCATCCCATTATCCCATCCCATCCCATCCCAGCCCATTATCCCATCCCATTACCCCATCCCAGCCCCAAACCCAAATCCTGTTCCCAGATCCCTGCCCTGCTCCTCCACCCCTTCAATCCTGGTTGCTCTGGCAGGAGGAAGGATTTCCTTTCCCTCTCTGCTGCTTGTGCTGTGCAAGGAGCTTGTGATTATCTGTGAGTGATAAAACCCCAGTGCTGATAAATCCTTTGTGTTTCCCACCTGGAGCCTGCGGGGGCTGGGCAGGATAAGGGGTTTTCTCTAACGTGTTTATTTTGAAGCAGCAGGAAAGGTGAGGAGTGTTCCTGACTCCAGAACACTCAGGAACACGAGGCTTTACATTTTTAATCTCCCCTCTCTCCTCCCCGTGGCTCCTTGATGTGTTTAGCAGTCTTCTCCCAGCAATGGGAGCTGGAGCTTAAGGAATAGGAAAAATCAGAGTATTCCCTGCCTGGGCCATGTGTTGGGCTCAGCCCTGATGGGGCACCGAGGGCCACACTTCCATATGAGCATCCCGAGGGTTGCCAGGGAAACCAAGCTGGAACCAGCCACGTTCCTCTCAGCAGAGAGCTCGAGCTGATTCCCAGCTCAGCCAGAGCCAGCCAAGGAAAACACGGCAGGCTGGTGAGCCCTGGGGCTGCTGCCCGTGATAGCCCAGAGCCAGCAGTGCCAGCAGAGCCAGCTGTGCCAGCTGTGCCAGCAGTGCCAGCAGTGCAGCAGTGCCAGCAGTGCCAGCTGTGCAGCAGTGCCAGCAGTGCCAGCAGTGCAGCAGTGCCAGCAGTGCCAGCTGTGCAGCAGTGCCAGCAGTGCCAGCAGTGCCAGCAGTGCCAGCAGTGCCAGCAGTGACAGCAGTGACAGCAGTGACAGCAGTGACAGCAGTGCAGCAGTGACAGCAGTGCCAGCTGTGCAGCAGTGACAGCAGTGCAGCAGTGCCAGCAGTGCCAGCAGTGCCAGCAGTGCCAGCAGTGCCAGCAGTGACAGCAGTGCAGCAGTGCCAGCAGTGCCAGCAGTGCCAGCAGTGCCAGCAGTGCCGGCACTGACAGCAGTGACTGCAGTGCCAGCAGTGCAGCAGTGCCAGCAGTGCAGCAGTGACAGCAGTGCAGCAGTGCCAGCAGTGCCAGCAGTGCAGCAGTGCCAGCAGTGACAGCAGTGCCAGCAGTGACAGCAGTGCCAGCAGTGACAGCAGTGACTGCAGTGACTGCAGTGCAGCAGTGCAGCAGTGACAGCAGTGCAGCAGTGACAGCAGTGCCAGCAGTGCAGCAGTGACAGCAGTGCCAGCAGTGCCAGCAGTGCCAGCAGTGACAGCAGTGACAGCAGTGACAGCAGTGACAGCAGTGCCAGCAGAGCCAGCTGTGCAGCAGTGACAGCAGTGCAGCAGTGCCAGCAGTGACAGCAGTGCAGCAGTGACAGCAGTGCAGCAGTGACAGCAGTGACAGCAGTGACAGCAGTGACAGCAGTTCAGCAGTGACAGCAGTGCAGCAGTGACAGCAGTGACAGCAGTGCCAGCAGTGACAGCAGTGCAGCAGTGACAGCAGTGCCAGCAGTGACAGCAGTGCAGCAGTGCCAGCAGTGCCAGCAGTGCAGCAGTGACAGCAGTGCAGCAGTGCCAGCAGTGCAGCAGTGACTGCAGTGACAGCAGTGCCAGCAGTGACAGCAGTGCAGCAGTGACAGCAGTGCCAGCAGAGCCAGCTGTGCAGCAGTGACAGCAGTGCAGCAGTGACAGCAGTGCCAGCAGTGCCAGCAGTGACAGCAGTGACAGCAGTGCCAGCAGTGCCAGCAGTGACAGCAGTGCCAGCAGTGACAGCAGTGACAGCAGTGACAGCAGTGCAGCAGTGCAGCAGTGACAGCAGTGCAGCAGTGACAGCAGTGACAGCAGTGACAGCAGTGACAGCTGTGCCAGCAGTGCCAGCAGTGCAGCAGTGACAGCAGTGACAGCAGTGCAGCAGTGACAGCAGTGCAGCAGTGACAGCAGTGCCAGCAGTGCCAGCAGTGCCAGCAGTGACAGCAGTGCCAGCAGTGCAGCAGTGACAGCAGTGACAGCAGTGCAGCAGTGCAGCAGTGCAGCAGTGCAGCAGTGACAGCAGTGACAGCAGTGACAGCAGTGCAGCAGTGCAGCAGTGCCAGCAGTGCCAGCTGTGCCAGCAGTGACAGCAGTGCCAGCAGTGCAGCAGTGCCAGCAGTGACAGCAGTGACAGCAGTGCCAGCAGTGCCAGCAGTGCCAGCAGTGACAGCAGTGACAGCAGTGACAGCAGTGCAGCAGTGCAGCAGTGACAGCAGTGCAGCAGTGACAGCAGTGACAGCAGTGACAGCAGTGACAGCAGTGCAGCAGTGACAGCAGTGACAGCAGTGACAGCAGTGACAGCAGTGACAGCTGTGCCAGCAGTGACAGCAGTGACAGCAGTGTGGTTCAGCTGGAGCAGTGCTCCTGGAGAAGGTGCAGTTTCCTCTGAAGCTCCAGGGATGATGTGCAAAGGTCTGGTTTTCCTCTGGGATCCAGTGGGAAGAAGGTTCCTTCGTGTCCAAATCTCAGTTTTTATCTGGGTAGGAAAGGCTTGGCTCCTCCCCTGGCTGGAGCATCTCCCAGTGGGATGATGGAATTTTATCAGTCATGCCCTGGGACTCACTGGCCATGAACAGGAGATATCTCCTGGAGGGAGGATGGGCTGTGGGAAGATAAAGATGATTGCCCAGCTGGTTTAAAGATGGCCCATGAGCAGATAATGTGTGCCAGGAGATCAGGGGCACTGCCCCAGCTGGGTTAACAGATGGGACAGAATTCACATTTCTGGAATACACAGAATTCACATTTCTGCCACATCAACCCAACTCACTGTGCTGTGAGCCCAGCCCCTGCCCAGCTGGGATTATCCTTGACTCGACTTTGCTGATCTCTCTGTGTTCTGCTCTGTGCTTGTCCTTCCAAACTGCAGCTCCTGTTTTTTCGCTCTAATTCCTGAACTCGATTATCCACTCTCCCCAGTGTTTAAGCCAGTTTTGGTTCATTTGTTTCACACTTATCTTTTTCAAAACCTGTTTGTGTTTTCGGTTTAACTCATTTAACTTTTGTTTTCCTGCCTCTCTTGCCACCATTTCCCATCTCTCCCCTCAGTTATGTTATAGCTGATAATTCATGCTCAGGGGATAAAAAAAGGCAGATTTTGCCCCTGCTGAGGAGCTGTGGGAATGTCCCCAGACAGGGATGACACAGCCTGGCTGATGGAGGCAGAAATTTCTCCTTTCCCAGGTTCATGAAGCAGCCCAGCACCTTTATCCCTGTGTGTAATCAACATTTCCAACAGCTCCTGCTCCCCTCATCTCCTGATGGAAGGGGAAGCATTCAATTAGCAAACAGAGGCTCTAAAAGGGTGATTAACCAGAGCTCAGGAAATAATAAACCCATTTAACGAGCAAGGGCTTTCTCAGCTGCCATTTAAGCACTTTTGTTCTTTGCAAGCAGCAGAGCTGCAGCCGAGGAGCATCTCTGTGCTGTGATACCCACGGGAGCATTCCAGAGCTGTTCTGGATACTCACTCATTCCAGAGCTGTTCTGGGTATTCACTCATTCCAGAGCTGTTCTGGATATTCCAGAGCTGTTCTGGATACTCACTCATTCCAGAGCTGTTCTGGATATTCCAAAGCTGTTCTGGATACTCACTCATTCCAAAGCTGTTCTGGATATTCACTCATTCCAGAGCTGTTCTGGATACTCACTCATTCCAGAGCTGTTCTGGATATTCCCAGTCCCTGCTGGGCTCTGGCTGGGGAATGCTGGAATGCCAGAGGATGCTGAGGATGAGTTCCCAGCTCTTGCACAAGGACAAGGAAAATGGAATTTCCCCCTGCTCTCCTTTCCTGCAGCTCTGTTTTCCCCTGGCTGCTGCTGTCCCAGCCAAGGGACACCTTTGTCCCACCAAGGAGTGACAGGTGAAGGGTGGGAGTGACAGAGCTAAGCCTAGACAAGCTTGAAAAGAGTTTTACACGCCCCAGCCCGCAGCCACTGCTCTGCAGAGCCACATCACAGGAAATTGGATTTTGTTATCGCTAAAAAGTCTCATTTTTGCAAGGAAGTGCCACTGTAAAAGTTTCTTTTCAGCAGGAGAAAATATTCTTCCCTGATTGACTGTGTGGCTAAGCCAAGTCCAGGAAGGGGAGCAGATTGTGCTTCATGGAAGTAATTTCTTTAATCTCGTGGCTGCTTGAAGGCTGCAGTGTGTGTTGTGAGGATCACAGGGAGCTGGTTTATTACTGCTGGGATTGCTGCTCTGCCCGGGCTCAGGCACTGCTTAATGGAAATCCCTGTGCCTCTTCCTGGAGATCACATCTCCCTCATTAATCTTTTAATGTGCTTCAGAGAGAAAAGAGAACAAGGCTGGGCTTTCTGCCTTTGTAGCAGAGTGTTTGGGATTTGTGCTCTGCCCTTTCCTCTGCTGTTTCCCGAGCTCCAGCAGTTTTCCAGGGCATTAAACCAGGAAAACCCCCTGAGGGCTCTGCCCAGCCCGGCTCCAGGAATTCAGCATTCCCAGGGTGGGGCTGAGGAGAGGGGCAGCTTCACCTGGCTCAGGGCTCCCGGACAGTGTGAGGATGCTCCAAACCCTCCAGCCTGGCCCTGGACATTCCCTGGACATTCCAGCTGCTCTGGGCACCCTGTGCCAGGGTTTACATCAACATCTGGACTAGTGAGCTGTTAATATTTAACCCTCGTTGTGGAAAGCAGGCTCTGAGGAGTGAGCTGCTCCTCCCCTGGGGATGCAGGAGCTGGAAAATCAGCGAGAGGCATCACCTCGGTGGGAATCAATCTTCCCAGTCGTTCAATTGATCAGCAGAGCCAGTCCCTGATTCCAAACAAGGGGAGTCATTATTGAAAGAAAGTCATTAACTGAGGGAGAGCTTTTATTGACTGGGCTGTTCTGCACATTGGGGCTGGTTTGTGTGGGAGGGGAAGGAAATCGCTGGGATGTCCCTGGAAGGAGTCCTGGGGGTGGAGCAGGTCCCACCTGAGCAGGGAAACCCCCAAATTCGGTAAATCAGAAATATGAAATGATTAAAAACCCGAGTCCAAGGGCAGGCTGGGCAGGGCTGGGGTGCTGGGAGGGGTCCCTGCAGGGCAGGGCTGGCACTGGTGGGCTCAGTGCCCCTTCCAGCCCAAACCACGGGGATTCTGTTCCTGGGTCCTGCCCAGGGTGCCCAAAGCACCCGGGCCAGAGGGAAATGGGCAGTGTGGGGCTGCAGAGGGGCAGGGTCCATCCTCCAGCACGGCATTCCCGGCGGGCTGCTCTGCCAGGACTGGGATCCTGTTTGACTCTGGATAGGAAATGTGCTCTGTTTGCTGGAGCTGCCCTGGCAGCCCTGGCCAGGTGACACAGGGCAGGGATCTGTCCTGCCCACCCACACACCGTGCTGGGGGACAGGACCATCTTCTCCTTGTGAATAAAAGGAATGAGGGGATGGGATGAGCTCCTCTCTCATTCCAGCTCCATCTGTCTCGGGTTTTCTGCTGCTGGCCTTTGTTATTGAGTCTGAGTTCATCCCCTGATTACCAGCTCTGCCTGCTGCACCCTGTTTGTTCCAGCTGATGGAGAGCACCGAGTGCTCCTGTGCCTGTGCAGCCCTGGGAGAAAGTGGGGGTGGGATCCCAAATCCCTGCTCTGGGGGATGCACTGGGATCCGAAATCCCTGTACTGTGGGATGCACTGGGATCCCAAATCCCTGTTCTGTGGGAAGTACTGGGATCCCAAATCCCTGTTCTGGGGGATGTACTGGGATCCCAAATCCCTCTTCTGGGGGATGCAGTGGGATCCCAAATCCCTGTTCTGTGGGAAGCACTGGGATCCCAAATCTTTGTTCTGGGGAAAGCAGTTTGGGATCCCAAATCCCTGTTCTGGGGGAAGCACTGGGATCCCAAATCTTTGTTCTGGGGAAAGCAGTTTGGGATCCCAAATCCCTGTTCTGTGGGAAGCACTGGGATCCCAAATCTTTGTTCTGGGGAAAGCAGTTTGGGATCCCAAATCCCTGTTCTGAGGGAAGCAGTGGGATCCCAAATCCCTGTTCTGGGGGATGCACTGGGATCCCAAATCCCTGTTCTGGGGGATGCACTGGGATCCCAAATCCCTGCTCTGTGGGAAGCAGTGGGATCCCAAACCCACTCCTCTGTGTGACCCCAGACCCAGCAGGGCTCAGGCTGGCTCTGTTCCTTGGGGACAATCTGCTCACGGTGGGTTTGAAACATGAATCAGTAACAAACCGAGCAAGCCAGCAGCAGTTTGAGCAAAGCAGCAGAAAACTCTGGAATGATGAGGGGGTGTGGGGGATCTCTGCTCTGAGGCTGAGCAGGGCTTTATTTTCAGAGAAATCAGGAGACACCAAAGCCTCTCCATCCCTCACTTTGTGTTTCCAGCAGCTCCAGTTCAGGTCTCTCACTCTTTCCATGCTGCTCCTCTGGGTTCATTCAAAGCTCCACCTGCCTCTCCCTGCAATCAGTAACGTTAATTAACACCCCAAACTGAAAAGTTACAGGAATTTATTGATCAAATTGATTCTGGCTGTGATCAGAGATTGATCCAAGCCCCCCATGACTGCAGTCTGTCCCCAGGGGGGGTACTCAGGGCTGGGAGTGGCAGGGCAGGCACCCAAAATCACCACAAACACCCCATCCTTCCAGAATGGGATGGGATGGGATGGGATGGGATGGGATGGGATGGGATGGGATGGGATGGGATGGGATGGGATGGGATGGGATGGGATGGGATGGGATGGGATGGGATGGGATGGAATGGGATGGGATGGGATGGAATCATTCATTCCCCTGGCTGTGATGGGGAGAAAAATGACATCCTGAGCCAAATGGAATAAACAGCAGAATGTGATTTAATGGTGGCTAACTCGTTCTAATTCATGCTTGGCACTTTGGGGCACTGGTTTGGGTTTCACGTTCTTTTGGCTGGAAGGGAATTGTTTTCCAAGGAATGGATAAAGGAGGGTGTGGCAGGATCCTGGCAGGAGTTTCCCCATGGAAAGGTGCTCAGGCCTTGGCAGGGAGGGTTGGGGTGCCCATCCCTGGAGGTGTCCCAGGAATTCCTGAAGTTTCCTGGCCCCCAGTGGCTGGGGAAGATGTGCAGATGCTGCTGAGAGATAAAAACTCGGATAAGAACCGACCAAAGCAGAACCTTTGGTTGTTTTTGCAGCCTGTGGTGCTGCTGGTGTTTCCCTGCACAGCAGCTCCAGCAGCCCAGCCCAGCCCAGCTCTTCCTGGCACACACAGTCCCAGTGCCTGACTGCACCTTGTGTGCTGATCTCTGACCACCCACTCAGCCGTGGTGAGGAAAAGCCTCTTAGCTGGGATCAGTCCTTCCAAACCAATTAGTTAATCCTGGAATTAGACTGAGCCACCACAGTCTGTGGGCTTTGTTTGCTGCAACCCAGCCCAGCAGGCTGGGCTATTCCCAGGATGGTTTAATATCATTTATTTGGTTGATCTTGTGGGATTTGTGTTGATCTCCCTGCTCCAGGCCAGGCACCTTCCCAGGCAGGGAAAGGCTACAGGGTCCCATCCCCATCCCATCCCATCCCATCATCCCATCCCATCCCCTTATCCCATCCCATCCCATCCCATCCCATCCCATCCCATCCCATTATCCCATCCCATCATCCCATCCCATCCCATCCCATCCATCCCATCCCATCCCAGTATCCCATCCCATCCCATCCATCCCATCCCATCCCAGAATCCCATCCCATCCCATCCCATCCCATCCCATCATCCCATCCCATCCCATCCCATCCCATCCCATCCCATCCCATCCCATCCCATCCCATCCCATCCCATCCCATCCCATCCCATCCCATCCCATCCCATCCCATCCCATCCCATCCCATCCCATCCCATCCCATCCCCATCCCATCCCATCCCCATCCCATCCCCATCCCCATCCCCATCCCCATCCCATCCCATCCACATCCCATCCCCATCCCCTGTGCTCTGGCAGCTCCTTTTCCATGGATTTCTCACTGCAGGATGCTGCTCTGCTTCATGGAAGGCTTTGTTGTCAGTAAAAAAAAAAAAAGTAAGTGAGAAGGAAAATTGGTTCTGCGTTAGGGATTGGTGTTTTATACCCAGCAAGAGAGATCAAGTATCAGGTTTGGTGCCTCTTGCTCATCTCTTTGTAATTCCATGGATCTCTTCAGGATTCCCCTCGGATTTATTTCCTCTTGAACAGAGTTATCCCATCTTGAGTTTTCATCTCCTGACTGATCATGGCAGCTTTCTGCCTGCCCAGCTCTCCTGAGGCAGTGAGGAACACTCAGAGCATTCTCCAAGCAAGGCCACTCTGATATAAAAATACAAATTTAGGGACAAAGATTCTGCACCAGGCCAGATGCAGCCCTTGCTATCTGCAGCCAGCAATGCCACACAGGGAGCACATGAGCCTGGAAATGGTTCCCAGAGCATCCCTACAAGAGATCTTCCAGAATTTATACCAACGTGATAAACTGGCATTCTGGGTTCCCCCAGCTCCTCCCAGCTGTCCTGGCATGTCCTGAGTTGGTTTTTCCTGGTTTTGGCTGGTTTCAGGGAATTGGTGCCATCAGCCCTTCCCTCACTGTGCCACTCAGACCCCTCCAGAGCTCAGGCAGCAACAGACACGAATTTAAACCACAGCAGATCTTGGCCTGATGTGAGTGAGGGGGAGTGAAAAGCCTGAGTTTTGGGTGAAATCCTCGGGAATTTCCTGGAATCTCTCGGGGCACTGCTCCTGTTCCCCTGGGATCCCCCCAGCTCTGCCTGGGGCTCCCATCTGCTCCTTCTCCCTGGGGAATTTGGGAATTCCTCCCTGCTGGGAGCAGCAGCACATCCCCTGGCTGCCACCTCTGCTATTCTGGACACTCTGGATTGGGATAGAACCTGGCTGGGGCTCAGATTTATTCAGCTTTGGTCACAGCTGGTGCCAGCCCGGTGCAGAATGGCCATGAATGAATATTCTCTGTCCCCTCAGGAGCATCCCCAGCTCTGCCCAGCTGCCACACACAGGTGACAACCTGCAGCCACCCCATGCTCTGGGGGCTCCCCTGGGTCCCTGCCCCCTGTTCCTGTCCCTGCAGCTCCCAGGGCTGCTTGCCCAGGGCTTCAGGGACAGAATTGCCAGGGAATTTCTGCACTCTTGGTGCTGCTGGTCCATCTCTCCTGCCAGGGCACCTCTTACCCCAGCGTGATGATCAGAGCAGGCAGGGCTGAATCTGTGATCTGGGCAGGAAAGAGCTGCTATAAAACCTTCTCCACCTTCAGTTCCAGGCTTATCTCAAACACTCAGGCAAATTTAACTTCCTCTTTTTTTTCTTTTTTTTTTTTTTTTCTTTTTTATTTTTTTTTTCTTTCCATTTGGAGCTTATCTCAGATAAAAAGAATATTCTGCACTGATTGAAACTGAGATCAGGAAAATTGGAGCCCCTCTGGCCTGGAGCCAGGCTGGGAGAGCTGGGGGTGCTCACTGAGAGAAGAAGGATCAGGGAGAGCTCAGAGCCCCTGGCAGGGTCTGAAGGGGCTCCAGGAGAGCTGGAGAGGGACTGGGGACAGGGGATGGAGGGACAGGACACAGGGAATGGTTTCCATTCCCCAGAGCATCAATTTCATGGGAGACATGAGAAAAAAACCCTCTTTAATTAACCTTGGGGTGCTTCTGATTCCCCATCCCTGGTTGGTCTGTGGGACATTGCTCTTCTCTTCCCACCCACTGGCATTCCACTCAAGGGTAACTCAGGATTAATCTTGCAGCCACTGGTGGCTCAGCTGAGGATTTATCTTGTTTCCCAAAGAGCAGAGCTCAGCCTTGTGAATCACATCAGTGTCACTGCCCAGACAGCTCAGGATTAATGGGTGTTTTCCTTCAAAATCTGATCTTTGCAAAAGGAAATTCTTCATGCACTTTATTTTTATCACCCCTGCCACGCCAGCACTTAGCTGCAGGGAGGGCTCTGAGGAGGAGGAATCTGGAGCTGGAGCCAGAACTGTGGGTGCAGGTGGGTTTGTGGGGCTGCACCAGGTGTTCATTCCCTCCACAGGGCCAGGAGAAAGGCTGGAAATGTGGAATCACCCAGAAAGTTCTGGAAGAGAATCATAGAACAGTGGCAGCCTTGGGTTGGAAAAGAAATAAAGGAAATAAAGGCAATAAATCCATCCCACTGAGCAGATGGAAATACGGGCAGCTCAGTGAGGGGCCGTGGGGCAGCACAAGAGATTTTGGCTTTTTCCAATTTCCTCCTTGTTATCAGGGGCTGTTCTGGCTGGAGAACTCCTGAGCCTTGGAGTAGAAACTCCTTTCCCAGCAATCAGAAATGTAATAGGATTCTCCCATCAGCACCCCTGGATTGTGGGATGGTGGCAGTGGCTGTCTTGGGCTGCAATGCAGGATGTGACCAGAAATGTGAATTCTGTGTATCCCAGAAATGTGAATTCTGTCCCATCTGTTACCCCAGCTGGGGCAGTGCCCCTGATCTCCTGGCACACATTATCTGCTCATGGGCCATCTTTAACCCAGCTGGGCAATCATCTTTATCTTCCCACAGCCCATCCTCCCTCCAGGAGATATCTCCTGTTCATGGCCACTGAGTCCCAGGGCATGACTGATAAAATTCCATCATCCCACTGGGAGATGCTCCAGCCAGGGGAGGAGCCAAGCCTTTCCTACCCAGATAAAAACTGAGATTTGGGACACCAAGGCACCTTCTTCCCACTGGATTCCAGAGGAAAACCAGACCTTTCACATCATCCCTGGAGCTTCAGAGGAAACTGCACCTTCTCCAGGAGCACTGCTCCAGCTGAACCACATCTGCCCCTGCAGGAGGATGCAGCCACCATTGAATGGGACTGTGCCAACACCCTGACTGACTGACGGGTGTCAGCTTGGATTCTGACTCTGGCAGGGCTGGGATTGTTCTGTGTAATACTGCATTGCTAGTTTAATTTTCCTAGTAAAGAACTGTTATTCCTAATTCCCCTATCTTTGCCTGAGAGCCCCTTAATTTCACAATTATAATAATAATTTGGAGGGAGGGGGTTCACATTCTCCATTTCAGAGAGAAGCTCCTGTCTCTATTGGCAGACACCTGTCCCCAAACCAGGACACACAGAATCACCACCCCACGATTCCAGAGCTGCCAGTGCAGGTATCTCCCAGCCAGGGATAATAACAGGAAAAATAAATATTAAATCTTTCCAAATTAGCTGAACCCAGCGTCCCCAGCAACATCAAAGCAGTCTCTCCTAAAAAAGAGGAATGTTTCACTTTAGTCCGAGGAGATGAGAGGGAATGGCAATGAAATGGAAAATTATCAATCACCAGAATTTCCTTCAGAGCCTGAAACTGAAATATTCCATGATCAGAGAGGGAAAGTCATGGGTTTAACCTGGCCAGAGCCAGGCCCAGTGGAGCTGCACCCTGATCGAGGATTTCTTTTGAAGATCCACTGCTTGATTTGAGAATATCAGATGGAATAAATAACAAGAGCATCAGCCCAGAGCAGGAGCTGAAAGATAAATGTCAGGGGCTGAAATTGAGAGGAGAGGGGCAAGGGATGGATGCCAGGAGCCACCAACCATCATCTGGCACCAGGACAGAGCTGTGGCTTAGCCTGCTCCTGCTGGCACTAATTACACACTAATTACACATTGACTGGGACTATTAACCCACCACTAATTACACCCTGAGCATCTCACAGAACAGAATCTCACCAGGGTGGCCTCGTGTCCTGAAGGAGGATGGACCTTGCAACTTGGGAAGTATCTGGGAATATTCTCTTTAGAACAATCCCTGGAAATTCCCTGTGGGTTCCCCTGGAAAAAGGGACCTGCAGGAGCAGAGGGACAGCCAGGAAGCTGAATTTTTCCATCATTTTTGAATCCATTTATATCAATTTATACATCATACAACTCCCCTACTCTCCTCTTTAAGTAGATGAAAAGGCTTAATTGGTTTCCCTGGAAGAGAGAAGAGCTCAGGCTGGTCACAGAGCAAACAACAATAATTTGCTTTTCCTCTTCTATTCAGGAGAAGTCGATCCAGACGTTACAAGAGCACTTTAAATTCTGTTTATTCTGCTCGTACAAGCCCAGTGCTGCTGTTTTGCCAGGCTCACAAAGCACAAACCCTGCTAAGCCAGACATTAATAACTGAAAATCTTGGGGGGGCTGGGGAGGCTGGGCAGCGATGTGCTGCTCATCCCACTGGTCCCAGCTGAGGAAAGGGGTCAAAGGGAGCCCCAAAGCAGGAGCCAAGCCCCAAACAAGGGGATTTGGGGCCTGGGGGTGTTTTAGGGGGTTTTGGGGTCTCCCCCATATTTTAGGGTCCCCCTCAAACCCCAGATTTCCCCCCCTACAGGAGACAAATCCCAAAGACCCCCTGAACAAAGGGAGCCCCAAAACAGGAGCCAAACCCCAAACAAGAGGATTTGGGATTTGGGGACACCACAGTGAGATGACAATGACACCACAATGACATCTCACAATGACATCTCACAATGACATCTCACAATGACACCACAGTGACATCACAGTGACACTCCAATGACAATACACTGACACCATGGTGACCCCACAATGACATCTCACTGTGACACCACAATGACACCACAATGACATCTCACAATGACACCACAGTGACATCACAGTGACACTCCAATGACAATACACTGACACCATGGTGACCCCACAATGACATCTCACTGTGACACCACAATGACACCACAATGACATCTCACAATGACACCACAGTGACATCACAGTGACACTCCAATGACAATACACTGACACCATGGTGACCCCACAATGACATTTCACAGTGACACCATAATCAGTCCATGGTGACACCACAGTGACATCTCACAATGGCACCCCAATGACAATGCAGTACTCAGCAATAATGGGTGATCCTCCTACCCACACCCTATTTATATTGCTATTTTATTGCTATTTTTATCACTATTTTTTGTTGTTTCTTTCCCCCTCCATCCCCTCCATCCCACTGCCCTGGTCCTGCTCCCCAGCTCCTGCCTGGAACCCTCAGGAGATCCCTGCAGTGAGTGTGGAGCTGGGAATTCCCATTTCCATGAGCTGTGAACCTGCCTGGGATCCCCAGGAGATCCCTGCAGCCCCAGGGATGAGTGTGGAGCTGGGAATTCCCATTTCCATGAGCTGTGAACCTGCCTGGAATCCCCAGGAGATCCCTGCAGCCCCAGGGAGGAGTGTGGAGCTGGGAATTCCCATTTCCACACCCTGTGCTGTGTGTGGTGATTTGGGCTGTGCCAGGAGCAGCCAGAGGAGGGAACACACGGCCAGTGCAGCACCTGGAACTGGTTTTCACCTGCAGATGAACTGTCCTGGGGGAGCAGATCCCAGAGCCACATTCACACAGCAGAATTTATTTCCCTTTCAAGGTGCTGACAGCTCCAGGAGGCTGCTGGAGCCCCACACCAAAAAGCAGCTGGGATGAGCTGGGGAAGCCCAGCAGAGCAGGAGCAAAGCCAGCAGGTAACAAGAATAGAAATCCCTCATTAACATTTCATTCCAAGGCTTCATCCATTTTTTGTGAGGCCAACTGACTCTTGCAGCTCCCAAAATTCACATCAGATAAACCCAGATTTTTTTTTTTTTTTCCTCAGCTGTTGCTGTGCTCAGGGCTGCTCAGAACTCTGGGTTTGCACTATTTCTGAGTGAAGGGTTTTTAAGGAATATTGACACATTGACACACACCATGTTACCCATCTGCTCTTTGAGCTGCCTTCTCCTCCTGCAGGGTGATAAAATCTGTCAGGGATTCCCATCCTCATCCCTGCTTTCTCTCCCCAGCTGAGGAAAGAAAACCTCTGGGGTTTGTTTCCAGCCATGAATCAGGGGCTGCACATGGTGATTTTCTTTCTGAAGATTAAAACTCTGGATTTCTGAATTTCTGGAAATCTGCTCGGATCTGTGGCACCCTCCAAGGAGCCCAGTGGTTATTGTGGAAATCCTGGGTGCTCTCAGCTCTGGGAAATTCCAATGTGCACGGCCACCTTCACCTGGCTCTGCATTCCCTGCAAAAATCCAGATAAACAGGATTTAAATCGGATTTTATAAAGGAAAATTACAGCCAGTGTTATTGCATTGTAAGAACTAAAGGGAAATGCCTTTTATTGGATTAATATGCAATTTATGGTCAGTGCAGTGACACATTCTGTGCTGCAGCTGCTCTTTCTAAGGGATAGGGGAGATTTTGGGATGGAATTGTTCCCTGGGAGGCCCTGGAAATGTCCATGGCCAGGTTGGATGAGGCTTGGAGCAGCCTGGGACAGTGGGAGGTGTCCCAAAGTCAAAGTCTCTTTGCTTGTAAGAGCTGAGAGATTAGAAAAGGAGAATTTCATTGAAGGAATGTAGGGATAAAATGATACATATTTTTATTTCTTTATATTTTAGTATATAGAATTGTATTTATTTATATTGAAATTGATATCAAATATTTTTTATTCCACTCCAAGCCCCTTAGAGCTCATCCCACCTTTGTCTCTGGGCACATCCTTACTGTAGGAAAATGATTAATCTGACACACACAGAAGAAAACAGGTAAATCATTTTGCAAAAGAACATCTCACATTTTCTGTATCTATTTTTTGATATATTTCATTTAAAATAACAGCTCTGAACACCCCAGCTTGCTGTGGAACTTATTGAATATCACAGATTCTTTTTTCTAAACCACATTTCAAATAGTTTCTATCACTTCCTAAAGCTTTGGCTTCAGTCTTGGTTAAGCCCTGCTCTGAGATGTCAATTAGCCTTGTCAAATATGACAAAATTGTCTCACAGCCTGAATTTCCCTGTGACTTCCAGGGAATTACAGCCCCACTATCCCAGCTCAGAGCTCAGGAGGGATGAGGGGATGGCTCCAGGCAGTCACAGCTGTTCTGGGATGTCCAGAACATTCCTTGCTTTGCCTGGGAATGGGGATATTCCAGACCAGAGAAACCTGGGGTTTATTGCTGCAGAGCCTTTATTCCATGTATTCAAACTGGAGCCACAGGAATCCTCAGCCTGGGCGAGGAGGAGCCTCACAAAACTCCCTGGCAGTGCCTGATGGAATAATCCTTGGGAAGAGCTGGCACAGGGAATCCCCACATGTCCTCATTATGGCTCAGACCTCTTCATTAAGCCTAATTTGGGGAGTTTTCTTGTCATTGTCCCAGGCCTGATCTCCAGCATGTCTTTATTAACCTGCTGTGACAAGAGCTGCTCAGGCTGAGGAAATCCACGGAGCTGCAAGGAGAGGGCTCTGATTCCAGGGAGCCACAGAATCCCTTTGGCTGGAAAAACCCTCCAAGGCTGGGGTTCCAAACGCCCCCAGCAGTGCCAAGGCCACCATCTGGTGTCCCCAGGTGCCACAACCAGGTGACACCTCCAGGGGTGGGGATTCCAAACCTCCCTGGGCAGCTCTTTCCATGGGGAAATCAATTAATGTTTAAATGAAAAATAACCCTGTAAAAGCCCTTCAGAGCTGAACCCCCAGGATATCCAGCAGTGGATTTCTGACCTGTTAAGTGGTGTCTAAATCTCAGTTTTGGTGTCTCTCCCTGCTCTGGATGAAGTTCAGGGGTCTCATGGCCAAAGATCCCTGTGGATTTGGGTTTTTCTGGGGCAGTTCACACCTGCAGTGCAGGTGCCAAGGTCCTGTTTGGGTTCCAGCACTGAGGCAGCTCTCAGTGCCATCTCTATGTCATAGAGATAAATAATAATAATTTCTTTATAATTTATATTTAATATTATTTATTAATAATTTATTAATTAATATAATTGCTTATTATAATTCATTATTATTAGATATTTTATCAAAGAAAAGTCTTTATAAAATATGGTTTAGGCCCTGCTACTCTCGCTGAGCTAACAGTTAGCCTGTAACTTCCCATGTGAAAAATCCTAAGGATGAAAGCAGTTAACACAACAAAGTGCTCTGCTAACAGAACCATTTGCACCTGTAAAAACCATGAAATCTGTTCCATGGGAATCAGTGAAGAAAATGTATAAACGATCCAAGAATAGAGAGATTTGATAAACATGGAAAATGCCATTTCCTAACCAATGAGCTGAACAGCAAGGAAGTTATGAACCAGTTGGGGTTGTACAGGAAAATTGTGTAAAAATGGGCTTAGGTTAAAGATTGGCTTTTCTGCATGAGGAAAGTGGGTCCTGTCTGATTGTTGCTGCAGCAAACAGGAGGCAGCTGGGCTGGGCCAGCTGGGTGCTCCTGGCACGTCCCCAGCCTGGGATGCTCCTGCTGTGCCACATGTGCTGCTCTGGGGGGATCGTGGGGTCCTTGTGCTGAGGCTGGAGCTCTGCCCCAGGAACCTGCTGAGTTTCAGGGGAATTCCCAAGGAGAAGGGCTGGTAGGGTTTGGGATGGGCTGGGTCCCAAAGGGGAGCAGCTCCTTGAGGCAGGGGGAGATGGGGGCTCAAGAATCCAGGGATTCACTCAGGAAAACTCAGGAGAGTTGTTGGAACCCCCTGGGATTCCAGGGTGGCTTGGGATGAGCTGCTGGGAAGGATCTGGGGGAGGGAGAGATGTGACAGCAGCTTGGGAGGTAAAATGAGCCCTTCCACTGCAAAACCGTGCTGATTTTCCTAATTGGCTCTAGGGTACCACAGGTAAGGGGGGAAACTCATCTGCTGTGAATTCCTGCTCTGTTCTCATCAGTGGGTGTGGGCAGAAATCAGAGTTACTCCAGCCCAGGCAAATAACAGCTCCTGAGTTCTTGTTAAAGCACAAAATCTCCCTCAGCAGCCACATAAACGTGAGCCAGCAGCAGGGAGAGCCAAAGGGGTTGGTGCTTCCAGATTCCCACGGAGCAGGTCATCCATCCTGCCTAACAGCAGGAACAGCCCTGGCCCTCTAAAACACTTGGATTTATTGACTGGCAGCTCCTGAGCAGCCCAAGGTTTAATTTGGGAGCTGTCAGGGAGCAGGGCTGAGCTCCTCAGCGTTCATCAGACACAAACTGGCAGCCTGGCACCAGGGACAGGTCTGCTTGAACTTTCTTTTTTGGCTGCAGAGTCACAAACTCTGTCCCAAATGTCCCCTGGGGTGGGCAGACACCTTGTCCTGAGCTGAGCTGACACAAAGATCTGGGCTGGGCTGTGATCCAAGGGCAGGAACTGATCCATGGGCAGGGTCTGATCCAGCAGCAGGGTCTGATCCAAGGGAAGGGTCTGATCCAAGGAAAGGGTTTGATCCAAGAGAAGGGCTTGATCAATGGGCAGGAACTGATCCAAGGGCAGGATCTGATCCATGAGGAACCCAAACCCAGCCCATCCCAGCTCTGACCCCTGGTGCTGTGACAAGGGACAGGAGCTTGGCTGTGCTGGCCCTTCTGTGGCACTTGGTAGCTCAAAGCCAGTGCAGTGGCATTGAAGGACTTCCTTCAAAACAAGCAATCCTATTTATATTTCATCTTTGGCTCTTTCCCATCCCTTTTCCTGAATCTTTTGGTCTCATTAAGGAGGCCTGGGAGGATTTTTTGGCTTTCTTTTGTCAGGCAAGGACATTTTGATAGATACCTAAACGCTCCAGCTGCAGCAAAAATCAGGAGTGTTAATGAGCAAAGACCTCCAGGATCATGGAGCCCAGGCCAGCACTGGGATTTTGGGAATGGGAGCAGGTGCCTGTCCCAGCTCTTGCTTGCCCTTGCCCAGTCTCCAAACTCTGGAGCACCTCAGGGAAAGGAGAGACTGCTCCTCAGAAAGCTGCAGGGACTGTTTGCACGGAGCAGCTTTTACCTGCTACAAGCAACCCCATAAATCCTCTCCTGGAAATAATAAGACCCAGCAGAATAGCAGTGCAAGGCTTACAGCTCGTGCCCAGGAGCTGTTTTCCATGTGAAAACACACAAAGCCCATCAAAGCCTCCGCTGCAGCTTTTATGGGAAGGTTCAGTGTCGTTTAACAAAGGATAACAACAGCAAATCCATCGGGGGGGGGGGAGTGCAGCAAGTTTGCTGTGTGATATAAATTACCTCGTTGTTGAGGTAATTACCTAAATTACCTGTGCAATATAAATTACCTGGCATGAATGATGCCTTTTAGCCTAATGAATCCCCTTAGTTTACAAAAAAAGTGGGATCTTTATCGAGTTCTCTGCCATCAGTCACTGTCACTGGGGCTGCTGCCTGCTCGGGGAACTCTCCTGTCCCACCCTGGGGTTTGTTCTCTGCCACTCTGGGCTGTTCCCTCTTGCTGTGGGTTTGTGTGGGGTGGATGATGCGAGGAGGGAGTCAAACCCGTGTTGGCATCCTGCCCCCAGCCTTCCATCACTAATTAACTCTGATAATTCATCAGCAGTGCCCCTCAGCTCAGCTCAGGGCAGGGCAGAGGCAAAGGGAGCAGGAGGGAGCAGGAAGGGAAGGGGAGAGGGTGCTCACATTCCTGCACTCATGGCATTCGGATTTTGGGAAGGAGTTTGGATCCATGAGGGTTGCACATCAATTTTATCCCAGGGTTTGAAAAGCCCTTCCAGGTCCCCAAGCCCAAGCTGTTCCTGTCCCCACCTTGTCACCAGCCTGAGTGCCACGTCCAGTTTTCCCTGGACACAATAAATGCTCCATGTCCGTGATTTCCATGGAAGCTCCAGGTCTTCCATGGGATCCAGGGTCTCCCAGGGAGCAATTCCATCCCAAAATCCCCCCTATCCCTGCCCTGGATGCCTTAGAAAGAGCAGCTGCAGCACAGAATGTGTCACTGCACTGACCATAAATTGCATATTAATCCAATAAAAGGCATTTCCCATTAGTTCTTACAATGCAATAACCCTGGCTGTAATTTTCCTTTATAAAATCCGATTTAAATCCTGTTTATCTGGATTTTTGCAGGGAATGCAGAGCCAGGTGAAGGTGGCTGTGCACATTGGAATTTCCCAGAGCTGAGAGCTGTGCTGCCTCACCCAGGATTTCCACAATAACCACTGGGCTCCACAATAACCACTGGGCTCCTTGGAGTGCTCTCAGTGTCTGCTAGGGCAGAGGGAGGAACCCTCTGCTGCAGAAAACCCCCAATAAATCTTTTCCTCCTGCTTCAGATTTCCTCTGCTGACTGCTCAGTATGGAACAAACACTCCAAATGTGTTAATATTTAAAGGTGCTGTAAAATTATGTTTGCTTTAAAGGCAGAGCATATTAGCAAAGGGAAAAAAAAAAAAAAAGCTCCTGCTCCTTAAGTAGTTTCATCTTTATTGACTTTGGTTTTTTAAGTGAGCTGACAGCACAGGGACTGACAGAGACAATTTGGGAATTGGTGGGGATCCAGGAATGCCTGGATTTTGAACGATTGGGGTAAAACAGCTGCTTTTTCCTGTTGTTTTTCAGGAGCTGTGCCAGTTAATATTTGAGCAGGGCTGTTGAGAGCTGCAGTGGCTGAGGTCTGTGTCAGGGTAACACACAGAGCTGGCAGGCAGGTACAGAGCCCTTGGGCATTCTCGACATTATTCTCCTAAGGTGACAAAAATATTGCTTGATTTGGCATAAAAAGCCTGTAAGAGCTGTGGGAGGTGGGAGTGAATTCCTGCAGGCAGGGTTTAACAACCCGAGGTACTTCCCCATTGTCCATTTGCTTCCCCTGTAAAACACTATTTATTTATTCTCATTTCCATTTATTCCAACTGCAGCTTCCCCAGCTCACGGGTTAAGATGTCAAACTGCATCCTCGATGGATAAACCCACGGATAAATCACTTTTACTGCTCCTTCCCTGCTGCCGGGACTCGTGCTGCTGTTGGAATTCCAAACACATCCCACGAAATTCTCTGCTGCTCTGCCAGCACAGAGCAGGGGGGAGTTCCAGCTCCTGCTTCCCTTCACAACAAATTCATCCCCAGCCAGGACAGCTCGGGCTGGAATAGAAACCCTGTAATTATCAATAATGCACTTTCAGATAAGCCCAAAGCCACTTGGTTTTCCTGTCTCATTTGATGGCAATTTCTGGGGGGAGCAGATAAAGCAGTGCACAAAGGAAAGGGATTTTTCAGATGGGATAAGTGAGATAACTTCTCAGGCCTGATGTTTTCCCATTATTTGTGACTCCCTGGGTGATTTCTTGGAGTGTTAAAGGGAATAAAAGTTGGCATCAGTCATCAGAGTGGGAGTGAAGTGGGGCAAGGCCTCTCTGTTCTTACACACACCCAAACATTCAGGAGAGCGTGCATATTTCAAGATTTATATTTCCAGAGAGTATCCTGGTGGAAATGTGTGTTGAAAAGACAAATCAGAGCTTCTGTAACCTTTGTTTAGTCCTGAGCAAGCTGCCAGTTTGCAGGCAGGAAAACCTTCATTCCTTGCATTCCTGGAGCTGCTCCTCCAAAACTTCCCACCACTGCAGCCTCCAGGTGACACAGGGACAAAAAAGCCCAGGCAGGGAATAACTGGGGATTTATTTCCCTCCTCCTGAAAGGCATAATCACAGGATGATTATATGGAGGTGATTTATTGAAGAGCTCTGGGAATCAGGGCCACAAACCCAAATCTGACTCCCACATGGATTGGAGATGGACATGTTTTTATACCATTTTCATTATATAATTATATATTAATTATTAAACCCATATTGTTCTATTGCATACATTGATCTTATCCAAACCTGTATTCTTGTAATTTTCATCAGGACCCCCAAACATCCTTTCTCATGATTCTTGTTATGATTACATCATTTCTCATGATTCTTATTACGATTTAGCAATAATTCTATTCAATTACCAAACAATCGTTACATTTAACAATCACATTATTTATCATATGGTGATTACACAGGTGCAGTTTCACATGATCTAATAAAGACAAAGCTCAATGTTCATTCCCAGGGCCCAGTTCCCTTTCCCAGCCCTACCAGACCCAACCTTTCTTTCCACCCTGAATCTATTGAACACAATTCCATGATTTTAGAAACATTTTAACCCTACACTATCACCTGCAGGAAAAGGTGTCTGGAGAGACCCAGCCCTGAGCTTGTGCCCAGGAGCTGCCAGGACCTGGCAGGGACCCTTCCCCACCTGCCCCAGGTCAAGGAATGGTCTGGGGTGGAAAGGACCTGAAATCCCACCCAGTGCCAGCCCTGCCATGGCAGGGGGTCCTAGGTTACAATGTAAAGATGTGCCCAAAATTCTGGATTCTATCACCATGTGTTAAACCAGATGGGGCAGTGATCCTTATCTCTGTGGGAGATATCTCCTGTTAATGGGCCATCTGTTAAACCAGATGGGGCAGTGATCCTTGTCTCTGTGGGAGATATCTCCTGTTAATGGACCAGGTGTTAAAACCAGGTGGGACAATGTTCTTTATTTTTGCCATGACCCATCCTTCCTCCAGGAGATATCTCCTGTTAATGGGCCATGTGTTACAAACAGGTGGGGCAGTGACCCTGATCTCTCTGAGAGATATCTCCTGCTCATGGGCCATCTTTAAACCAGCTGGGCAATCATCTTTATCTTCCCACAGCCCATCCTCCCTCCAGGAGATATCTCCTGTTCATGGCCAGTGAGTCCCAGGGCATGACTGATAAAATTCCATCATCCCATGGGAGATGCTCCAGCCAGGGGAGGAGCCAAGCCTTTCCTACCCAGATAATAACAGATTTTGAACACCAAAGCAGCCTTTTCCAGAGGTCAGGAGCTACCAGAACTTTCTACAGGATCACTGCTTCAACAAGAGCACTTCATCTGCACTACCACCACCCCAACCAGCAGGGTGTCAGGTTGCATTCTGACTCTGCCAGTGTTTTTTCTTTTATACTATTGCATGTATTTATTTTTACCTTTTTTTCCCTATTAAATTGTACTTCTGACTTGGAGTCTCTCGCTGGTTTTGATTTCAAAACCATTGCACAGGGACACCTTGCCCTGCCCCAGGGTGGTGCCAGCCCCCGTCCAGCCTGGCTGGCTGGGGCAGGAGCAGCAGTGGTGGCCATGAGGAGGTGCCAGCACTGCTCCTGCTGCTCCTGGTTCGCATCCCAGCCCCTCCAGGGCCCATATTTCAGTTTTATCCAGACTAATGAGTGCTTTAAGGATGCTGCCTCTGGAAAACAAGCTCGTTTTTCTTCCTTCCCCGAGTGCTGCTGACGGACATTAATGGGCCTTTGAGCCGTTTCTCTGTCTCTCATTTTAAAAAGCAGCTGGGGCTTAACTGGGGGAATTAAAAGGCTGACACCCAATTGTGCTCATTGATCACGGCCTCCCTTCATTAACTCTGAGTGGCTTTGGTGTCCCACGGTTCCTGTGGCTGTTGCAGGGCTGAGATTGGGCAGGAAGGGAGCAGAGAAACCTGGAGATAGATCTGATGGAACTCCAGGCTGGGATCCGTGGACAGGGACTGGGTGGATGCTGGGGAGGAGCTTGGAGAGCTCAGGGTGATGGGTCTGTCCCTCCCTGCCCTGCCTTCCTGGTGCTTGTAACAAAATGTGCTGCTCATTGATTCTATCTGATTTTATTTTATTTATCTATTGTATAAAATACATTGTATTACCATATATAATACCAGAATATATTTGATTGTATTAGGTGGGAATATTTGGCAGTAAGCTGGAGCTCTCCTGAACATGCTCTGCCCTTCCCAAGGGAATCTTAAGGATGATAAAACTCGGGCAAACACAACCTAAGACATCATAAAGATGACAAATGTTCCTGTTGATTATGATGAAACTTTAAGGGATTTTTATCAGAAAATCCTGGTAGTGTAATTTTAATTTTTCATAAACTCTACCCTGGGTGCAGCTTCCTAAACCAGAGTGTTTAAACTCCATTGAGGTCTCTTTGTATTTTGCAAGCTGTTGTGGGCAACAAATAATATTAAAATTAATATTACATTCCTTTTGTTTCCCCTCTCCTGAGGGAGAGAGCACATTTCTTGTTTCCTGCTGTATCAAAGCTGTAATGTGAAATATTTCAGTGAGCGTGTTATGAATGGATTGCACTCCCAGCCCAGGGTCTGCCCAGCACCATCTGTACCCGGATTTCTCTGCAGGTTGGGGTTTGTGTTGGAGCAGGATCCCGGGGAAGAGGTGGAGCCCCCATCCCTGGAAGGGCTGAGATCCCTGGGGATGAACCTGAGGCCAGGGATGGTTGGGCTGGATGGACCTTTCCAGTCTTAATGATCCTGGGATTCCATTGGGCAGGAGCAGAGGGAACAGCCTCAGAGTGACCAGGGCAGGCTCAGGGTGGATTTTGGGAATAATTTCCCCATGGAAAGGGAGCTCAGGGGTTGGAACTGCCCAGGGAGGGTTGGATCCCATCCCTGGAGGGTCCCAGGAATTCCTGGAGGTGGCACTGAGTGCTCTGGGCTGGGGGCAAGGTGGGGATGGGCACAGCTGGGACTCGATCCTGGAGAGCTTTTCCAGCCTCAGGGATTCCATAAAATAACACCGTCCTGGGAAAGAAATCCCTTTTATCCTTTTATAGTCCTGGGGAGGAGTTCAGGGTCGGTGCCCTTGCTCAATCCCAGCTCAGCTCCCTCAAGGGATCTCCGTGTTTAATCGCGGCAGTAATTAACTGTGGAGGCAGCAGCCGTTAATTATCCCGTGTAATGAGGCAGCCTGTCCTGCAGGCTCCTCCAGCACCAGCTGCACATCTGGGGGCTCCCTGCTCAGCTCCTGCCTGCTGCCGCTCCCAGCCTGTCCCTGCGAGCTGCCCCACCTTCCCAAACCCTGCGGAGGGGCTGCAGGAATCCCCCTGAACTGCCTGGGAAGGGAAAATCCTGGGAATCATTCCTGGAGTTGTACAGCACAGGCAGAGCTCTGCCAGGGGAGGTGCAAAGTGATTGTAGGAGTGGCTCAGTCCTCAGTGCTGAGGATGTGTTGCTTCCCCTAAAAAGTTTTGGCATGGTTTTTTTTTTAGCCTTTAAAACGTTTTGAACAATTTATTATTCCAACACGGCTGATCTTTCCTTTCAGCAAGTTTATTCTGTGGGATTGTGGTTGGCATTTCTTGTGAAACACTGAATAACAAAGTCATATTTCCTTTAAATTGCCTTTGCACACCCAGATCGTTTGTTCAAAGGAAAGTGACTCAGGGAGATCCATTCCCATCCCTTCCCAGAACCACTGTGGGAGCTGATGGGGGAGGGAACTGTGGCACCCCCAATCCCCAAACCAGCAATATCTGAAAATTATGAGTGTGTGTGTTCAACAGGTGCAACAAAACCTGCAAAAAAGAGAGAGAAATCCATCAAACCCATCAACCCTTCTGCTTTGTGAAGGTGCTAAACAGAAGTCACTTTATCAAATATAAACAAACGACATTTTCATAACAGAGAGGAACAGGGAATTACTTTATTTGCGGCAGGAGATGATTGCCCATGTCCTGCAGGAGGCTGGGCAGGGCTCTGGAGCTGTTGAACACAGAGATACAATCACATTAGAGGGCTTGTTGTTGCAATAACAGCAGCGTGGGGCTGCCATCCATCACAGCTCCCAGCGGGGTGACACGGGCTCCTCTGTCACCTTTAGGCACAGCTGCTGAAGTGCTGCTGCTGAACAACTGCTCTCCCCACGGGGCTGTGCTCTTCACTGGGTCAGTGCTGGAGCTCAAATCCCTCCTGATGGGCTGGGGCTGGGGGGATTTACTGGCTTGGAAATGGATCCTGAGCCTTGGGGAGAGCCTGCTGGGAGAACTTGGGGTTCAGCAAGTTCTGGGGCTCCTTCCACGTGGTTCAGGGTGTCCTGCCCCTGTGCCAGATGAGCCCCACGGCACAGCAGCACCTGGAGCTGCTGCAGCCCCGAGGAGGCACCAGATGCTCAGAGATGGAGCAGCTCTGCTGGGACAGCTGGGACTCTTCACCTGGGACTGTTCACCTGGGACTGTTCACCTGGGATTGTTCACCTGGGACTGTTCACCTGGGACTGTTCACCTGGGATTGTTCACCTGGGACTGCTCACCTGGGATTGCTCACCTGGGATTGCTCACCTGGGATTGTTCACCTGGGCAGGAGAGGTTTGGGGTGACCTCACTGTGGCCCCACAGCACCTGAAGGAGCCCCAGGAAACTGCAGAGAGAATTCACAGAATCACCAGGTTGGAAGATTCTCCAAGATCATCGAGTCCAACCCAGCCCCAACACCTGAACTCACCCACAGCACCAGTGCCACATCCAGGCTTTCATAAACACACCCAGGGATGGTGAGTCCACCACCTCCCTGGCAAAGCATCCCAGCACTTTATCACCCTTCCTGTGAAAACTTTTCCCTAATATCCAACCTGTATCTCCCCTGGTGCAGCTTGAGAATGTCTCCTCTTGTTCTGTCAGTGCTGCCCCTTATTTTGGACAGGGGATGGAGGGACAGGACACAGGAATGGCTTCAGACTGAAAGTGGGTAGGTTTGGATGGATTTGGGCAGGAATTGTTCCCTGGGAGGAGCTGGGATGGAATTCCCAGGTTTGCTGTGGCTGCCCCTGGATCCCTGGCCAAGGCCAGGCTGGACACTGGGGCTGGAGCACTGGGACAGGGGAACTGTCCCTGCCTGTCTCTGTGAGAGCTGGCACTTGGTGAAGTGGCATCATTGCTTTGATTCACCATTTTTGGGGCTGTAATAGGGGAAAAAACCTTTAACCATCCCTCTGATGAACTCCTGTTAATGTGGGAATGTTGTTTAGAGCAATGTGGGGTTTGTGTTACTTTTGCCAACAATGGGTGTGAAATCTGATTTCACAGAAATGCTGAGCTGGGAGGGACCCCCAGGGCTGGTGCAGGGCAGACCCAGACACCCCAGCAATGCCACAAACACAGCCTCAAGCTCCAGGGACACACAGGCTGGGTATTAGGAAGAAGTTTTCGATAAAAAATAATAAAATATTGGAATGCTTTGCCTGTGGAGGTGGTGGAGTCACCATCCTGGATGTGTTTAAAAAGCCTGGATGTGGCTCTTGGTGCCATGGGTTAGTTTGGGCTGGGTTGGACTCGATGATCTTGGAGGTCTCTTCCAACCTGGTGATCCTGTGACAATGCTGTGACAATGCTGTGACAATCCTGTGACAATCTGTGACAATCTGTGACAATGCTGTGACAATCCTGTGACAGTCTGTGACAATGCTGTGACACTGGCTTTGCACAGGGCTCTCTGAGCATTTTCACAGCAGGGATTTTGCACCCTCACGTTTGTCAGTTCAGGTGCTGACATCCCAACGTTAAAGCTGCTGTTCAATTTTTAATTGTGCTTTATGGATAAAAGAAGTCTCTACATCAGTGCAGTCTAATAGCATTGATTTCAGCATGGAGTTATCAATTATTATTCAGAATTCTCTGTTATCTCTCTGCAGCTCTGCAGCCTGAGCTGGTAATTCAGTGTTCCATGTGATAGCCTTTAACCACCATCACTGTCAGGAGACAATTCCTGGGTGAAATCCCAGTTTTTTCCTGGTATGCTCCTGGGTAAATAAGGCATTTGTTGCTTTGACAGGGAGCTGATGCATCTCTCACTTGTGGTGCTGTTTGCAGAATCAGCTGATGCAGAAATAACAACTTTGAGCCGTTCCTGGGCTGCAGGAGGAATGGCTGCAGCTATCCCATGGCAGGGAGAAGGGAAAAGCAGGAGTTTATTTATTCTGTGGAACTGGAATTGCCCTGGATCCCTGGCAGAGCCCAAGGCCAGGCTGGACATTGGGAAGTTGGACATTGGGGACAGTGGGAGGTGTCCCTGCCATGGCCCTGGGGGGATTTGGGGTCCCTGTCCAGCCTGGCCTTGGACTCTCCCCAGGAAAAATGCAATTCTATTTCTCCATAAGGAACTTAAGGAAGGACAGTTCCCAGGTGAAGTGTGCTGTGAATATTCCCTCTTTCCAGCATGAATGATTCCTTTCATTCTCCCCCTCCTCTCAGCCTGTTCTAACCATAACTTTATTTAAAAGCCTCTTCTCATTCCAGTGTGACTGCAATAATTTCTTAAAGAACATATTTTAATAGCTTGCCTATATGCTCAGGATTTCTGTTTGCTCCCATAATTGCTCCTTAATTATTTTCCAATTGCTGAAACAACAGTTTTCACAGTTTATTAAAAAGGCTTTTTGAAAGTGCTCCCCCAAGGCACTGTCAGGTTTTATGGCTGTCACAAGAGCAAGTGAAGGATCAGCACAGGGGCTGCTCGGGCTGGGAGCTCCAGGGTGTTCCTTGGGAGCCTGGATTTCCTTCAGGAAAATCCCAGATATCCCAAATTCCACTGGGATCGTGGGAGGTGTCCCTGCCCCTTTTGGGGCTACCTAAAAACAGAGGCCAGACAAAATTAAGGGAATAAAAAGCAGTTCTATTTATTGAAGACTTTTAGGGTAGACAAAACCCTTCCATAAATGGACCATGGGTCACAGGTTTTCATATTTTTCTAAGTTTGGTCTATATTGAGGGTTATTTTTCCAATTACAGCTTCAGCTAATGAAGCCATTTACCCAAGTTTTCTCCCCCAGCTCACTTTTATTTGCATTTCTCGGGGTCTGAGGCAGGGAGGTGTCCTTGATTCCCACCCTGGAGAAGAATTGTGTCTGCCCAAAATGGGAGAGCAGCAGCTCACACTGGATATGGAGTTTGGAGTTCTACACTAAAGAACTGCAGGGTTAAAAATACACATTAAAATATTATAAACTTTTATGAATACAAAATTTTATAGACTATTACTATTTTACAGAATAGAAAATACAAAAGGTAAAATCCTAAGAGTTTGATGGCAGGGCTGGGATGGGATGGGCTCCATCCAACCTGGCCTTGGACAATTTGGGGATCCAGGGACAGCTGCTGTGTGCCAGGGTCACCCTGCCAGGGGACAATTCCTGCCCAAATCCCATTTTCCCTCTCCCTGGCAGTGGGAAGCCATTCCCCCTGTGCCCTGAGAGAACTTTTATGTCCTCCCACGACTTTGCAAAGTTCTGATACAGAGAAACACAATGCAGGTCTCTAATTAGATTAATTTCCTCCCTGCTCCAGCCCCATGCAGGTTTAAACAAATTACCTCAGAACAGAGAAACCAAACTCCCTCTCCCCAGGTCCCAGGGATTCAGCTGCACTTCCAGGGCTTGTTCTTCATTTTTCACTCCTGGGAAGAGTTATGTGTCCTTTTATTGGCTGGAGAAGCAGAGATGCTTTACAGCCTCTCATCCCAACCACTTCCAGGGAGATTGGCCCTAAAGAGGGTTTTTAGGAACAGAGGAGCTGTCTGTGTGTGTGGAATTGCTGCTGTTAAAGGGTCAAATCTGGGAATTCTCATCAGCCTCAGCTTCCCACAGGCTGGGCAGTTTTCCCCATGTCTCTTTTTGTTACCTCTGAACAATCTGATCCTCAATGACAGAAACCAAGAATGGCCTCAATTCCTCTTTCCAGGGGAGGTTTGGGAGCCTGGGTGCCCCTTGTCCCTTTAGAAATTAGGAATATTCCTCTTTAAAATGATCTCTTTCTAAAATTCATCATTTAAAGACTCATCTAAAACTCATTGCTTCAAGAATCTCCCTTTTCCAAAGATGGGATTTCGAGGCTGCTTGGGGGATATTGGCCCTGGTGCACTTAAATCTGCATTAATGTCATTTTCCTGTGTGGGGTGAGCACGGGGACAGCCCTGTCCCTAAAAGTGCTCTGAGGGTGCACTGGAGCCTCATGCACTGCAGATAAAAGCTTTTCCCCTCTCTCTGCCATCTCTGCCATTAAATTCTGCTCAGAGAGGTCATTTGCTAATGCTCCTGCTGCTGACTCAGCACCTGGGTGATCTCCGGGGCTGCATTCCCAGCTCTGCCCAGCCTGCCTTTTGTCTCCCTGCTGAATAAATTGCAAATGCTAATTTCTGCTCTCTGGAAGGGAAGATTAAGGCAGCAGAACAGACAGGGATGCCAAAACATTGACTGAATGAGTTGCAGAAGTGCAACAGAGCCTGTGGATTTCCCATTGAGCTCAGAGCAGGATCCCAGCCCTAAACTGAAGATCAAGTCCTTCATTTACCCACAATCCAAGTTAGTGCAAATACATCATACCCAACATCTGCATTCTGCAGCCCACTGCTGAATAACCCCTGGAAATGTTATTTTCTCTCCTTCCTGGGTGCACTTGCTAAATCTCAGTAATGGCCCCGATTCCACATGCACACCCCAAGCAAACCGTGTCCCTGAGCTGATCTCCCCTCCCTGCACGGCTGCTCGGGAGCTCCTCGCTCATTTCCAGCCATTTCCAGCCATTTCCAGCCATTTCCAGCCTCCTGCCACACGAGCAGGGACACAACCTCCTGCCCCCCTGCACCAGTGTCTGCACAGAGCCCTGCACTGGTGCTGGGCTGGGAATTGCCATGCACTGCTCACCATCTCAGAGGTGTTTGCTGCTGCTGAACCAGCAGCTCTGTGGGGAGGGCAGCGACAGCCTCAGCTCCTCTCAGCAGCCCTGGGATTCCCCCAGATATTCAATCCACACCTTGAAACACCTCAGGGAACTTAAATAACATCCCTTGATACCACAGAGTATAGAACTTTCCTGTAATTCTCACCTATTTGGAATTATGTTTAGAGCAGTCTGTGAAATCGCCTATATTTGATATATAGAAATATAAACGCTGTGTTTTATTCTAATTTTGAAAAATAACTTCTGCAGAGTCACATTTGCTTCTGCAGCCATTGGAGAGGTGATTTTGCTGCCTGAAGCAATGAATTATTCTGTATTAAAGAGCAAATATTTGCATTGGGCAGGTGATGATCGCCTGAGATGATGACAGGGATGGAGCAGCTCTGCTGGGAGGAAAGGCTGGGGTTGTTCACCTGGGCAGGAGAGGTTTGGGGTGACCTCAGGGTGGCCTCACAGACCTGAAGGAGCCCCAGGGAAGATGGAGAGGGATTTGGGACAAGAGATGGAGGGACAGGACACAGGGAATGTGGCACTGGATGGGATTGAGGATCCCTTCCAGCCAAAGTGGATTTTTTTCCAAAGGTAAAAACCGAGTTTACTCCTCTCCTCTCCTTGGTTTGTTCCCTCCCAGCTTGGATCCCATCACAGGGATGTGCTCCTGAGAGACCAGCCCTGCCCAGTTCCCCCCCTGGGGCTGCAGGAACGACTCTGCAAACCTCCTTTGTACCCCCTGATGGAAATAAGGTTTCAAGCCCGATAATTTCAACCATTTCCCGTTTTTCTGCTTTGGTTCTCAGGTGGAAGAGTCCCTTTCACAGCCAGGCTGGAAAGGCTGCCCGAGCAGATGATGCTTGATGGGCTCATTTGGGGAGGGCTGAAATCACAGAGAGGTTTGCAGGGCTGTTCGCACGGAGAGAAAAGTTGTCATGGAAACAGAGCAGTGGGAGCTCTGAAGGACCGGGGAGGATGGAGCAGGGGCTGTGCCAGGGCAGGGGAGCGCCCTGCTGCTGCTGTGCCTGCAGAACCCCGGGATAACAGCATCGCTCCGGGAGAGAGACTGGGGATAACAGCATCCGGGAGAGAACTTCGGGATAACAGCATCCGGGAGAGAACTTCGGGATAACAGCATCCGGGAGAGAAACTGGGGATAACAGCATCCGGGAGAGAAACTCGGGATAACAGCATCCGGGAGAGAAACTGGGGATAACAGCATCGCTCCTGGAGAGAAACTGGGGATAACAGCATCCGGGAGAGAACTTCGGGATAACAGCATCCGGGAGAGAACTTCGGGATAACAGCATCGCTCCTGGAGAGAAACTGGGGATAACAGCATCGCTCCTGGAGAGAAACTGGGGATAACAGCATCCGGGAGAGAAACTCGGGATAACAGCATCCGGGAGAGAAACTCGGGATAACAGCATCGCTCCGGGAGAGAACTTCGGGATAACAGCATCCGGGAGAGAAACTCGGGATAACAGCATCGCTCCGGGAGAGAACTTCGGGATAACAGCATTGCTCCTGGAGAGAAACTGGGGATAACAGCATCGCTCCTGGAGAGAAGCTGGGGATAACAGCATCCGGGAGAGAAACTGGGGATAACAGCATCCGGGAGAGAACTTTGGGATAACAGCATCCGGGAGAGAAACTGGGGATAACAGCATCGCTCCTGGAGAGAGACTGGGGATAACAGCATCCGGGAGAGAACTTCGGGATAACAGCATCCGGGAGAGAAACTGGGGATAACAGCATCCGGGAGAGAACTTTGGGATAACAGCATCCGGGAGAGAAACTGGGGATAACAGCATCGCTCCTGGAGAGAGACTGGGGATAACAGCATCCGGGAGAGAACTTTGGGATAACAGCATCCCTCCTGGAGAGAACTTCGGGATAACAGCATCCGGGAGAGAAACTCGGGATAACAGCATCGCTCCGGGAGAGAAACTGGGGATAACAGCATCGCTCCTGGAGAGAGACTGGGGATAACAGCATCCGGGAGAGAACTTTGGGATAACAGCATCCCTCCTGGAGAGAACTTCGGGATAACAGCATCCGGGAGAGAAACTCGGGATAACAGCATCGCTCCGGGAGAGAAACTGGGGATAACAGCATCGCTCCTGGAGAGAAACTGGGGATAACAGCATCCGGGAGAGAAACTCGGGATAACAGCATCGCTCCTGGAGAGAAACTGGGGATAAAACAGCATCCGGGAGAGAACTTTGGGATAACAGCATCCGGGAGAGAAACTCGGGATAACAGCATCCGGGAGAGAACTCCGGGATAACAGCATCCGGGAGAGAACTTCGGGATAACAACATCCAACACCCCTGCTGGAGAGAAATTTGGGATAACAATATCCAGGAGAGAACCTCGGGATGCCAACATCCAACATCCCACCAGAGAGAACTTCGGGATAACAACATCCAACATCCCTGCTGGAGAAAACTTTGGGATAGCAACATCCAACATCCAATATCCAACATCCAGCATCCTTCCTGGAGAGAACTTCGGGATAGCAACATCCCTGCTGGAGATGGGTGGGATTCCGTGGAAGCAGAGAAAAGCAGGAGTTATCCACGCAGGATTCCTGAGTTATCCACCCAAGATTCCATCATTATCCACTCATGGTTCCATCATTATTACTCATCCATGAGTTCATCACTATCTACTTAGGGTTCCTGCATTATCCACCCAAGATTCCATCATAATCTAATCTACCCAAGATTCCTGCATTATCCACCCAGATTGCACCATTATCCACCCATGATTCCTGCATTATCCACCCAAGATTCCATCATTATCCACTCATGATTCCATCATTACTCATCCATGAGTTCATCACTATCTACTTAGGGTTCCTGAGTTATCCACCCATGATTCCTGCATTATCCACCCAAGATTCCATCATGATACACCCAAAATTCCATCATTATCCACTCAAGATTCCTGAATGATCCACCCAATATTCTATCATTATCTGCCCATGATTCCATCATTGCTTCTCCAAGATTTCCTCATTATCCACCCAAAATTCCATCATTATCCAATCTACCCAAGATTCCATCATTATCCACCCAATATTCCATTATTAACCATCCAAGATTCCATCATTATCCACCCAATATTCCATCATTATCCACCCAATATTCCATTATTATCCACCCAGGATGCCACCAGGATCCAGCCCTGCTCCTGTGGGGGCTGTTCAGCTCGGGGGTGTGACTGGCATGAAGAGCAGAGCCATGACATCCTCCTGACAAGTCCCATCAGCATTAATTGGCTTCATTTCTCCTTCAGTGTCTGGGTCGTTAATGAGATTTGTGATCCAATTTCTCATCTCTTTGTCATATCAGCTGGGAATAATCTTCCTAACAAACATTTATGGACATAATATTCACACATCCATCCGATCCGTCCTTTACAGCCCAGTCTTCTCCAGAAAGGATTTCTACTTTGACAGATGAGTTTAATAAAAAAAAAAATCTTGGAGCTGAGCATTCCTAAACTGGAGAATTCAATGATAATAAAAACTTCCCCCAAAGCAGAGTGTTCCTTCTAAAGTGAGAGAGGCAGAGGGAACATTTTCATATTTAGTCCGTTTCAGCCCATGGGTGGGAAAGGCTCTTACAAATGTTATTCCCATTTTTCCATGAGGCTACAAAACTACACAGGAACAAAGGGATTTGGCAAGTCTAGCTCTCAGTTTTCTTCCTAAATTTGCTTGAAAAACATAAATAATAAAGTTGAAGGCCAGGTTGGAGCACCCTGGGACAGTGGAAGATCTTTAAGGTCCTTGCAACCCAAACCACTCCAGCACTCTACAATTAATTCCAGCCCCTCACTCCACCCCTGGGCACAAACTTCACCAGGCACTGAAGAATTTCTTGTAGAAAAACACGGGGAATGTGAGGGGGTTTGTTTTGAGGTTCCCCATCCTCTGGGTCACAGCCCATCCCAGCTCTGGGTGCACACATTGCTCCAGGGCCTGTGAGGTTTGATTCCAGGCAGCTCCTGACAGAAACCCCTCCTGGGAGCACAGGAATATCCTCTGAGGGCTTTGTTTCCTTCTCTCTGATCCTTTCTTAAGGCAAAACAAACTTTATAATTCATGAGAACGTTTTTCCCCCTCCACCTCTCTCAGACCTGAGCACAGCACCAGCAGCATCCCTCGACCCAGAGCTCTGGGGGAATTAAAACCTTCTGCAAATCTGGAGCTCTTCAGGCTTTCCCTGCAGCTGCAGCTGGGGGAATCCCACAGATTGGGGTTTTTGGGGTGCCCTGCCCATCCCTGGGTGTTCTCCCCAGCTCCCTCTGCTCCCCTGGCCCATCCAACCCCTCCAGGTGCTCAGCAATAATTCCTGAGCCCCCTGGTGCCACCCTGGCCCGGGTTCCTTCAGCCCAGCGTGTGTGAGAACATCAGTGAACAGGGGAGCTCTGGTGGCTCAGGGGTAAAACTCCTGTTTAACCCGAGCCAGGAATTTCTGTTTGCAGCGCTGAGAGGGTGAAGCGCCTCCCTGGCCCCCACTTTCCTTGGGGATATTCACTGAGGGCAGGGGCTCCGTGTCCTGCCTGTCACCACACCAGCCACGGCTGCTGCTGTCTCAGAGCCACTTACAGCAATCAGAAATCCTCCCCGCTTCCTCAATTGCCTCTAACGAGCTGGAGATGGGAGAGGTAATTCCCCAAACGCACCGGGTTTAAAATCATTTCTTATTTTAGGATGCCACGCTACTCTTAACCTTATAATCGTTTTCTCTAGGAAGTCATTCCAGAATTTACATACTCTTCTGTGTCTGTGCTGCTGCACCCTCTGTATAAATCACACATAATTACTTGGAGAAGGAGATCTGACCTGTCTGTTTAGTCTTTCTTCTCAATTACCCCTGCAATTACTGCAAATGGAGTCGAGCAGCACTTCCCTCACCAGGCTGTGCCAGGGCTGGCAGCACTCCCAGAGAAACCTTGGGAGAGATCCCACCGTGCCTGGGGAACAGCCCCAGTTTGGGGGAGCAGCCCCAGTTTGGGGGGAAACAGAACCCAGTTTGGGGGAACAGCCCCAGTTTGGGTGAGAACAGCCCCAGTTTGGGGGGAATAAACAGCCCCAGTTTGGGGGAACAGCCCCAGTCTGGGGGAACAGCCCCAGTTTGGGTGGGAACAGCCCCAGTTTGGGGGGAACAGCCCCAGTTTGGGTGGGAACAGCCCCAGTTTGGGGGAACAGCCCCAGTTTGGGGGGAACAGGCCCAGTTTGGGGGGAAACAGAACCCAGTTTGAGGGAACAGCCCCAGTTTGAGTGGGAACAGCCCCAGTTTGGGGGGAAACAGAACCCAGTTTGGGGGGAACAGCCCCAGTTTGAGTGGGAACAGCCCCAGTTTGGGGGGAAACAGAACCCAGTTTGGGGGGAACAGCCCCAGTCTGGGGGGAACAGCCCCAGTTTGGGGGGAACAGAACCCAGTTTGAGGGAACAGCCCCAGTTTGAGTGGGAACAGCCCCAGTTTGGGGGGAACAGCCCCAGTTTGGGGGGAACAGCCCCAGTTTGGGGGGAACAGAACCCAGTTTGGGGGAACAGCCCCAGTTTGAGTGGGAACAGCCCCAGTTTGGGGGGAAACAGAACCCAGTTTGGGGGGAACAGCCCCAGTTTGGGTGAGAACAGCCCCAGTTTGGGTGAGAACAGCCCCAGTTTGGGGGGAACAGCCCCAGTTTGGGGGGAACAGCCCCAATTTGGGTGAGAACAGAACCGAGTTTGGGTGAGAACAGCCCCAGTTTGGGGGAACAGCCCCAGTTTGGGGGGAAACAGACCCAGTTTGGGGGAACAGCCCCAGTTTGGGTGGGAACAGCCCCAGTTTGGGGGAACAGCCCCAGTCTGGGTGAGAACAGCCCCAGTTTGAGGGAACAGCCCCAGTTTGGGTGAGAACAGCCCCAGTCTGGGGGGAACAGCCCCAGTTTGGGAGATGCTCAGAGCTGTTACTCACAGGGAGCAGAAATGGGGATTTTCCCAGAACACAGGGACCAGAAATGGGGATTTTTCCAGAGCACTGGGAGCAGAAATGGGGATTTTCCAGAGCACTGGGAGCAGAAATGGGGATTTTCCAGAATCCAGACTGGTCTGGGTGGGAAGCACCTCAAAGCCCACCCAGGGACCTTCCCCTGTCCCAGCTGCTCCAGCCCCAGTGTCCAGCCTGGGACACTGCCAAGGATCCAGGGGCAGCCACAGCAAATCTGGGAATTCCTTCCCAAAATCCCCCCATCCCTGCCCTCCTTCAGCTGAACATTCAGGAAATTGAATGTTTCCCTCCTGAACTCCCACAGCTGTGTGTGTTCCAGCCTCTGTGCCACCTGCCTGCTCTGAATTCCCTTTTCCAGCACACCCAGTTATCTGAGCTGCTGATTAATTGCTGTCAGGAAAATGAGAACTTTATGGGTGTTATCAAGGAAGTGACAGGCATGGTTTGACAGCTGCAGTCATATTTTCCAGAACATATTTCCAGTATATATTTCAAAGATCTATAGAATGTATGTGGGAATTGTTCCTCCTTCAATCCTTTTTCTAATATTAGTAAAACTGTCAAGTCTCATTAGCTGCAGGTTAATTCTGCCTTTCACAGGTGATTAAAATACAGGCACTGTGGAGCAGATGTCACCTTTTCTGTGGGTTCTAATAAAAGGGGAGGAAAAGCAACAGCACTGAAATGCACATTTCAGAGATTTCTGCCATTTCAGACTCTCAGCACTGGGGAAGCACCACAGGCAGGAGAGTTCCAGTTTAAGGGTGACACTCAGGGACAGCCACACTCTAGGGCAGGACCCACGGAATTACAGAATTGTTTAGGAAATGAACTTCAGGATGACAGATCCAACCATTCCCAGCAGGGCCAAGGCCAGCACTGCCCAAATGTCCCCAAGTGCCACCTCCCAGGGCTGTGAATTCCCCCCAGGGCTGGCAGCTGTGCCAGGGCTGGGCAGCCCTTCCCAGGGAGGAATTTTCCTGAATATTCACCTGAACTTCCCCTGGCACAGCCTGAGGCTGCTTCTTTCCTCTTGTCCTCCTTCCTCTTGTGCTTTAAACTCTTGACCTTTATCCTCTTGTCCTCTTTCCTCTTGTCCTTTTTCCTCTTGTCCTTTTTCCTCTTGTCCTTTTACCTCTTGTCCTTTGTCCTCTTGTCCTTTTTCCTCTTGTCCTTTATCCTCTTGTCCTTTTTCCTCTTGTCCTTTTTCCTCTTGTCCTTTAAACTTTTGTCCTTTATCCTCTTGTCCTCCTTCCTCTTGTCCTTTTACCTCTTGTCCTTTGTCCTCTTGTCCTTTTTCCTCTTGTCCTTTGTCCTCTTGTCCTCTTTCCTCTTGTCCTTTATCCTCTTGTCCTTTTTCCTCTTGTCCTTTAAACTTTTGTCCTTTATCCTCTTGTCCTCCTTCCTCTTGTCCTTTTTCCTCTTGTCCTCTCCCCTCTTGTCCTCTCCCCTCTTGTCCTGTCCCTTGCCACCCTGGACACTCACCAGGCCAGGAGTGACCAGTCTGGACAGCAAAGGGGGAAAGTTCTGGTGCCTTCAGGTCTTTTTCTGGAGTTACCCAAGTGTTTGGAAGTGAAGCTGGGAATGCTGTGGAGCAGGACCACAACCCTCAGAAATCCTTGTCTGGAGCCAAGGGCTGTGAGGACATTTATTCTCTGCAGCCTCACCTCCAGCAGGTGCTCTGTCACTGTCCTGAAGGGACATTTTCCATCTTTTTTCCATCTTTTCCATCTTTCCCATATTTTCCATCTTTCCCATATTTTCCATCTTTCCCATATTTTCCATCTTTTCCATCTTTCCCATCTTTTCCATCTTTTCCATCTTTTCCATCTTTTCCAGAGTTGCACACCTGCTGTTCCAGGAGCCATCACCCCAGGACCTCCCTCCAACTGTGCTTTCCTCAAATTTCCCTCAGTTATTTCCTAATTCCACAAATAATTCACTTTATTTGTTGAATTTATTAATTTACTATTTGTTAATTTATGAAATTAAGTTAAATTTGTAATCCCACAAGCTCCCCACCACGGGCCAGGCTGTTTCCTGAGCTTTTCCAAGCTGCAGCCCCAGAACCTGCAGGAATTTGGGCTCTTGCAGGGAGACTTGTGTAAAATCTGTGTAAACCCTTCATGTGCTGCCCACCCTGCCCTGATTTACAGCCAGAGGTGACTCTGCCCTGAGGAAAAGGTTCCTGTGCAAACAAGCTGCATTTGTAATGTGAGAATTCTATAATCTTTTCACAGATTACTGAGCTGTGTCAATAATAATAAATCAGAAAGTATATTAAAGCCCTTAAGGAATTTATTCTCCTGATTCCAGGTGAAATAAAGAAGAATCAAGCATTAAGTACCTTTAAACCCTGTATTTATTCCCTGAGATAGGATGTGACCTAAACAAAGGAGAACACTCAGCTCCCTGCAGCACTGGCTGTGGATTGCAGCTAATTTAAATTAAATTTAAACTTGTATCTTATAATTAAAGTCTAAATATTTTCAGCATGTTTTTCAAGGCACTCAGCTCCCGAGCAATTATTGATGATTGGCAATGTTGTATCAGTTTCCAGTGGGGACACTACCAAGAAAATGCCAATGTCTTGTTGCACTGACTACAAAAAAGGTTTATTTATGAGTCCAAACCCAGCATTTATTTTTTTGTCTCTTGCATGCATTGCTAGAAGTGTAAATATCAGCCGTGCCTTGCTCTGGTAATAAAGACAAATGAGGGACATGCAAAGAGCAGGCACAGAAATGAGAGGGCACAGACAGAATCACACAGGGAGGAATGCAGTTCCCTGGCTTTTCCTGGCTTTTACAGCACTTTGACAGGAATTGTTCCAAGCAGCTCAGAGCAGCTCTGCTGGGATCACAGGGAAGCAGTTTCTGCTGGGCTGGGATTTCCTTGGTGCTGTCCTGGTCCCAGGGAGCAGAATGGGAACTGCCCCTGTGCTGGCCCTTGGCAGGATTTGGGGAACATGGGGAGGAGAAGGATCCAGGAGAAGGATCCAGGAGAGCTCAGAGCCCCTTCCAGAGCCTAAAGAGGCTCCAGGAGAGCTGGAGAGGGACTGGGGACAGGGGATGGAGGGACAGGACACAGGGAGTGGATCCCACTGCCAGAGGGATGGATGGATTTGGGCAGGAATTGTTCCCTGGGAGCTGGGATGGAATTCCCAGATTTGCTGTGGCTGCCCCTGGATCCCTGGAATGTCCCAGGCCAGGTTGGACATTGGGGATGGAGCACTTGGGACTCTCTCTTTCACTCAGGTTTTTACATTCTTCCTTTCTGGGTTCTCCTGGGACAGATCTATTGGTTGTGCAGGTGCAGATTTGCTCTTCTTGCAGGAACAGGTTGTTGTGCTAACTGACTTTTCCTTCCCAGGGCTGTTCTGCATGGGAGCCTGGCTGGCTGCACTCAGAACATGGAATTTCCAGCTGGTAACTCAGCACAGCAAGGCCTGATTCTATGAGGGATTTCTTTTATAATATCTATCTTTTATAATATCAGACTGTCAAAGTCTGCAGAACTTTGTACCACCCTGAGCCCTCTCCTCTCTGAGCAGGTACATCAGACATCCCCTCAGGATTTGGGATGAAGCTCCTCTCCTCTCACATCATCCCACAGCTGGATCAGACAGAAGTTCCTCTCCTCTCCTCTCCTCTCCTCTCCTCTCCTCTCCTCTCCTCTCCTCTCCTCTCCTCTCCTCTCCTCTCCTCTCCTCTCCTCTCCTCTCCTCTCCTCTCCTCTCCTCTCCTCTCCTCTCCTCTCCTCTCCTCTCCTCTCCTCTCCTCTCCTCTCCTCTCCTCTCCTCTCCTCTCCTCTCCTCTCCTCTCCTCTCCTCTCCTCTCCTCTCCTCTCCTCTCCTCTCCTCTCCTCTCCTCTCCTCTCCTCTCCTCTCCTCTCCTCTCCTCTCCTCTCCTCCCTGGCTCCCCTCCCTCTCCCAGACCACACACAGGTTTTAGGAGAGCCAGAATTAAAGCTGGCAGATGTCAAATTGCTGTGGCAGTGAGAAGAGCATTTCTCAGCTCATAAATTGGTTTATGACTTTTCATGTAGCAGTTGGAGTAAAATAAATTTATGGGCTCAAGAACAGCTTTTTTAATGGAAGAGCAATGGGGCTGAGGCAGAAGTTCTTGGCACAGGGTGTTTGGGGGATAATCAGGAGCTGACTGGACAAGGCTCTAACACTGGCCAGGCACTGAGCAGGACTTGGGGCTAAACTTCCAATCTGTGACTTTTTAATGGATTTTGATTGGTTTTATTGATTTTCATCGTGTTATTTGAGTAATTAACAAAACACACCTGCCTGTAAGAAACATGCCACGAGGATTCAAGTGGGAAAAACCTTCCAGGTAAATGTCAGAAAGACAAGGACTGGATTATTTTGGGTCTGCAGGAATTGCTTTGCATTTAATGGAGCCTTTCCCATGGCAGGGTCAGTCCCAGGAGGTGACACAGCACAGGGGGAGGGAGGGACTGAAACTGGGACCAGCATGGGAGTGAAACTGGGGCCAGCATGGGAGTGAAACTGGGACCAGCATGGGAATGAAACTGGGACCAGCATGGAGTGAAACTGGGAAAAGTATGGGAATGAAACTGGGACCAGCATGGGAGTGAAACTGGGGCCAGCATGGGAGTGAAACTGGGACCAGCATGGAGTGAAACTGGGACCAGCATGGGAGTGAAACTGGGACCAGCATGGAGTGAAACTGGGACCAGCATGGGAGTGAAACTGGGACCAGCATGGGACTGAAACTGGGGCCAGCATGGAGTGAAACTGGGACCAGCATGGAGTGAAATTGGGAAAAGTATGGGAATGAAACTGGGACCAGCATGGGAGTGAAACTGGGACCAGCACAGGAGTAAAACTGGGACCAGCGTGGGAATGAAACTGGGACAACCATGGGACTGAAACTGGGACCAGCATGGGAGTGAAACTGGGACCAGCATGGGAATGAAACTGGGACCAGCATGGGATGAAACTGGGACAACCATGGGACTGAAACTGGGACCAGCATGGGAGTGAAACTGGGACCAGCATGGGAGTGAAACTGGGACCAGCATGGGATGAAACTGGGACCAGCATGGGAGTGAAACTGGGACCAGCATGGGATGAAACTGGGACCAGCATGGGAGTGAAACTGGGACCAGCATGGGAGTGAAACTGGGACCAGCGTGGGATGAAACTGGGACCAGCATGGGATGAAACTGGGACCAGCATGGGACTGAAACTGGGACCAGTATGGGAATGAAACTGGGACCAGCATGGGATGAAACTGGGCCCACCATGGAGCCTGGAGATGGCAGCAGAAGGCTGCCCCAGCCTGTGGGTTAGGAACCTTCACTGCCATGGAACCAGGGAATGCTCTGGATCTGCATCTGCCTCCAGGTGTGCTTGGTGCTCAGTTACTCAGAGCTGAGGAATAATGGGATTTCTGCAACTCCAAACCCCAAAGACATCACATTGGTGATGAAAGATCTGTCCATACAAATGTGACTCCTGATAATTAAATCTGCCCTTCCATCAAGCTGGGAAAGACATGGAGCAAAGATTTAGGGGCAGCAGAGGGAATCTAAAATTAGATCTGCACCATAAGCTGCATTACTTAGGGAAAGCAGAATTTATTTGCTCCAGTTGTGGAGTCACTAATATTCCCAGAGAGAGACTTTCTCCTGCAATACATTGAGAAGATGGATCATGTTTTAAGCCTTCCAGGGTTTTTGGTGCAAGGTGCTTTGTTAGGGAATGGCAAACATCTCAAAAAAGGGAAATCACCCCATCCTGGAGTTGTGCTGAATACAGAAATTGGAGAATCACAGAATCACTGAGGCTGGAAAAGCCAGGCCCCACCACTGCTCTCTCTGGGTATCTGTCTTCTCTTGCCTAAAACATGAATTTCCCCTTTTCCTGTGTCCCATGAGCACTCTGGGTGTGAGTCCCTGGGGGTGACAGGTATCAGGACATATCCAGATATCCCCAGCCTGGGGGTGACAGACAGCAGGAAACAGAGCAGAAATCAGGGATTCATTCCTGCCCTGGTGGAGCAGATCCTCCTTGGGGTCAGTGCTGGCACCAAGCCATGCCTGACCCTGCAGATCCCCCAGCCCAGGTCACTGTGAACCTCTGCTGGCCCCTCAGCTCCAGCAGGTTTAATTCCCCCTGTCTGCCCAGACCCTTCCTGCCTGAAAACCAGGAGATGTTGGAGTGTTACCAGCTAAATGCTTTGCTCTGTGCCTGTCTGGCTTGGGCTGCAATGCAGGATGTGACCAGAAATGTGAATTCTGTGTATTCCAGCAATGTGAATTCTGTGTATTCCAGAAATGTGAATTCTGTCCCATCTGTTACCCCAGCTGGGGCAGTGCCCCTGATCTCCTGGCACACATTATCTGCTCATGGGCCATCTTTAACCCAGCTGGGCAATCATCTTTATCTTCCCACAGCCCATCCTCCCTCCAGGAGATATCTCCTGTTCATGGCCACTGAGTCCCAGGGCATGACTGATAAAATTCCATCATCCCATGGGAGATGCTCCAGCCAGGGGAGGAGCCAAGCCTTTCCTACCCAGATAAAAACTGACATTTGGGACACCAAGGAACCTTCTTCCCACTGGATTCCAGAGGAAAACCAGACCTTTGCACATCATCCCTGGAGCTTCAGAGGAAACTGCACCTTCTCCAGGAGCACTGCTCCAGCTGAACCACATCTGCCCCTGCAGGAGGATGCAGCCACCATTGAATGGGACTGTGCCAACACCCTGACTGACTGACGGGTGTCAGCTTGGATTCTGACTCTGGCAGGGGTTGGGATTGTTCTGTGTAATACTGCATTGCTATTTTAATTTTCCTAGTCAAGAACTGTTATTCCTAATTCCCATATCTTTGCCTGAGAGCCCCTTCATTTCAAAACTATAATAATTTGGAGGAAGTGGTTTAACATTCTCCATTTCCAAGAGAAGCTCCTTTCTTGGCAGACACCTGTCCCCAAACCAGGGCACAGTCCCTTGAGCCTGTGATGGGAGGAGGTTGGCACTAACCCAGGGTCACCTGGGCAAAAGGTGATTTTACAGCATTTATAGCAAACCTGCCAGAGCAGCAGGCTTGGCTCTCCTCACTCCAAACCAGGGAATCTGCACAACACAGAATTCAGAGCTCTCAAGGTGCCAGAAAATCAGGCTAAGGCACTTTCTGGAATGGAAGGCTGCAGTCCTGAATCCACAGTTAATTAATTAATTAAAGGCCATTAGTATTTACTCTGCCACCCATGCAAAGCCAATGGATGCTACTGACAGATCCCTCACATCGATTTTCCTTTAGGAAAAATTCCCATTTCACCAGGGAATTTTAAGCAAAGGATGAAGCTGAGCTTGTCTGAGCTTCACTGGACTTGCTGAGAGAATAATGTGTGAGAACAAGAGAAATCTCTGGGAATTAATTGGTTTTTCCCCTGAAGTGACTTGGATCAGCCCAGCTTTTCCAGCTGCCTGGGAGCTCGTGGGAGCAAACAGCAAATCCCTGCTCTTCAGCTGGGGTTTAATGCAGGTCTCCCCTCCCAGCCAGGAGGTTTTCCTCCTCTCACTCACCCCACCCTCATGTTCTAACACGTGTAATATATTAAAAGTTAATGTATTAATTCCAGTTTTCTCCCAAGCTTCTCCTGAATCAGGCAGAAATTAGCTCCTGGGACAAGCTGACAGATCTCAGGGGCCAACACACAAAATTACTTGTAAGAAATAATCAACCTGGAGGATTCCATGACTTGACTAGCTTAAATAGTTTGCCTGTTCTTTGTTGTGTTTTGTATTTTTTTTTTAATTTAAATGTGCCTTCAAGACTTTTAAATACACACAATCATTTCATTGAATCCCTGGAAGGTATTTCCCCCTTGGAGGATTTTGTTTCCCTGTTCAAAGCAAGAGCTAAAATCTTTAATGGTTGAGTCTGAACAAACAGAAACATTGCACCTCATCCTGAAAAAAGCTGTGCTCAGTAATCAAACAATTAATTGCCTCAGACAGAATGGAAGAAAAAATTCCAATTCTCTCCATTTCAACCAGCAGCAGTTTTTGGAATCGTTTCCCCAGGAAGAATTAAATGAAGTTAAAACCCTTCCCTGAATTGCCCCCTTAGGAATTGCAGGTTTGGGCTCAGCCTTGGGAACAAACAGAGAATCCTGCAGGGATTAAACCTCAGCTTAACCACAAACCCAGAACCAGAGAGGTTTGGCCAGAGGTACCAGCCAGGCTTTGCTTTACACAACAAATCTGGTGTTCTCTGCCCTGCTGAGGCTCTGCAGAGAGAAGGGAGGGGGGAAATACAGAAAGAAAGGAAATAAAAACAAGCAGGAGAAAGGCTCAGGGGAAATTGTTCATATTTCCCACACTCAGTAACTTGTATAAAAAATATCAATATGTACATGCAGAATAATTATTTTACCCACCTCCTTCCTGCTGCTATCCCTGCACAAGGCAGAAATTACCTATTCCTGGGGAAATCTCTTTTAATTCTGTCTCTTTTGATTTGAATCCCCATGCAGTTCCAGCGAGCTCTGCTGTGTGCAAACATTAAATAACAATAATGGGGAACACGTTTGGAGAGCCCATGAAAAGCTGCTGGTGCAGAAATCCCACATTTCCCATCCTGCCAATGGGGGGAGGAAAAGGAGCTGCCAAATTTCACACCAGGCCCACCGAAGCCCAGAGGAAATCCCTGAGCTGTTCCAAGACAATTTGGGAGCAAAAGAATCAAAAAGAGTAAATTTAGGAATTTCCAGGAAATGTTGCACTCAGCTCTTCAGTCTGTAGATTGTTCAGATGACTTCAGTACAATGTTTTCCTACTCAAGGATCAGGCAATTTTCATAGGAAAATTTTATTTTCCCCACCCTGTGCTGTGGGTTTCAAAGTGACAATATCCCAGCACAGGGAATTCAGGGGTTGTTGCTGCAAAATTCCCTCTCACCAATGGAATCAGGGGCTCTCCTCTGGCTGGTTTTTCTAAAAAAAAAAAAAAAAAAAAAAAAAAAAAAAAAAAAAAAAAAAAAATCAATTAAAAAAATATCAAAAAAAACCCCCCAACATTTTCAAATCACAGAATTCTTAAATAATAAAGTTCCAGTAAGAATATTGCTGACATTTCAGATAGAACAAGACAGATTGTATGTGTAGTTCTATATGCGACCTGGTGTGCTAAGAAACTGGAATTATAACAGGTTAAGGAGTGCTGGTCTGGGTTTCATCTTAGCTTGTTGGAAAAGTCCTCTATAAGAGTTGGTATTGGGAGAGTTGGTGCTTTTAGCCATTGTGGCTTTAGCCATTTGATTTTAGCCATTTGCTCTTGCCAGGTTTTTTGGTTTTTTTTTGTTGTTTTTTTTTTTTTTTTTTGCTCTGCTGCTGCCATTTCTTTGCCATTGCTGTTTGCTATTGCCTGCTGAGACTGGTGTGCTTTGGAATAAGATGTGCTGTGCAATAAATAACCTTTTTAACTATCAGCTGCTAGTGCTCATTTAAGAACCCCGATGAAGAAGGAGCCAAGGGCTCTGGAGCTGGTGCTGGGGGAACCAGAGGTGCAGAGAACCTCACACTGTCCCAGGGGTGCAGGGGCAGCCGCAGCTCTGGGCTTGTCCCAGCTCCAGAATTCCCAGCGCAGCAGCAGGGCAGGAGTTCTGCAGCAGGAAAAGCCAAACCCGAGCTGGAGGTGGGAGGGAAGCCCCAGGGCAGGAGTTTGCTGGGCTGGAGATGGAGATCAGCCCCAAAGGGAGCTCTGGGAGCTCAGACCCATCTCCCCCAGCCTGGGTTTGCTCCCAAACCTGCAGCAGAGCCGGGGCTGGGAGCTCCCAGTCCAGAACGCGCATCCCAGCAGGGGAAAGCAGCCCCTGCCATGCGATCGTTCAAATTATCACCGCAATTATCAGCCAGACAAAACAAGGGCGCTGTTATTCCGGGCGATCCCCTCGGAGATGAGTGGGGGAAACAAAAGGGAGGGGAGAACCATCCTAACCTTCAAAAAAAGGAGCTCCCAGCCCATCTCCTCTCCAGCATTCATCTCCTCCGAGCTGCTCCCCCGCCCCTGAGCTTGGTTTCTCCCTCTAACATCCCTTCTCTCCATTCCTGGGCTGCTGCATCCATTTCCAACCTGGGAAAACCCAAACCACGGACATCTGGCCTGGAATGGTGTCCCCAGGGACACCTGTCTGGACCCGGTGTCACCTCCAATGTCCCCACGCTCTGGTGAAGCAGAGATGGCACCAGCAAGGAGCTGAGATTCCCTCCCGGGACAATGGGAGGTTTTCAACCCATTCCTGCACCCCAAAATGAGCCTGGATAGGGTCACACAGCTCCTATTGCTGCACCCCAAAATTAACCTGAATAGGGTCACACAGCATTTCTTACTGCACCCCAAAATTAACCTGAATAGGGTCACACAGCTCCTATTGCTGCACCCCAAAATTAACCTGAATAGGGTCACACAGCATTTCTTACTGCACCCCAAAATTAATGTAAATAGGGTCACACAGCACTTATTGCTGAACCCCAAAATTAATGTGAATAGGGTCACACAGCACCCATTCCTGCATCCCAAAATTAATGTGAATAGGGTCACACAGCACCCATTCCTGCATCCCAAAATTAACCTGAATTGGGTCACACAGCTCCTATTGCTGCACCCCAAAATGATCCCCGTGGGACCACAGAACCATCTGGGCTGGAACACCCTCCCAGCCCCAGCCCAGCTTTTACCCACTCCTGGATCCAGGCACCAGTTTGTCCCTGGAGACCCCCAGCCCTGGGAGGTGGCTGAATAATTTGGGATGAGCCCGTGGGACTCGTTCCCAAACTCCTGCCCCGTGCCACCAGCCCAAACCCCCCAGAACTCCTCTTCCCATCAAAGCAATTGGAACTGAGTTTATTCCCCTGATTTGCCTGCAGCAAAAGCCCAGGCTGCCATCAGCTGCAGCAAGTTTTTAATGTATTTATTTAGTTATTTGATATGGAAGAAACAATAACCAAAAAAAAAAGAAGAAGAAAGGGAGATAAAACCCTCCCTACATTAGCCATGGCAAGCTTATCAGGCAGCTCATTAAGGAATTCATTTCCCTGATTAAAGCCAATAATGGGCCTTCACTAGAACGGCAGAGATAACAGGAAAAGGGAATTGGTGCCAGCAGTCCCTGGGAGCAGCTTATGGGGAATGAAGGTGCAGGGCTGGGTGTTCCCCTGGGGGCAGACAAGGGGTTAATGACAGCTCAGAATTTGGGAATTCAACTGCCCAGAGCAGCTGAGGCTGCCCCGGATCCCTGCAAGTGTCCAAGGCCTGGGAGCAGCCTGGGCTCCCTCCCAGCTCCATCTATTCCATGGTTTCCTACAGGAGGGAGGCAGGAGCAGTGACAGCACCAGGGCTCTGCCCTGGACGTGGCAGGATGCTGGACCCACAAACCGGGTTCACCTTTCTGTGCTTGGAGAACTCTGCCTTGACCTGGGCCCCTGGAGCAGCTTCCAAATTTGAGTGATGGAGATAAAATCACGGGAATGCAGTTAAATAGAAGAGTGTGATTTCACATGGTGAAGGGTTTGGAATTTGAGGTTTTTATAGTAGAATAATAGGTATGGGACAAGCTGGAGGATTTTGGGTGTTGTTCCTTTCTGTGTTCTTCTTTTTTCCTCATGCCTTCAGGCAGTAGGTTTTGGCTGGACAGTTAGTGCTGCACTGTGGTCACAGGTATTTAATTATTGGGTCAAAAGTATAAATAATACAGGTGTTAATGGTCTGTTGGACTGTTTAGCTCTAAGAGAGCCTGTGGCTAGCTGGGCTCACCTCCACTTTCCTCACTTTTGGCAGGTAACCAGAAGTGTTGCAGAATTTCCTGTACCTTAGATAAGATTTAATAAACAGCCAAGCATGAAAAGGAGAAAATCTGTTTCCTCTGTGTGTTTTTTAATCCTGGCTCTGAGTTAGGACAGAAGAAACTTCAGACAAAGCACTGATTAACTCATGCACAACACCAGGAGGGACAGCCTGGCTGGGAAGGACCCTAAAGCTCCCCAGTGTCCTAAAAGCTGTGGGTTTGGAGGGGGAAAGCAGGACCCAGAGCTGGTTGGGTGTGTGGGATCCCTGGATGGTTCCAGGGACTGGAAACTCTGAAGGAGAGGGGCTGAGGCAGACAGAGCTCAGATCAAATAAAGCATTTCCCTTCTTTGTTTCTCATTAAGGGATTATTCCTTCCCCCCTTGCAGATGAGTTTTGTGAGAGGGTAAAACACCTTATTGAATTAAAGCCAGGAAAATTGTATTTTTAATTTAGAAGGTTTGATTTCTGCTCTCTCTGAACAAAAAAAAAGCCCATTTTTCAGCCCATCCAATGTTTCCTCAGGTAATCCCAGTGTACATAAGGAGCCCACAGCAGCTCCCAGGGCTTTGATGAGGAGCTGCTTTTCCATCCACAGATATTTCAGCTCACTGAGCAGAATATTGCAGAGTCTGTGGGGCTCTGATGGAAGGAGGAACCATAAAGCCATGCAAGAAAGAGATGAAGTTCTGCAAGTAAATGACAAAGCTGTAGAAAATTAACAGTGCTGCTGTGGGTTGTCATGTTTGCAGCTCCCTCTGTGCTCGTCCCCATCCATCTTTGGGACTTTTGTCACTTTGGGAATTGCCTCATTTGGATCTGGAATGGTCATCCAGGCACCTCCAAGGGTTACAGCCTGCCTGGCAGAGCTGAGCTGTACAAAATTGCTTCATTGTGCTTTATTGTTTGTTTTCTGAGCCTGGCTTCTGTGATCTATAAATAACAGGTGTTGTTGTGATCTCTGTGTTTCCATCAGTCCCATCCTGCTCTGGAGAGCTGCAGGGAGAGAATGGGAACCATCCCTGAGCTGGGAGGCAAAGGCAGGGCAGGGATTGAGAGCATGCCTGGGCTGGAGGAGGGGGAGGCTGGAAATGAGCCCAGAGGGGTCCCTGGGCTGGGACAGGAGCCTGGGATGGGGACAGAGCCTGGGCTGGGACAGAGCTTAGGACAGGAGCCTGGGCTGGGGACAGGAGCCTGGGCTGGGACAGGAGCCTGGGCTGGGACAGGAGCCTGGGATGGGACAGAGCTTAGGACAGAGCCCGGGCTGTGCCCAGGCTGTGCCCAGGACAGAGCCCAGCACAGAGCCCAGGACAGAGCCCAGCACAGAGCCCAGGACAGAGCTCAGGACAGAGCCCAGGCTGTGCCCAGGACAGAGCCCAGGCTGTGCCCAGGCTGTGCCCAGGCTGTGCCCAGGACAGAGCCCAGGACAGAGCCCAGGCTGTGCCCAGGCTGTGCCCAGGCTGTGCCCAGGACAGAGCCCAGGCTGTGCCCAGGCTGTGCCCAGGCTGTGCCCAGGACAGAGCCCAGGACAGAGCCCAGGCTGTGCCCAGGCTGTGCCCAGGCTGTGCCCAGCACAGAGCCCAGGACAGAGCCCAGGCTGTGCCCAGGACAGAGCCCAGGACAGAGCCCAGGCTGTGCCCAGCACAGAGCCCAGGACAGAGCCCAGGCTGTGCCCAGCCCCAGGGACATCCCACCCAACCTCTCAGTGCCAGACTCACTCCCAGATCCCATCCTGCATCCCCCTGGCCAGGAGCTGTGCCAGTGTCTCAGCCTGGTTTGTCCCTGTCATTTCCTCCTCTCCCTGCAGAAAACCAACCCCAGAGCTAGCAAAGCCAGGTAATTCCCTGGAAAAATTGCTCCAGGAATCCTCCAGCACCTCTCTCGTGGTGACAGATGCAACTTGGAGCAGACTCTGGGTCACTGCAGTGTCTGTGCTCCACCACTTCCTTCTTTCCTCTCCTCCTTCTTCTTCATCTTTTCTTCCCCCAAACCACAAATCAATCAGTTATTTATTTGTCATTTCATATCTATACAGGGAAGAAAGAAATATTTCCCCCCTAAAGCAACCAGGGATGGAATAACAAGCTGTGAAAGGTCAGCATCCCCCTCCTTTGTTAATTAAATCTGTCTCCAGCAGCACAGCCCCAGCTCTCCAAGGGCAGGGATATCAAAATAATGGCAGCAAATGTCTTTGGAGGAATTGATACTGGATGGGGACACACCAAGAGCAGCCTCTGCTCCCAGTCTCTCTCAAGGAGCCATCAGCCTGGGAAATGTTATTATTTTCTCAAGGTAAATGGTTCCAGGAGGTTTAATCCTCCAGGGGTGGCCCCAGGGGTGTAAATTCTCCTTAATGCTCCAGTTATTTACAGCCTGTGCTGCTCCCAACACGGGGGGGGCTCCAGGAGCTTCAGGTGTTTGATTAAAGTGGGTTTGTGCCATTTGTCATGTAAAATATCTGATATTCCTGAGGGACCTGCTCTGCCAGGAAGGGAGAAGGGAGAAAATCCAACTGGTTCTGTTTGCTCCCTGCTGCTCCCACACCCCTGGCTGGGCAGAGTCCTGAATTTTCCAAAATTCCTCACTCCTTTTTTAATTTATAGCAGTTAAAGCTTTGGAGAAAACCCAGTCCTGCAGTTTGTGCTGCTGGAAGGGTCAAGGTGCTGCTCACCAGCCCTGGCAGGGCTTCATCCAGCATTTCCAAAGACATCAACTGAACAATTCTTTCATTTGGAAAGCAACTGAACAGTTATTAAACCTGGAAATCAACTGAAAAGTTATTAATTTGGATATCAACTGAAAACTTATTAATTTGGATATCAACTGAAAACTTATTAATTTGGAAATCAACTGTACAATTATTAAACTTGGAAATCAACTGAAAAGTTATTTAATTTGGATATAAACTGAACAATTCTTTAACTTGGAAATCAACTGAAAATTCATTTAATTTGGATATCAACTGAACAATTCTTTAATTTTGGAATCAACTGAAAATTCATTTAATTTGGAAATCAACTGAGCAATTCTTTGGGAATGAACTGTCCTCAGCCAGAGCTGTGCCTGCTGCTGAACCTGCAATTCCAACAAACACAGCCCAAAGTCAGTGGGAATTATTTGGGGATGCTGCTGGCAGAAGAATTTGATGATTTGGGGGTTATCAAGGAGGTTTTCATCTTAATTTAATTGGACACTTTATTGCTCTGAGGGGCTCAGAATTGCAACCATCTCATAAATAATCTGAGCTGGTCAAATAAAATCCAAATAAAATCCAAATAAAATCCACTGGCACAAACCCTTTGTCCCTCTGATCTCTTGGTGAAGGAGAATTACCCAGACTGGGATAATACTTGTGCAGCAACATGAATCCTGAAAAAAGGAAACTGAAAGATTTTCCTTTGGATTCACTCAGGAAAGGCCATGAATGGCTGAGTTCTTGCATAACAATTAAATGCTGATTTTAGAGAAATGAGCAGGGATTTTTTAGATAAAGAATTGGACAAATGCATCCCCTGCCTTCCCCAGCCCTGCTCACCTCATCACCCAGGCCCCAACATTTCCAATTTAATTTCCATTTAATTGCAATTAGAGTATAAATGGTTTCAAAAGATGAAATTATTTTTTTTTTAACTAGGACATGGTGTATTGTAGATCTCACTTAATCTCAAACACTCATTGGGCTGCACGTACCTGCTGCAAGGTGGTTGTTTCCCATTAAACCAGAGTTAATTTCATTTATTCAATCCTGCTGCTAAGAGAATAAAACCTTTCCTTACCTGTGCTCTGCATCTCTGTGTAAAACCACAAAGACACATCCAGAATATTCTTATCCAAGATTTAGGAAAATCTGGGCGTGGCTGTGGAATATACAATTATGGAAAATTTATTAAATGAGGGAAAACCCTTCTTTTGAGTTTTGATGAGGCAAAAACAACTTTCCAATAGGTTTTCTTTCCTTGCTCATTCTCCACAGTTTAATTCAGAACTTTCTGGGCCTTTTTCTGTATCATTTCCACCTGGGAGCAGCCCTGGTGCTGCATTTCCCTTTCAGACCCCCCAGACTGGGAGCACTCCCAGCTGGCACTCACTGAGCTGAGGTTTGGTGAGAATCAGCCCCAAACTCAGTGTAAAAGTGGATTTTTGGGCTGGCTGGTGGGGGCAGAGCAGTGGGAGTCACTGGAGTGTCCCAGGAATTCCTGGAGGTGACACTGGGACAGGTGGGGATGGGACAGGCTGGATTGGATGGCCCTGGAGGGATTTTCCAACCTCTGGGGTTCTGTGAAACCATCAGACTCTGGTTCTGGGCTCAGATACCTGCCCCACCTGGGCTGAGCTCGGGGAGTTTTCACTGAACTGAAGCTCTCAGCTCCTCAACTCCCTTCCCCAGTAATTAACAGTCCCCCACACCAGCAGGGCTCCTTTCTGCCCTGGGCAGGAGCTGCAGGGACTCTCCTGCAGGCAGGGAGGGTGTTGGTTCCAGCAGCACTGAAAGCTGGTGTGGAAACAGCTGCTGGGAGCTGCCAAGGACACAGGGGGAGAAGAATTAGGGATTTATCAGGATGTCATCAGCCCTGCTCATCAGCCCTGACAGGGCCTGGTGTGGGATTTGTTCTGTCCCAAATAGAGGAACTGCAGGGATTGAGAACTGGAGGGATTGAGGAGAACTGGAGGAATTGAACAGAAATGAAGGAATTGACCAGAACTGGAGGAATTGAACAGAACTGGAGGGATTGAGGAGAACTGGAGGAATTGAGAACTGGAGGAACTGAGGAGAACTGGAGGGATTGAGAACTGGAGGAATTGAGAACTGAAGGGATTGAGGAGAACTGGAGGGATTGAGCAGAACTGAAGGGATTGAGGAGAACTGGAGGAATTGAACATAAATGAAGGAATTGAACAGAACTGGAGGAATTAGACAGCACTGAAAGCAAAGGATTTGCAGAAAACCCCAAACACATTCCCTGTCTCCAGACACTGTGGGAAGACTGGCGAGGCCCAGAGTTCTTCAGATGCAAGTGATTAAGAAACTCAATTTTTCACTTTGTCCAGGAAAGAACAGAGCACACAGCAGACACTGATCTCCTCATTAAAGCTCTAGTGCTAATTAAACTAATTACACACATGAGGCTGGCAAATTGCTGGAGCCTCACAGTCAAAAGAGCCTCACATAATTCAAAAGGGCAATGATTTTTTAAGCATAAAATTGTTGGGAAAAGATATGTAAATGAAATGGAACAATCCATTAGTAAAAAATTATTGCCTTCCTTGCCTTAATACCAGGCTTGTTTTAATGTCAGGCTGATCATTTCTCAATTGTGTGCAAAGTGCTGCACTAGAAACATTCGAGTTCATAAATATCTCCTTTCCAAGCCATTATCCTTCCCTCAGATTTGGGATCCTGATAACGACTTCCTGTTTGATAAGAGCATTTGGTGAGTGGGAGATTTCTGCCTGAGATGGGCCTGGGCAGCAGAAGGACAATTAAAACGTGATTTTACCAAAAAGAGAAAATGTGGAACCAGAGAATCAGGGAATCATGGGATGGTTTGGGTGGGAAGGGACCCCAAATCCCCCCAGTGCCACCCCAGCCATGGCAGGGACACCTCCCACTGTCCCAGTGTCCAGCCTGGCCTTGGGCACTGCCAGGGATCCAGGGGCAGCCACAGCAAACCTGGGAATTCCATCCCAGCTCCAGGGAACAATTCCTGCCCAATCCCATCCAGCCCTTCACAGGGAATAATTAATTCCCCAGTTTCCCATCTAAATCTGCCCAGTTTCAGTTCAAAGCCATTCCCTGTGTCCTGTCCCTCCATGCCTCAGCCCCAGTCCCTCTCCATTGTTCTCCCAGGCACTGGAATCACAGATTTAGTTCCCCCCAAGCTTCCTTTCCCCAGGCTGAACAATCCCAAACACTGATTATTCCATTTGCACACACAAACCCCTGGGACAAGTGGGGACTCCACATTGCTGTGCTCCCAGTGCCTCCCAGCCCTGCCCTGTGCTCCAGGAGCCAACAGAGCCATCTGTGCTGAGCTCCAGCACAAACACCCAGGGGGATGGAATTCCCCCAGCTCCCCTCTCTCCTGAGCTGCTGATGGATTGCACAGCCTGCCCAGGAGTCATTCCCCTCCAGAGCAGCTCCATCAACTGCAAAATCCCATTCACCTGTTTCCCAGCTCTATTAACTCGAGCAAACCCTTCTTCCCCTGCAATTGATGCCAACATTTTCTGTTCCTTAATGGGATGTGTGAGTTCCATGTAGAACACAGAGCCACCTCTCCTTTTGCAAATAGTGGAGTTTTACACGGAATATTTTATAGCCAGGGCTGTAGATCACTCCCATTTCTATTGCACTGAGGGAATTTCCATTTTCCCCTGTTTACAAGCTGTTTTCTGTTCACAACAACATCTGTAAAGGAACCTGAGTGAAAAATAAGCACGGAGAGTTTGGAAAAGCTGGAGAGGTGTTTTCTGAACATTCCCATTTTGGGGTGTAGGTTTCAATTAGGAAGAAATTTTTTACTCAGAGGGTGCAGGACAGATTTCCCAGATTTGCTGTGGCTGCCCCTGGATCCCAAGGCCAGGTTGGACTTTGGGGTTGGAGCAACGAGACAGTGGGAGTGTCCCTGCCATGGCAGGGGTGGCACTGGGTGGGGTGTAAGGGTTGGGATTTAAGGGTTGGGATTTAAGGGTTGGGGATTTAAGGGTTGGGGATTTAAAGACTGGGATTTAAGGGTTGGGGATTTAAGGGTTGGTGATTTAAGGACTGGGATTTAAGGACTGGTATTTAAGGGCTGGGATTTAAGGGTTGGGATTTAAGGTCCCTTCCCACCCAAACCATTCCATGTGGTGCCTTCTGGACTCCTGCAGGGATGCTGCAACACCTCCAGATGTTGCCAGATGTGCTCTCCTTGCCTTGCAGCCCCCTGGCTGCAGGAGTATGGAATGGGATCCCCCCCATTCCCATGGCAGCAGCAGCTCCTGAGCTGAACTTCCTGAATTTCCACAGGAATTCCCACCCTGGGCGAGCCCAGGCAGGTTCTGTGAGCTGGGAGGAGGAGGGGAGATGCTGGGAAAGCTGGTGGAGCCCCCCTGGTCCCACTGCAGGGGTCCCTGCAAGTCCCAGGTGTGTCCCCCTTCCACAGGACACAGGAGCTGCATGGCACTCAGGGTTTGCAGGGAGAAAGGAGCAGGAATTCTCCTGTGAGTGATTTTTCTCCTCCCAGTCAGAGGCAGCAAAGGCAGCTGGAGATGGAATTTCATCCTGCCTGCCTGTGACTGTGGTTAAAGAGAGTTTGGAGTTATAACTGGAGCAGAAATTGCCCCTTTCTCTCTCTCTCTCTCTGTTTCTCTGTTTCACCCACAAGCACATCAATATTTCTGTTCAGACATCCCAGACCTCACTGCTGGGCTGCCTCCATCACTCTTCCCTCCCCTTTAATTATTTTCTCCTGTACATAACAATTTGTTTTCCCCCACTGATAAATATCATCAATTTAAGGAATGTTTCTATAATATAAGCCATGAATATATTTAGCATATAGAAAGTGTGCTCTCCCTTTGTCACTGGAGCAGAAATACAGCTTGATTTAGGATGTTATTCTGCCCCACAATCAATTCATTTCTCCAGTGGAAAAGCTGCAGGTGTGGAATAGAGAGGAGAGAGGAGCTGCCAGGCTGCTCCCAGCCCTGGGCACTGCAGGGATCCAGGGGCAGCCACAGCAAACCTGGGAATTCCATCCCAGCTCCAGGGAACAATTCCTGCCCAAATCCCATCCTTCCCGGAGTCCTGCCCCTCCATCCTTGTCCCCAGTCCCTCTCCTGGAGCCCCTTCAGGTCCTGGAAGGTTCTGAGCTCTCCTGGATCCTTCTCCTCCCCGGTCCCAGCTCTCCCAGCCCTTGGAGCAGCTCCTTGGCTGCTCTGGCCGTGCCAGATCTGATTTTCAGCCACTGTTTTGGGTGGAAATCCTTTGAAATCAGTGTCTTACAACCCCTCCTCCTCCATCTCTATAAACTCAGCCATTTCTGTAAACCCTCATTTGCTGCCCTCCTTCCTAATTGGGAATTACAGCCAAGCACTGCCTGCTTGGACCTGTCAATATTTGCTCCAGCCTCTCCCATCCCTGGATTTAAGCCCTACCAGTTGTTAAAAACCCTTCCCTTTGTGACACAAATCCTCCTGGTTCTGCACAGTGAATATTTCCTTTTGTCTGCACAGCAAACACCAGCCCAGAGCTGCCCAGGAAACGAGAGCAGAGCCTGTCCTTGGGTGATGGACAGAGCAGGAGCTGTGTCCTGGGGGATTTTCCTGAACATCACCCTCCTTGTATCTAAACATCAAAATATGTTTTCTTCCCCCTTCCCAACAGCACTACACAGATAAATTTTCTAATGGATTTTCTGTTTGCCTGTCACTTCAGCTGATCCAGCAGACAAAAATATAACAGCAATATCCACTTTCTCTAAAAGCACCTGAGCAGTGCCAGCCTTGCTGTGGATGGGTTGGATGCTCTGGGATGCTGGGAATTGCAGCAGGATCATTTCTTTTTCCACTCTTTTCTCTTTTCCATGAGGACAATTCTCAGTGCTGGGTGGGGGTGACAAAGAACCACTAAAGCCATTGCTGAGCTCTGGGGTCAAATAAAGAGAACAAAGGAAATTGGGGTGTCCCTTCCCCTGTCCCCTCTCCTGTCCCTTCCCCTGTCCCCTCCCACCCCTCCAGTTCTGCCTGAGCCACCAATTGCCCCAAATTGCTGCGTTTTTCCTCTCAGTGGTGTTCTGTGAGGAGCTGGGGGACAGGGCTGTGGTGCATGTTTGACACAGGTGTAAGTATTCTTATTCTTATTCTTATTCTTATTCTTATTCTTATTCTTATCCTTATTTTTATTCTTATTCTCTTATTCTCTTATTCTCTCATTCTTATTCTTATTCTTATTCTTATTCTTATTCTTATTCTTATTCTTATTCTTATTCTTATCCATATCCTCACTCTCACTCTCACTCTCACTCTCACTCTCACTCTCATTCTCATTCTCATTCTCATTCTCATTCTCATTCTCATTCTCATTCTCATTCTCATTCTATTCTTATTCTCTTATTCTTATTCTTATTCTTATTCTTATTCTTATTCTTATTCTTATTCTTATTCTTATTCTTATTCTCATTCTCAGTGCAGAACTCTCCCCAGTGTGTTTGTGGGTGCTGGCTGCAGCTCCTGCTGCCTGACCCCTCTGATGTCCATGGAGCTGGGGGCTGATCCTCCCCTGGGACACAGGGAATCCCAGAAGTGAGGCTGGAAAAGCCCTCCCAGTCCCAGCTGTGCCCATCCCCACCGTGTCCCCAGCCCAGAGCTCTCAGTGCCACCTCCAGGAATTCCTGGGGCACTCCAGGATGGGGATCCAACCCTCCCTGGGCAGTTCCAATCCTCCTTTCCGTGGGGAAATTCCACCCTGACCTCGCCTGGTGCCACCTGAGCCATTCCCTGTGTCCTGCCCCAGTCTCCCCAGTTTCAGCCCTGCCCAGTGTGAATTTGGCCCGTGGGGGCTCCAAGCTCAGCCTCCAGCCTGGGCTCCAGGCTCAGCTCTGACCACAGAAATGCAATTTTCTGCCACCACTCATTGGGGAGCAGCCCCAGAGGCGCTGGGCTGTCCCTTCAGCCCTCCCTGCCCTGCAGGCTGGGCCAGGCTGGGAGGATGCAGCAGTGCTGCTCCCCATCCATCACTCAGGGCTGGAGGCTGCCCCTGGCTCCAGGCTGGCCCAGCTCCAGCCCTGCTGGGATATTGCTTTGGGATGGATGAGCCCTGGGCCTGTCTGCAGCTGTCTGGCAGGGGAGTTATTGTGCCATAATCCTCTGTAATTGCAGCTCAAGGGGATCTTTTCCACTCAGTGCCCAGGATGGAGATGGATGGACCGGCAGCAGGGGCGCAGGACTAACAGGGTCTGACCTTCAAGGGCTTGCCTCTGCAATTGGAAACATTCCCTCCTCATTCTGGGGCCCTGATCTGCAGGTGGCACCGAGCAGCAAAATTCCTGCTC